>NC_091321.1:18483675-18613675 GCF_038502225.1 Cherax quadricarinatus
AGAATTTATTGAAATGCATGCATGCGCGCGCCCTCCCTGACCCTCCCTGACCCTCCCTAACCCTCCTTGACCCTCCCTAACCCTCCCTAACCCTCCCTGACCCTCCCTGACACTCCCAAACCTTCCCTGACCCTCTCAAATCTTCCCTGACCCTCCCTAACCGTCACTGACACTCCCTAACCCTCCCTGACCCTTTCTGACCCTCTCTAACCCTCTCTAACCCTCCCTAACCCACCCTAACCCTCCCTGACCCTTTCTGACCCTTTCTAACCCTCCCTAACCCTCCCTAACCCTCACTGACCCTCCCTGACCCTCCCTAACCCTCCCTAACCCTCACTGACCCTCCCTAACCCTCACTGACCCTCCCTAACCCACCCTAACCCTCACTGACCCTCCCTAACCCTCACTGACCCTCCCTGACCCTCCCTGACCCTCCCTAACCCTCACTGACCCTCCCTAACCCTCCCTAACCCTCACTTACCCTCCCTAATCCTCACTTACCCTCCCTAACCCTCCCTAACCCTCACTGACCCTCCCTAACCCTCCCTAACCCTCACTGACCCTCCCTAACCCTCCCTAACCCTCCCTAACCCTCCCTAACCCTCACTGACCCTCCCTAACCCTCCCTAACCCTCCCTAACCCTCCCTTACCCTCCCTGACCCTCCCTAACCCTCCCTAACCCTCACTGACCCTCCCTAATCCTCACTGACCCTCCCTCACCCTCCCTAACCCTCACTGACCCTCCCTAACCCTCCCTAACCCTCACTGACCCTCCCTAACCCTCACTGACCCTCCCTGACCCTCCCTCACCCTCCCTAACCCTCACTGACCCTCCCTAACCCTCCCTAACCCTCCCTAACCCTCCCTAACCCTCACTGACCCTCCCTGACCCTCCCTTCCTGCAGACTTGGTCACAGTGAGTCGTGTGCGTGTGTAGGCTTTTTTAGTTGAATATCTTGTGTATTGAATTATCGACCTTCACCACTGCCTGCCTTCCTGCTCACTAGTTCCTCCATTTTAACTTCTTCCTCCGTGATCGTTCACCGTGATCGTTCCTTCGTAATCATTCCTTCGTGATCGTTCCCCCGTGTTCGTTCCTTTGTTTTCATCCACCCCTGGTCACTCGTCCATGTTCGTCTCTCCCTCGTCATGATCGCTGGCTTGTGCTCTCTCGCGGAGTTTTGTTCAGTGTTGACGGTTCCTTTCACAGCTGGAACAAATACGGAGATAATTTACGGCCAACATAGAGTCAGTAAGGCATTTAAATTACTGGGCATCTTGGAGTGAAGAGAGATACATGATAATATATACGTGGAAAATACTGAAAAGCTTTGCCCCAAACCTGCGCACTGCCATAACAACATACTGGAGTGAGAGGTACAGGAGAATATGTAAAATATAACCAGTGAAAAGCAGGGGCGCTGTGGGCACAATAAGAAAACATTGTATTAACATCCGTGTCTCAGACTATTCAACGTTGTCACAAAAGATCAGAAACACAAGCGTAGAGGTTTTCAAGAGGAATTTGGACATATACCACCGTCAATTTCTAGATCAGCCAGGCTGTGATGGATATGTGTGTTAGCAGGACGCCAGCATCAATAACCTGGTTGACCAGGCAAGCATCAGACAAGCCTGGCCCAGGGTCGGTCTATGGGGGTAAGGTATATTGCTGGCTTACCTGATGCTGCTAAGTGATGGTTGGTTCTGGTCGCTGCTATGCGATGGTTGGTTCTGGTCGCTGCTAAGTGATGGTTGGTTCTGGTCGCTGCTATGTGATGATTGGTTCTGGTCGCTGCTATGTGATGGTTGGTTCTGGTCGCTGCTAAGTGATGGTTGGTTCTGGTCGCTGCTATGTGATGGTTGGTTCTGGTCGCTGCTAAGTGATGGTTGGTTCTGGTCGCTATGTGATGATTGGTTCTGGTCGCTGCTATGTGATGGTTGGTTCTGGTCTCTGCTGGGTGATGGTTGGTTCTGGTCGCTGCTAAGTGATGGTTCTGGTCGCTGCTATGTGATGGTTGGTTCTGGTCGCTGCTAAGTGATGGTTCTGGTCGCTGCTATGTGATGGTTGGTTCTGGTCGCTGCTAAGTGATGGTTGGTTCTGGTCGCTGCTATGTGATGGTTGGTTCTAGTCGCTGCTATGTGATGGTTGGTTCTGGTCGCTGCTATGTGATGGTTGGTTCTGGTCGCTGCTATGTGATGGTTGGTTCTAGTCGCTGCTATGTGATGGTTGGTTCTGGTCGCTGCTGAGTGATGGTTGGTTCTGGTCGCTGCTGAGTGATGGTTGGTTCTGGTCGCTGCTATGTGATGGTTGGTTCTGGTCGCTGCTGAGTGATGGTTGGTTCTGGTCGCTGCTGAGTGATGGTTGGTTCTGGTCGCTGCTATGTGATGGTTGGTTCTGGTCGCTGCTGAGTGATGGTTGGTTCTGGTCGCTGCTGAGTGATGGTTGGTTCTAGTCGCTGCTATGTGATGGTTGGTTCTGGTCGCTGCTATGTGATGGTTGGTTCTAGTCGCTGCTATGTGATGGTTGGTTCTGGTCGCTGCTGAGTGATGGTTGGTTCTGGTCGCTGCTGAGTGATGGTTGGTTCTGGTCGCTATGTGATGGTTCTGGTCGCTGCTATGTGATGGTTGGTTCTGGTCGCTGCTATGTGATGGTTGGTTCTGGTCGCTTCTAAGTGATGGCTGGTTCTGGTCGCTGCTGAGTGATGGTTGGTTCTGGTCGCTGCTGAGTGATGGTTCTGGTCGCTGCTATGTGATGGTTCTGGTCGCTGCTATGTGATGGTTCTGGTCGCTGCTATGTGATGGTTCTGGTCGCTGCTATGTGATGGTTGGTTCTAGTCGCTGCTAAGTGATGGTTGGTTCTGGTCGCTGCTATGTGATGGTTCTGGTCGCTGCTATGTGATGGTTCTGGTCGCTGCTATGTGATGGTTGGTTCTAGTCGCTGCTAAGTGATGGTTGGTTCTGGTCGCTGCTATGTGATGGTTGGTTCTGGTCGCTGCTATGTGATGGTTGGTTCTGGTCACTTCTAAGTGATGGTTCTGGTCGCTGCTATGTGATGGTTGATTCTGGTCGCTGCTAAGTGATGGTTGGTTCTGGTCGCTGCTATGTGATGGTTGGTTCTGGTCGCTGGTAAGTGATGGTTCTGGTCGCTGCTATGTGGCTATGTGATGGTTCTGGTCGCTGCTATGTGATGGTTTGTTCTGGTCGCTGCTATGTGATGGTTGGTTCTGGCCGCTGCTAAGTGATGGTTGGTTCTGGTCGCTGCTATGTGATGTTTGGTTCTGGTCGCTGCTAAGTGATGGTTGGTTCTGGTCGCTGCTATGTGATGTTTGGTTCTGGTCGCTGCTATGTGATGGTTGGTTCTGGTCGCTGCTATGTGATGTTTGGTTCTGGTCGCTGCTATGTGATGGTTGGTTCTGGTCGCTGCTATGTGATGTTTGGTTCTGGTCGCTGCTATGTGATGGTTGGTTCTGGTCGCTGCTATGTGATGTTTGGTTCTGGTCGCTGCTATGTGATGGTTGGTTCTGGTCGCTGCTATGTGATGGTTGGTTCTGGTCGCTGCTATGTGATGGTTGGTTCTGGTCGCTGCTATGTGATGTTTGGTTCTGGTCGCTGCTATGTGATGGTTTGTTCTGGTTGCTGCTATGTGATGGTTGGTTCTGGTCGCTGCTATGTGATGGTTGGTTCTGGTCGCTGCTATGTGATGGTTGGTTCTGGTCGCTGCTATGTGATGGTTGGTTCTGGTCGCTGCTATGTGATGTTTGGTTCTGGTCGCTGCTAAGTGATGGTTGGTTCTGGTCGCTGCTATGTGATGGTTGGTTCTGGTCGCTGCTATGTGATGGTTGGTTCTGGTCGCTGCTATGTGATGTTTGGTTCTGGTCGCTGCTATGTGATGGTTTGTTCTGGTTGCTGCTATGTGATGGTTGGTTCTGGTCGCTGCTATGTGATGTTTGGTTCTGGTCGCTGCTATGTGATGGTTTGTTCTGGTTGCTGCTATGTGATGGTTGGTTCTGGTCGCTGCTATGTGATGGTTGGTTCTGGTCGCTGCTATGTGATGGTTGGTTCTGGTCGCTGCTATGTGATGTTTGGTTCTGGTCGCTGCTAAGTGATGGTTGGTTCTGGTCGCTGCTATGTGATGGTTGGTTCTGGTCGCTGCTATGTGATGGTTGGTTCTGGTCGCTGCTATGTGATGGTTGGTTCTGGTCGCTGCTATGTGATGTTTGGTTCTGGTCGCTGCTAAGTGATGGTTGGTTCTGGTCGCTGCTATGTGATGGTTGGTTCTGGTCGCTGCTATGTGATGGTTGGTTCTGGTCGCTGCTATGTGATGTTTGGTTCTGGTCGCTGCTATGTGATGGTTGGTTCTGGTCGCTGCTATGTGATGGTTGGTTCTGGTCGCTGCTATGTGATGGTTGGTTCTGGTCGCTGCTATGTGATGGTTGGTTCTGGTCGCTGCTATGTGATGGTTGGTTCTGGTCGCTGCTATGTGATGGTTGGTTCTGGTCGCTGCTATGTGATGGTTCTGGTCGCTGCTATGTGATGGTTGGTTCTGGTCGCTGCTATGTGATGGTTGGTTCTGGTCGCTGCTATGTGATGGTTCTGGTCGCTGCTATGTGATGGTTGGTTCTGGTCGCTACTAAGTGATGGTTGGTTCTGGTCGCTGCTATGTGATGGTTGGTTCTGGTCGCTACTAAGTGATGGTTGGTTCTGGTCGCTGCTATGTGATGGTTGGTTCTGGTCGCTACTAAGTGATGGTTGGTTCTGGTCGCTGCTATGTGATGGTTGGTTCTGGTCGCTGCTATGTGATGGTTGGTTCTGGTCGCTACTAAGTGATGGTTGGTTCTGGTCGCTGCTATGTGATGGTTGGTTCTGGTTGCTGCTAAGTGATGGTTGGTTCTGGTCGCTGCTATGTGATGGTTCTGGTCGCTGCTATGTGATGGTTGGTTCTGGTCGCTACTAAGTGATGGTTGGTTCTGGTCGCTGCTAAGTGATGGTTGGTTCTGGTTGCTGCTATGTGATGGTTGGTTCTGGTTGCTGCTATGTGATGGTTGGTTCTGGTCGCTGCTATGTGATGGTTGGTTCTGGTTGCTGCTAAGTGATGGTTGGTTCTGGTTGCTGCTATGTGATGGTTGGTTCTGGTCGCTGCTATGTGATGGTTGGTTCTGGTTGCTGCTAAGTGATGGTTGGTTCTGGTTGCTGCTATGTGATGGTTCTGGTCGCTGCTATGTGATGGTTGGTTCTGGTCGCTACTAAGTGATGGTTGGTTCTGGTCGCTGCTATGTGATGGTTGGTTCTGGTCGCTGTTATGCGATAGTTGGGTCTGGTTGGTGCTATGTGATGGTTGGTTCTGGTCGCTGCTATGTGATGGTTCTGGTCGCTATGTGATGGTTGGTTCCGGTCGCTGCTAAGTGATGGTTGGTTCTGGTCGCTGCTAAGTGATGGTTCTGGTCGCTGCTATGTGATGGTTGGTTCTGGTCGCTGGTAAGTGATGGTTCTGGTCGCTGCTATGTGATGGTTCTGGTAACTGCTGTGTGATGGTTGGTTCTGGTCGCTGCTATGTGATGGTTGGTTCTGGTCGCTGCTAAGTGATGGTTGGTTCTGGTCGCTGCTGAGTGATGGTTGGTTCTGGTCGCTGCTATGTGATGGTTCTGGTCGCTGCTAAGTGATGGTTGGTTCTGGTCGCTGCTGAGTGATGGTTGGTTCTGGTCGCTGCTATGTGATGGTTGGTTCTGGTCGCTATGTGATGGTTGGTTCTGGTCGCTGCTGAGTGATGGTTGGTTCTGGTCGCTGCTATGTGATGGTTGGTTCTGGTCGCTGCTATGTGATGGTTGGTTCTGGTCGCTATGTGATGCTTGGTTCTGGTCGCTGCTGTGGCGAGGTTTGCGTGGTTCAATCCTATTTTTTTACTTTAAATTTGATATGATTGATTATAGGTTTTGATTAATGCTTGTGTTACTAATGGAGGGAGTCGTTGTGGGTGTCAACTTGCACCATCACTACTGCTCTGTTGCTCAGCTGTTGCCTACAGAACTTCTGTGTTGCAGAACTGTCTGTTACAGACCCAGTATGTTGCAGAACTGTCTGCTACAGACCCAGTATGTTGCAGAACTGTCTGCTATAGACCCAGTATGTTGCAGAACTGTCTGCTACAGACCCAGTATGTTGCAGAACTGTCTGCTACAGACCCAGTATGTTGCAGAACTGTCTGCTAGACCCAGTATGTTGCAGAACTGTCTGCTACAGACCCAGTATGTTGCAGAACTGTCTGCTATAGACCCAGTATGTTGCAGAACTGTCTGCTAGAGAAGTGGTGTGTTTGAATAAATAGTTTAGCAAGTAGTCGTGTCAAACTGTATACATGTTTGCAATTAAGGATTTTAAGGTGGATTTTGAGGGGGTAGGTTTGTTTACATGTGATGAGAAGTGTTGTCAGTTGTGTTAACTACCTTGTTAACTCCAAGAGTCAGTACTGTTGAGAGCTTTACTAACAGTGTTGTTCACTCCAAGAGTGACGACCTTGTTGACTCCAGGTGTGAGTGTTGCATGAGTGTTGGTTGTTAGTGTTACATCCTGCGAAGAGTCTTGTTCACTCCCTGGGCGAGTGTGTTGCGTGCAGTAACGTGTGCCGTTGAGTTTATTGCATATGAGTTGGCTTGCAAGGCGGAAGTAAAAGGCCAGCAGTGTGAATTGTTAATGTGGGTTTTTATGTCTCTGGGTGGGGTGTGAAGGAGGCATTGTATGTGTGTGTGTGTGTGTCTGTGTCTACTGGCATTTAAAAATTTGCTTTTCGATCAGTTTGCTTGACTACTTTGATCAACATTACTTGTGTCTGGCTTCTTGGGTTTTACCGTACCTACTTCAGAGACTGTAGGAGACTCTAGGATGGATAATGAGAACGTTCAAAACGAGAGATGCCAAGCCCATGATGATCCTTTTCAAATCACTTGTTCTCTCTAGGCTGGAATACTGCTGTACATTAATATCTCCATTCAAAGCAGGTGAAATTGCAGATCTAGAGAGTGTACAGAGATCCTTTACTGCACGTATAAGTTCTGTCAAGCACCTTAACTACTGGGAACGCTTGGAAGCACTTGACTTGTACTCGTTGGAACGCAGGAGGGAGAGATATATCATAATCTACACTTGGAAAATCTTGGAAGGAATGGTCCCAAATCTGCACACAGAAATCACTCCCTACGAAAGTAAAAGACTGGGCAGGCGATGCAAAATGCCCCCAATTCAAAGTAGGGGCGCCATTGATACACTAAGAGAAAACACCATAAGTGTCCGGGACCCAAGACTGTTCAACAGCCTCTCATCAAGCATTAGGGGAATTGCCAATAAACCCCTGGCTGCCTTCAAGAGAGAGCTGGACAGATGCCTAAAGTCAGTGCCGGATCAGCCGGGCTGTGGCTCGTACGTTGGACTGCGTGCGGCCAGCAGTAACAGCCTAGTTGATCAGGCCCTGATCCATCGGGAGGCCTGGTCATGGACCGGGCCGCGGGGGCGTTGATCCCCGGAATAACCTCCAGGTAACCGCCATTTTTCAATCTTTCTGAGAAGAGAAATACATCCTTACGTTCCAGCCGACCTTTCAGTCCCGCCTAGGAACATACTGTGCTCTGCTAGGTGGCTGCCTAGGTCGAGGGAGGGGCGAATCATGCACCTACCTTTATATATTTGATAATGTTGTAAATTCTAACACTATGTTCTAAATTATAACACTAGTTTCTAAATTCTAACACCATGCTCTAAATTCTAACACCATGCTCTAAATTCTAACACCATGCTCTAAATTCTAGCACCATGCTCTAAATTCTAACACCATGCTCTAAATTCCAACACCATGCTCTAAATTCCAACACCATGCTCTAAATTCTAGCACCATGCTCTAAATTCTAACACCATGCTCTAAATTCTAGCACCATGCTCTAAATTCTAACACCATGCTCTAAATTCTAACACCATGCTCTAAATTCCAACACCATGCTCTAAATTCCAACACCATGCTCTAAATTCTAGCACCATGCTCTAAATTCCAACACCATGCTCTAAATTCTAGCACCATGCTCTAAATTCTAACACCATGCTCTAAATTCTAGCACCATGCTCTAAATTCTAACACCATGCTCTAAATTCCAACACCATGCTCTAAATTCTAACACCATGCTCTAAATTCTAGCACCATACTCTAAATTCTAACACCATGCTCTAAATTCCAACACCATGCTCTAAATTCTAACACCATGCTCTAAATTCTAGCACCATGCTCTAAATTCTAACACCATGCTCTAAATTCTAACACCATGCTCTAAATTCCAACACCATGCTCTAAATTCCAACACCATGCTCTAAATTCTAGCACCATGCTCTAAATTCCAACACCATGCTCTAAATTCTAGCACCATGCTCTAAATTCTAACACCATGCTCTAAATTCTAGCACCATGCTCTAAATTCTAACACCATGCTCTAAATTCCAACACCATGCTCTAAATTCTAACACCATGCTCTAAATTCTAACACCATGCTCTAAATTCCAACACCATGCTCTAAATTCCAACACCATGCTCTAAATTCTAACACCATGCTCTAAATTCTAACACCATGCTCTAAATTCTAACACCATGCTCTAAATTCTAACACCATGCTCTAAATTCCAACACCATGCTCTAAATTCTAACACCATGCTCTAAATTCCAACACCATGCTTTAAATTCCAACACCATGCTCTAAATTCCAACACCATGCTCTAAATTCCAACACCCAGCTCTCTCAGTGAAGGATTGTTATGCTAGTGTGTGCCAGTATGTCTGGTAGGTTCTCTTATTAAGGTGATCGTCAACGCCTCTTGCACGAGGGAGATGTTACACAACACAGAAAATACACTATATATATACACATATAGGGAGCTACCACCTCTATAGCTGGACTGGGGACCCTCATCCTCAGAGAAGACAATAATCGAACCTCAGGGAAAACTCAAGATTCTCCCCGGAGCTGTGCGAATATTTCCTTCTACCATCCCCTTATATTCTGTGTCAACTTTATTTGGAAACAAAATACATTTAAGAAAACACTATATATATATATATATATATATATATATATATATATATATATATATATATATATATATAATGTAGCATAGACTTTTATGTATAAGCAAAAACAATAATAGCGGCTGTATTTCTCAGTGGTCGGGGTGAAGCCGTTTTTACACAAATCGGGATTTGGATCTCGTCGAACTTCCACATAATACTGAAAATATCGATTTCTTTTTTTTTTCACTTAAATGTGCAGACAATTGTGTGAGCAATCCACCGCAAGTTTTTTGGGAAATATTACCACAGGTATAGCACTATCTTAACGTCTCGTTCTTTGATGCGATGAGCAGTAACGCTTCGGATACAAATCCGGATTTAGCTAAGGCGAACTCCCTCATATGATACAGATTGCTCCCCCTTCCCCCTCCCCCTACTCCTTTCCCCTTCCCCCCTCCCACTTTCCTAGTATAGTGTCCGGATTCAGGAGTTCTTCGTGGAAGGGAAAAATCTCTGCGATACCTTAAAGCATAATCCGGATTTGCTGTCTAAAAACGCCGTAAGGGTAGAATTTCTTTACAATTTGTATGAAAAGGGAAAAAATGCTGAAAGCTTTTTGTTCCCGCTATGTAACTTATGTAGAATGAGTGTATATAACTATCTATATAACTATGCAGATATATGGAATAGGCATATGTAACTATCGTACAGAACAAGTCTGTGAAACTATCGTATAGAATAGGGATATAACTATCATATAGAATAAGTCTTCGTAACTACCATATAGGATAAGTCTATGCAAATATCATGTAGCATAATTTATGCAAAACAACCACTGTAAAAGAATAATGAAATTCCAAACGCTTTTGTGACTACCCATATTATTAAGGAACGTGTCCTATAGAATAAGTCTAGGTAACTTATGTAGAATGGAGTAGCAACGAATTCCTTATGTATCAAGTTTTACTCGGTAAACAATCATATTTGAAGCTTCGAGGTATTATGAAAGAGAGAGAGAGAAAAGAGAGAGAGAGAGAGACAGAGTCTGAAAGTAGAATAATACATAGAGGGGGGGGGGGACACAGGGTCGATGAGTGGACCTCCCTGCTAACATTTTGTCACAGGTGGTCACCATTAATCAGGTGGAACAGGAGATCCAAGACAGGTTATTTACTCCCTGCACCAGCCTGATGCCTCATTAATCAGCTGTTCCAGTGTTTGATGCCTGTTGCCCTAGCTTGTTTACCCAGGCTGACTGACAGGCGGTCAGCTCATGCTGGTACATATAACTGAATTGTGTGGGTAGATACAGGTAGAGTGTGCTGATAGATACAGGTGAGTTGTGCTGATAGATATAGGTGGGTTGTGCTGATAGATACAGGTGGGTTGTGCTGATAGATACAAGTGGGTTGTGCTGATAGATACAGGTGGGTAGTGCTGATAGATACAGGTGGGTTGTGCTGATAGATACAGGTGGGTTGTGCTGATAGATACAGGTGGGTTGTGCTGATAGATACAGGTGGGCTGTGCTGATAGATACAGGTGGGTTGTGCTGATAGATACAGGTGGATTGTGCTGATAGATACAGGTGGGTTGTGCTGATAGATACAGGTGGGTTGTGCTGATAGATACAGGTGGGTTGTGCTGATAGATACAGGTGGGTTGTGCTGATAGATACAGGTGGGTTGTGCTGATAGATACAGGTGGGTTGTGCTGATAGATACAGGTGGGTTGTGCTGATAGATACAGGTGGGTTTTGCTGATAGATACAGGTGGGTAACACTTATAGATACATATGTATATTCTTTACCTAGACATGCGTGGCAACACTGCTTGGTGCTTGATTAAGCAGGTACTAGAGATAGAGACTTGGTGCCAGATCTGGTCGTGGGAGGAGGAGGAAGACTCTCGACACTGGTCACAGGTATGTACCTGCTCTCGGGCCCTCAATACACTTCCGCTCGTCAGGCGATCAAGCAGCGATCGCCGCTACCGGAAGCTGCTGCTGGACCGCTGGACCAGCGGAGACAGACAAAAACTCCCATAATAAACTTAAGATAATTTCTGTAATGACGTGAAAACTATAGAAAATGATGATAAGAGCATTAATAATAATTATGATAATAAAAGGCATAATTTGAAAGTAACTCTATTCTTTGTTTTCAATTATTTCTGTCTATGTTTTGATGGGAGAGATCAGGACGGGGGGGGGGGGGGTTAATAAGTGGAGGAGGAGTGGAAAGTGATGGAGGAGTGGAGTAACGGAGGAAGGAAGAGTAGGTGTTGCAGCATGACTTGAGGCACCATTATCACCTATGTAGAGCGCCTTTATGCACCTATAAAACACCTTTATACTGGAGGAAGACGCACCAAAAAAATAGTGGAGGAGGAAATTGCTTTTGTTGCGACCACCAAGATGCCACTCCCGTGTGAGTGCCAGTGTTGTGTGGCACCTCCCGTGTGAGTGCCAGTGTTGTGTGGCACCTCCCGTGTGAGTGACAGTGTCGTGAGGCACCTCCCGTGTGAGTGCCAGTGTTGTGTGGCACCTCCCGTGTGAGTGCTAGTGTTGTGAGGCACCTCCCGTGTGAGTGCAGTGTTGTGAGGCACTGCCGTGTGAGTGCCAGTGTTGTGAG
The DNA here is from genome assembly GCF_038502225.1 of Cherax quadricarinatus. NCBI lineage: Eukaryota > Metazoa > Arthropoda > Malacostraca > Decapoda > Parastacidae > Cherax > Cherax quadricarinatus. The sequence goes on from NC_091321.1 coordinate 18,495,350, forward strand.
GCACTGCCGTGTGAGTGCCAGTGTTGTGAGGCACTGCCGTGTGAGTGCCAGTGTTGTGAGGCACTGCCGTGTGAGTGCCAGTGATGTGAAGCACTCCCGTGTGAATGCCAGTGTTGTGAGGTACTGCCGTGTGAGTGCCATTGTTGTGAGGCACTGCCGTGTGTCTGTTGTGAGGCACTGCCGTGTGAGTGCCAGTGTTGTGAGGCACTGCCGTGTGAGTGTCACTGTTGTCAGGCACTCCCGTGTGTGTGAGCCATTGTTTTAAAGCTCTCCCGTGTGTAAGAGCCAGTGGTGTAAAGCTCTCCCGTGAGCGACAGACAATGGTGTAAAGCTCTCCCGTGTGTGAGAGCCAGTGTTGTAAAGCTCTCCCATGTGTGAGAGCGAGTGTTGTAAAGCCCTCCCGTGAGTGAGCCACTGTTATAAAGCTCTCCTGTGTGTGTGAGCCAGTGTTGCAAAGCTTTCCCGTGTGTGAGAGCCAGTGTTGTAAAGCTCTCCCATGTGTGAGAGCCAGTGTTGTAAAGCTCTCCTGTGTGTGTGAGCCAGTGTTGTAAAGCTCTCCTGTGTGTGAGCCAGTGTTGTAAAGCCCTCCCGTGAGTGTGAGCCAGTGTTGTAAAGCTTTCCTGTGTGTGTGAGCCAGTGTTGTAAAGCTCTCCTGTGTGTGAGCCAGTGTTGTAAAGCTCTCCTGTGTGTGAGCCAATGTTGTAAAGCTCTCCTGTGTGTGAGCCAATGTTGTAAAGCTCTCCCGCGAGCGAGAGCCAAATGAGATTTCTTATTGAAGGAAAATGGGATAATTTTACAGAAAATGGAATTTCTCATTTACAGAAAGTGGGAATTTTACCCCACACACACCATTCAATATTTACACCAACCTGGAATCTAAATTTAAATCCACTGTAAGTGGTAATATATATATATATATATATATATATATATATATATATATATATATATATATATATATATTAAAATGACAGTGAACAGGTGATATCACAATATGCAGAACAAGTATTATGAAAAAATTAGCGAAATTCTAAGCGCTTTCGTGACTTCTCACAATGATTTTAAATTTAAAATTTACAGAAAACCAACAAATAACTGTTTCTGTGTACACTATTATTCGTTACATCAAGATAGAGTTAAACTGTCGGTATTCTCATCAGTGTTTTTTGAGAACTTTACGTATTTGTAGTCTAGAGTTCATAGATGAAGAAATCTCAAAAATTTAATGAAATAGCTAATGATCTAAAATACCCAAGAAACTTAATTGATAAATCCTTTTAAACTGCGAGAAATACTTTTTATAATCCAAAAAGGGACAACCAGCCTTATTCAACTAAATATATGTTGGTTCTCCCTTACCATGAAAACTTGGTTGATATACCTTCTCTTCTTAAGACTTTATATCAAAGTTGTATTTAAAAATCTTGATACAGTAAAAAAAAATTGATAAGTTTCCCCCAAAATGCTGACGGATATGTATATAAGATTCCTTGTAAAATATGCGATAAAATTTATTACGGTCAAACTGGTAAAAGTCTCGAACTAACATTAAAACAACATAAATATAGCAGAACTGGACAAGATTCTATGTTTATTCATGTGAGAAATTTTAACCATCCAGTTGATTTTCAAAAGGCTGAGAAAGTTGTATCAAGCAAGTCCATGGTCGGCACGAATGTAATATAATCGTGTTTCATAAAAAACAGTTTTGACAATAATATGAATATTTCTTTTGGTCTATATAAATTGGATTCATTTATAATTAATAAAATTTGGGAAGAATTTAATGATACATTAGACAAAAAATCTTAATGTTTGGGTAGAGTATCAGTTGTGTTTCAAAGAGTCGGGTGTTGTGACGCGACTGTGAGGTGTAGTCTTGCCCTTATATGCCTTCCTGTTAATGTGTTTATAGTTCTTTGATAATTTGAAAAGTCACGAAAGCTCTTGGAACTTCGCTATTTTTTCATAGTGGTTGTTCTGCATATATATATATATATATATATATATAAATATATATATATATATATATATATATATATATATATATATATATATATATATATATATATATATAATTATATAATTATGTATTTAAAGAAAACGTGAATAGATATTTCGAGAGAATGGGAAATGATTTTTGGAGATGATGAGATATCAAGTTTTAATTTAAAATATACAAAGGACTGAATTTACACTTTTTTGGCAAATTATTAAAAAAATCTTTTTTTTTTTTTTAGTTTTACTCTTTGTAAAATATTGACTTTAATTATGACTGAGGCTATATAGGAGGAGGGAGGAAGGGGGATGCTGGGAGGATGTGGATGAGGGATGTGGAGTGGATGTGGGAGGAAATATGGGATGTATGGTAGTGGAGGGATGCTGTGTTGTGTTTATGGATTTAGAAAGATCACGACACTGGATTACGAAATGATGCCAGTGAAATGTGTGTTCGACCGTTTCTTAAACCACTGACCTGTGTTCGCCTTTGTGACATTAGAGGGCATTTTGTTGTTTTGTTAAATGGCTCTGTGAGTAAAAAAAATAATGCATTAGCCTTCGTTTGTTTTACACTTGTGTTTTTCAAGTGGTGGACGGTCGTCAACTTAAAATGCCACTTTTTCTTCTAAGTGTATCGGATTTCTGAAGTGGACTGCCAGGAATGAGTCTGTGGGTTATGTGTAGAAATACACCACCAAGCCTGTGATGGACATGTGGGCCAGCGGGCCGCCAACAACAACAGTCTGGTTGGTCAGGCGAGCTTTAGACGAGCCTGGCCCAAGGCCGGGCTCCAGGAGTAGAAGAAAACTGTCGAAACTCGTCTAAGATATATCACGGGTACATTTGTCTATAAATCAGACCATCTGCTTTTGGCCTGGTCAGTCAGGTTGTTGGTGCTAGCTACCCGTTCATCAAGATCACTGTTTTGAGGAGTTGAGTTAGGTGACATTGTTTCTGGCAATGATAAAGATTGATCTTAGAGTTACTTAAAAGTTGATTTCTCAGTGATAATAATAATAATAATAATAATAATAATAATAATAATAATAATAATAAAGGTTGGTGGGTGTGGGTCACCCTCAAGCTTTTTCTTGACTTCTATTAATCTGTCAACCAAAATTGGATAGTATATTGCAGGTGGCTTCTGTTTTATTCGAGGAAGGGGAGACAGTAAAAAGTGAGGGGAGGCGGAGGAGGAAGCGGGAAGTGGTAGAGGGAAGAGGGAGAGAGAGAGAGAGAGAGAGAGAGAGAGAGAGAGAGAGACATTGTTTTTATCCTTAAAATAAATATGTGCATGAATGAAATGGCTTGTATGGTGAGGTATCCTGGTATACTAGAGCGGGGATATACTTAGATTATTGTCATGGGTTGGCAGAATAACCAGTCATTTACTGCTGATGCTACTGTTGTTGTTTTTGTTGTTTTATAGAGGTGGTTCGTGAGTGTATAGCGCTCACTCTGACCTCCAGTTATTGTTTGTGTATGAAGGACGTGTGTCAGGGTCAACTTGTGGACGCACCTTACACACTCTAGCTTACTCCATCATGTACACCACCACCACCTCTCTCTCTCTCTCTCTCTCTCTCTCTCTCTCTCTCTCTCTCTCTCTCTCTCTCTCTCTCTCGTAAAATATTTCACTACGTTAAAAAAAACATTTCACAATAATAAGGAAGTTTTTCTTATTTAATTTTCCGTGTTGGTTCATTGTTGATATTTTAATCTTGTGTCGTGGTGAAGCATTATCTTGGGAGAGCGTCCTTTGTGAAGCTGCGAGTGAGCACATGAGCACCGCTACTTAGCCCAGAGCTCTATTGTCCTTCAAAATGGCTTAATTATACTGCCTCAAAACACACACACACACACGCACACACACACATACATTAGTTCATAAATTAGAAGAACAAGCAGAGTACTCCAGTGGGTCAGGGAGTAACAGTAACCTACGAATGGGAGAGAGAGTAATGAGGGGGGTTCCACAAGGATCAGTACCAAGACTATTACTGCTCCTAATATGCATGAATGACCTACCAGAGGGAGGCGAGGCCTAGGTATCGCTGTTGACTGATAACGTAAGACTAATTACAAGAATACAAACAGGAGAGGACAGTGATAAACTCTAGATAAATATTGAAAGACTGCAGATGTGGTCAAACTAGTGACTTCTCAAGCAGACCGGACAAAGAGTACAGCATAGGCGGAGAGAAACTGCAAATATCAACGAATGACAACGTCTTGTTGTGAATATAACACCAAACATATCACCAGATTTACACATGACCCTCATAACGTCAGCGGCATATGCAAGACTAGCTAACCTCTGAATAGCATTCGCAACTTGAAGCCTTCGCAACCTAATATGTGACGTATGTTAGACCAATCATTGAGTATGTGAGCCCAGCATGGTGCCCCCATCTGGCCTGGCACGTGAAGTAACTATAGAAAGTCCAAAGGTTTGCAACTAAGTACCAGAACTAAGGGAAATGCTCTATAAGAGGTTCAAAGAGCTGAACCTGACGACCTTAGAGGAAAGGACAAGGTGAAAAATAATTACCAAGAACAAATCTTAAAGAGGAATTGATAGAGAAGATATGTGCAGTAGTGGACCAGGATCACGGGAATACAGGTGGACGCTGAACACAGATGAACTATGGGATGTCAGGAAGTATTTCTTTAGTCTCAGGCTGGTTGGAAAGGGGAATGACTTAGTTGTGATGGAGGCTAACTCAATACACAGTTTCAAGAGTTGATATGAGAAGGCAAAAGAGGCATATCAAAGTTGTCTAGGAGGCGGGGCCAGGAGCTTAATATTGCCCCCTCCTCAGCAAACAGATAGGTAAGTGCACGAACACACACACACACACACACACATACACAGGGTAAGCATATACCCTTGAAGATTTTTGCTACCTCCCCTTTGTAGCGAGAGTGGGTGAGTGTACTCCTGGGAGTTGTTGAAGCCCACTCTCTCTCTCTCTTTCTCTCTCTCTCTCTCTCTCTCTCTCTCTCTCTCTCTCTCTCTCTCTCTCTCTCTCTCTCTCTCTCTCTCTCTCTCTCTCTCTCTCTCTCTCTCTCTCTCTGTCTCTCTCTCTCTCTCTCTCATCGTGTAATCCCTCGCATTTGATTGTTTGATCATACAATTGCAACTTGTTTTCCTGTGTTGTTTGTGTTGTGTCAGCCTTAAATTACTGTGTTTTCTGGAGTTATTATTCGACTCCCTTCCTAATACTTCTCTTTCTTTATCAATTTTACAAAATTAAAAAATATAAATGAAGGTAATTCTTTGCGTATTACTTAAGGTTTGTGTCTGTTATTCAATGTGTCCAGAGATATTTTGTAATGAGAGAGAGAGAGAGAGAGAGAGAGAGAGAGAGAGAGAGAGAGAGAGAGAGTTGTGTGAATATTGTGAGTTATTTATTTTTTTTTTTAGTTTTTAATTTGCGTACTTAGCTGATAAAGCAACGATTGTTCTGCCAACCCTTTGTAGAGTTTAGTTCTTTCCATGAATAGTGATAGTAGCAATGATAGTAGTAGTAGTGATAGTAGTAGTACTGATAGTAGTAGTAGTGATAGTAGTAGTACTGATAGTAGTAGTAGTGATAGTAGTAGTACTGATAGCAGTAGTAGTGATAGTAGTAGTACTGATAGTAGTAGTAGTGATAGTAGTAGTAGTGATAGTAGTAGTAGTGATAGTAGTAGTAGTGATAGTAGTAGTAGTGATAGTAGTAGTGGTAGTAGAAGTAGTGATAGTAGTAGTAGTGATAGCAGAAGTGCTATTAGTAGTAGTGATAGTAGTAGTAATGATAGCAGTAGTAGTGATAGTAGTAGTAGTGATAGTAGTAGTGGTAGTAGTAATGATAGCAGTAGTAGTGATAGTATTAGTGATAATGAGAATAGTAGTTGTAGTAGTAGTAGTGATAGTAGTAGTAATGATAGCAGTAGTAGTGATAGTATTAGTGATAATGAGAGTAGTAGTTGTAGTAGTAGTAGTGATAATAGTAGTAATGATAGCAGTAGTAGTGCTATTAGTAGTGGTGCTATTAGTAGTGATAGTAGTAGTAGCGATAGTAGTAGTAGTGATAGTAGTAGTAGTGATAGTAGTAGTAATAGCAGTAGTAATGATAGTAGTAGTGGTAGTGATAGTAGTCATAGTAGTAGTAGTAGTGATAGTAGTAATAATGATAGCAGTAGTAGTGCTATTAGTAGTAGTGATAGTAGTAATAGCAGTAGTAATGATAGTAGTAGTCATAGTAGTAGTAGTGATAGTAGTAATAATGATAGCAGTAGTAGTGCTATTAGTAGTAGTGATAGTAGTAGTAGTGGTGGTGGTAGTAGTATTAGCAGCAGCAGCAAAATAAGTAATAACAGTAATAATAGTAATAGTGGTTGCAGCAGTAATAGTGGTAGTAGTAATAATGGTAGTAGTAATAGTAGTAGTAACAATAACAGATCAACGATCGTTTCCTCTTCTTCCTTTTTCTCTTCCCATCTCCATCTTCCACCTCTCCTGTCCCTCTTATACTTCCTCCTGCTCCTGCTCCTCCTCTTCCTCCTCCTGCTCCTGCTCCTCCTCTTCCTCCTGCTGCTCCTGCTCCTCCTCTTCCTCCTGCTGCTCCTGCTCCTCCTCTTCCTCCTGCTGCTCCTGCTCCTCCTCTTCCTCCTGCTGCTCCTGCTGCTCCTCTTCCTCCTGCTGCTCCTCTTCCTCCTCCTGCTCCTGCTCCTCCTCTTCCTCCTGCTGCTCCTGCTCCTCCTCTTCCTCCTGCTGCTCCTGCTCCTCCTCTTCCTCCTGCTGCTCCTGCTCCTCCTCTTCCTCCTGCTGCTTCTGCTCCTCCTCTTCCTCCTGCTGCTTCTGCTCCTGCTGCATCTTCTCATAATTTATCTAGTCTGGTTATAATTCATCAACGGCAGCTTTTACACGATCTGGGAATGACTTGACTGAACAAGGTTCCGTTGAGAACCAGACGTTATTACTAGCTCTTACTGAGAGCCAGACGTTATTACTAGCTCTTACTGAGAGCAAGACGTTATTACTAGCTCTTACTGAGAGCAAGACGTTATTACTAGCTCTTACTGAGAGCCCGACGTTATTACTAGCTTTTACTGAGAGCCAGACGTTATTACTAGCTCTTACTGAGAGCCAGACGTTATTACTAGCTCTTACTGAGAGCCAGACGTTATTACTAGCTCTTACTGAGAGCCAGACGTTATTACTAGCTCTTACTGACAGCCAGACGTTATTACTAGCTCTTACTGAGAGCAAGACGTTATTACTAGCTCTTATTGAGGGCCCGACGTTATTACTAGCTCTTACTGAGAACCAGACGTTATTGCTAGCTCTTACTGAGAGCCAGACGTTATTACTAGCTCTTACTGAGAGCCAGACATTATTACTAGCTCTTACTGAGAGCCAGACGTTATTACTAGCTCTTATTGAGAGCCAGACGTTATTACTAGCTCTTACTGAGAACCAGACGTTATTGCTAGCTCTTACTGAGAGCCAGACGTTATTACTAGCTCTTACTGAGAGCCAGACGTTATTACTAGCTCTTACTGAGAGCCAGACATTATTACTAGCTCTTACTGAGAGCCAGACGTTATTACTAGCTCTTATTGAGAGCCAGACGTTATTACTAGCTCTTACTGAGAACCAGACGTTATTGCTAGCTCTTACTGAGAGCCAGACGTTATTACTAGCTCTTACTGAGAGCCAGACGTTATTACTAGCTCTTACTGAGAGCCAAACGTTATTACTAGCTCTTACTGAGAGCCAGACGTTATTACTAGCTCTTACTGAGAGCCAGACGTTATTACTAGCTCATACTGAGAGCCAGACGTTATTACTAGCTCTTACTGAGAGCCAGACGTTATTACTACCTCTTACTGAGAGCCAGACGTTATTAGCTCTTACTGAGGGCCAGACGTTATTGCTAGCTCTTACTGAGAGCCAGACGTTATTACTAGCTCTTACTGAGAGCCAGACGTTATTACTAGCTCTTACTGAGAGCCAGACGTTATTACTAGCTCTTACTGAGAGCCAGACGTTATTACTAGCTCTTACTGAGAGCCAGACGTTATTACTAGCTCTTACTGAGAGCCAGACGTTATTACTAGCTCTTACTGAGGGCCCGACGTTATTACTAGCTCTTACTGAGAGCCAGACATTATTACTAGCTCTTACTGAGAGCCAGACGTTATTACTAGCTCTTACTGAGAGCCAGACGTTATTACTAGCTCTTACTGAGAGCCAGACGTTATTGCTAGCTCTTACTGAGAGCCAGACGTTATTACTAGCTCTTACTGAGAGCCAGACGTTATTACTAGCTCTTACTGAGAGCCAGACGTTATTACTAGCTCTTACTGAGAGCCAGACGTTATTACTAGCTCTTACTGAGAGCCAGACGTTATTACTAGCTCTTACTGAGAGCCAGACGTTATTACTAGCTCTTACTGAGAGCCAGACGTTATTACTAGCTCTTACTGAGAGCCAGACGTTATTACTAGCTCTTACTGAGAGCCAGACGTTATTACTAGAGAGAGCCAGACGTTATTACTAGCTCTTACTGAGAGCCAGACGTTATTACTAGCTCTTACTGAGAGCCAGACGTTATTACTAGCTCTTACTGAGAGCCAGACGTTATTACTAGCTCTTACTGAGAGCCAGACGTTATTACTAGCTCTTACTGAGGGCCAGACCAGACGTTATTACTAGCTCTTACTGAGAGCCAGACGTTATTACTAGCTCTTACTGAGAGCCAGACGTTATTACTAGCTACTGAGAGCCAGACGTTATTACTAGCTCTTACTGAGAGCCAGACGTTATTACTAGCTCATACTGAGAGCCAGACGTTATTACTAGCTCTTACTGAGAGCCAGACGTTATTACTAGCTCTTACTGAGAGCCAGACGTTATTACTAGCTCTTACTGAGAACCAGACGTTATTGCTAGCTCATACTGAGAGCCAGACGTTATTACTAGCTCTTACTGAGAGCCAGACGTTATTACTAGCTCTTACTGAGAGTCAGACGTTATTACTAGCTCTTACTGAGAGCCAGACGTTATTACTAGCTCTCAGTGAGAGCCAGACGTTATTACTAGCTCTTACTGAGAGTCAGACGTTATTACTAGCTCTTACTGAGAGCCAGAAGTTATTACTAGCTCTTACTGAGAGCCAGACGTTATTGCTAGCTCTTACTGAGAGCCAGACGTTATTACTAGCTCTTACTGAGAGCCAGACGTTATTACTAGCTCTTACTGAGAGCCAGACGTTATTACTAGCTCTTACTGAGAGCCAGACGTTATTACTAGCTCTTACTGAGAGCCAGACGTTATTACTAGCTCTTACTGAGAGCCAGACGTTATTACTAGCTCTTACAGAGAGCCAGACGTTATTATTAGCTCTTACTGAGAGCCAGACGTTATTACTAGCTCTTACTGAGAGCCAGACGTTATTACTAGCTCTCACTGAGAGCCAGACGTTATTACTAGCTCTTACTGAGAGCCAGACGTTATTACTAGCTCTTACTGAGAGCCAGACGTTATTGCTAGCTCTTACTGAGAGCCAGACGTTATTACTAGCTCTTACTGAGAGCCAGACGTTATTACTAGCTCTTACTGAGAGCCAGACGTTATTACTAGCTCTTACTGAGAACCAGACGTTATTACTAGCTCTCACTGAGAGCCAGACGTTATTACTAGCTCTTACTGAGAGCCAGACGTTATTACTAGCTCTTACTGAGAGCCAGACGTTATTACTAGCTCTTACTGAGAGCCAGACGTTACTACTAGCTCTTACTGAGAGCCAGACGTTACTACTAGCTCTTACTAAGAGCCAGACGTTACTACTAGCTCTTATTGAGAGCCAGACGTTATTACTAGCTCTTACTAAGAGCCAGACGTTACTACTAGCTCTTACTAAGAGCCAGACGTTACTACTAGCTTTTACTGAGAGCCAGACGTTATTACTAGCTCTTACTGAGAGCCAGACGTTACTACTAGCTCTTACTAAGAGCCAGACGTTACTACTAGCTCTTACTAAGAGCCAGACGTTACTACTAGCTCTTACTAAGAGCCAGACGTTACTACTAGCTCTTACTAAGAGCCAGACGTTACTACTAGCTCTTACTAAGAGCCAGACGTTACTACTAGCTCTTACTAAGAGCCAGACGTTACTACTAGCTCTTACTAAGAGCCAGACGTTACTACTAGCTCTTACTAAGAGCCAGACGTTACTACTAGCTCTTACTAAGAGCCAGACGTTACTACTAGCTCTTACTAAGAGCCAGACGTTACTACTAGCTCTTACTAAGAGCCAGACGTTACTACTAGCTCTTACTAAGAGCCAGACGTTACTACTAGCTCTTACTAAGAGCCAGACGTTACTACTAGCTCTTACTAAGAGCCAGACGTTACTACTAGCTCTTACTAAGAGCCAGACGTTACTACTAGCTCTTACTAAGAGCCAGACGTTACTACTAGCTCTTACTAAGAGCCAGACGTTACTACTAGCTCTTACTAAGAGCCAGACGTTACTACTAGCTCTTACTAAGAGCCAGACGTTACTACTAGCTCTTACTAAGAGCCAGACGTTACTACTAACTTTTACTTTACTAGCTCTTACTAAGAGCCAGACGTTACTACTAGCTCTTACTAAGAGCCAGACGTTACTACTAGCTCTTACTAAGAGCCAGACGTTACTACTAGCTCCTACTATGAGCCAGACGTTACTACTAGCTCTTACTAAGAGCCAGACGTTACTACTAGCTCTGAGAGCCAGACGTACTAAGAGCCAGACGTTACTACTAGCTCTTACTAAGAGCCAGACGTTACTACTAGCTCTTACTAAGAGCCAGACGTTACTACTAGCTCTTACTGAGAGCCAGACGTTATTACTAGCTCTTACTGAGAGCCAGACGTTACTACTAGCTCTTACTGAGAGCCAGACGTTATTACTAGCTCTTACTAAGAGCCTGACGTTACTACTAGCTCTTACTAAGAGCCAGACGTTACTACTAGCTCTTACTGAGAGCCAGACGTTACTACTAGCTCTTACTAAGAGTTATACGTTACTACTAGCTCTTACTAATAGCCAGAGGTTACTACTAGCTCTTACTAAGAGCCAGACGTTACTACTAGCTCTTACTGAGAGCCAGACGTTACTACTAGCTCTTACTAAGAGCCAGACGTTACTACTAGCTCTTACTAAGAGCCAGAGGTTACTACTAGCTCTTACTAAGAGCCAGACGTTACTACTAGCTCTTACTAAGAGCCAGACGTTACTACTAGCTCTTACTAAGAGCCAGACGTTACTACTAGCTCTTACTAAGAGCCAGACGTTACTACTAGCTCTTACTAAGAGCCAGACGTTACTACTAGCTCTTACTAAGAGCCAGACGTTACTACTAGCTCTTACTAAGAGCCAGACGTTAATACTAGCTCTTACTAAGAGCCAGACGTTACTACTAGCTCTTACAAAGAGCCAGACGTTACTACTAGCTCTTACTAAGAGCCAGACGTTACTACTAGCTCTTACTAAGAGCCAGACGTTACTACTAGCTCTTACTAAGAGCCAGACGTTACTACTAGCTCTTACTAAGAGCCAGACGTTACTACTAGCTCTTACTAAGAGCCAGACGTTACTACTAGCTCTTACTAAGAGCCAGACGTTACTACTAGCTCTTACTAAGAGCCAGACGTCACTACTAGCTCTTACTAAGAGCCAGACGTTACTACTATGTCTTACTAAGAGCCAGACGTTACTACTAGCTCTTACTAAGAGCCAGACGTTACTACTAGCTCTTACTAAGAGCCAGACGTTACTACTAGCTCTTACTAAGAGCCAGACGTTACTACTAGCTCTTACTAAGAGCCAGACGTTACTACTAGCTCTTACTGAGAGCCAGACGTTACTACTAGGTCTTACTAAGAGCCAGTCGTTACTACTAGCTCTTACTAAGAGCCAGACGTTGCTACTAGCTCTTACTGAGAGCCAGACGTTACTACTACTACTAAGCTCTACTACTAAAGAGCCAGACGTTACTACTAGCTCTTACTAAGAGCCAGACGTTACTACTAGCTCTTACTAAGAGCCAGACGTTACTACTAGCTCTTACTAAGAGCCAGACGTTACTACTAGCTCTTACTAAGAGCCAGACGTTACTACTAGCTCTTACTAAGAGCCAGACGTTACTACTAGCTCTTACTAAGAGCCAGACGTTACTACTAGCTCTTACTAAGAGCCAGACGTTACTACTAGCTCTTACTAAGAGCCAGACGTTACTACTAGCTCTTACTAAGAGCCAGACGTCACTACTAGCTCTTACTAAGAGCCAGACGTCACTACTAGCTCTTACTAAGAGCCAGACGTTACTACTAGCTCTTACTAAGAGCCAGACGTTACTACTAGCTCTTACTAAGAGCCAGACGTCTACTAGCTCTTACTAAGAGCCAGACGTTACTACTAGCTCTTACTAAGAGCCAGACGTTACTACTAGCTCTTACTAAGAGCCAGACGTTACTACTAGCTCTTACTAAGAGCCAGACGTTACTACTAGCTCTTACTAAGAGCCAGACGTTACTACTAGCTCTTACTAAGAGCCAGACGTTACTACTAGCTCTTACTAAGAGCCAGACGTTACTACTAGCTCTTACTAAGAGCCAGACGTCACTACTAGCTCTTACTAAGAGCCAGACGTTACTACTAGCTCTTACTAAGAGCCAGAACTTACTACTAGCTCTTACTAAGAGCCAGACGTTACTACTAGCTCTTACTAAGAGCCAGACGTTACTACTAGCTCTTACTAAGAGCCAGACGTTACTACTAGCTCTTACTAAGAGCCAGACGTTACTACTAGCTCTTACTAAGAGCCAGACGTTACTACTAGCTCTTACTAAGAGCCAGACGTTACTACTAGCTCTTACTAAGAGCCAGACGTTACTACTAGCTCTTACTAAGAGCCAGACGTTACTACTAGCTCTTACTAAGAGCCAGACGTTACTACTAGCTCTTACTAAGAGCCAGACGTTACTACTAGCTCTTACTAAGAGCCAGACGTTACTACTAGCTCTTACTAAGAGCCAGACGTTACTACTAGCTCTTACTAAGAGCCAGACGTTACTACTAGCTCTTACTAAGAGCCAGACGTTACTACTAGCTCTTACTAAGAGCTCTTACTAAGAGCCAGACGTTACTACTAGCTTACTACTAGCTCTTACTAAGAGCCAGACGTTACTACTAGCTCTTACTAAGAGCCAGACGTTACTACTAGCTCTTACTAAGAGCCAGACGTTACTACTAGCTCTTACTAAGAGCCAGACGTTACTACTAGCTCTTACTAAGAGCCAGACGTTACTACTAGCTCTTACTAAGAGCCAGACGTCACTACTAGCTCTTACTAAGAGCCAGACTACTAGCTCTTACTAAGAGCCAGACGTCACTACTAGCTCTTACTAAGAGCCAGACGTTACTACTAGCTCTTACTAAGAGCCAGACGTCACTACTAGCTCTTACTAAGAGCCAGACGTTACTACTAGCTCTTACTAAGAGCCAGACGTTACTACTAGCTCTTACTAAGAGCCAGACGTTACTACTAGCTCTTACTAAGAGCCAGACGTTACTACTAGCTCTTACTAAGAGCCAGACGTTACTACTAGCTCTTACTAAGAGCCAGACGTTACTACTAGCTCTTACTAAGAGCCAGACGTTACTACTAGCTCTTACTAAGAGCCAGACGTTACTACTAGCTCTTACTAAGAGCCAGACGTTACTACTAGCTCTTACTAAGAGCCAGACGTTACTACTAGCTCTTACTAAGAGCCAGACGTTACTACTAGCTCTTACTAAGAGCCAGACGTTACTACTAGCTCTTACTAAGAGCCAGACGTTACTACTAGCTCTTACTAAGAGCCAGACGTTACTACTAGCTCTTACTAAGAGCCAGAGGTTACTACTAGCTCTTACTAAGAGCCAGACGTTACTACTAGCTCTTACTAAGAGCCAGACGTTACTACTAGCTCTTACTAAGAGCCAGACGTTACTACTAGCTCTTACTAAGAGCCAGACGTTACTACTAGCTCTTACTAAGAGCCAGACGTTACTACTAGCTCTTACTAAGAGCCAGACGTTACTACTAGCTCTTACTAAGAGCCAGACGTTACTACTAGCTCTTACTAAGAGCCAGACGTTACTACTAGCTCTTACTAAGAGCCAGACGTTACTACTAGCTCTTACTAAGAGCCAGACGTTACTACTAGCTCTTACTAAGAGCCAGACGTTACTACTAGCTCTTACTAAGAGCCAGACGTTACTACTAGCTCTTACTAAGAGCCAGAGGTTACTACTAGCTCTTACTAAGAGCCAGACGTTACTACTAGCTCTTACTAAGAGCCAGACGTTACTACTAGCTCTTACTAAGAGCCAGAGGTTACTACTAGCTCTTACTAAGAGCCAGACGTTACTACTAGCTCTTACTAAGAGCCAGACGTTACTACTAGCTCTTACTAAGAGCCAGACGTTACTACTAGCTCTTACTAAGAGCCAGACGTTACTACTAGCTCTTACTAAGAGCCAGACGTTACTACTAGCTCTTACTAAGAGCCAGACGTTACTACTAGCTCTTACTAAGAGCCAGACGTTACTACTAGCTCTTACTAAGAGCCAGAGGTTACTACTAGCTCTTACTAAGAGCCAGACGTTACTACTAGCTCTTACTAAGAGCCAGACGTTACTACTAGCTCTTACTAAGAGCCAGACGTTACTACTAGCTCTTACTAAGAGCCAGAGGTTACTACTAGCTCTTACTAAGAGCCAGACGTTACTACTAGCTCTTACTAAGAGCCAGACGTTACTACTAGCTCTTACTAAGAGCCAGACGTTACTACTAGCTCTTAGTAAGAGCCAGACGTTACTACTAGCTCTTACTAAGAGCCAGACGTTACTACTAGCTCTTACTAAGAGCCAGACGTTACTACTAGCTCTTACTAAGAGCCAGAGGTTACTACTAGCTCTTACTAAGAGTTGATATAAAACTCTTAATTTTGTAGTGTTTACATTTTTTGCTGATTTTATTTGATTCTCTCATCCTTTTCCTTCTTTCCCTTCCCTTCCTTTCCCTTCCCTTTCATTTCCTTTACTCTTTATCTTCCCTCCCCTTCCAGTTGCTTCCTTCCATCTCTCCCATTGCATGTTCCTATCTCTGCTCCCACTTGTTCCCCTCCCATCTACTTCCCTTATGTCTCCCACCCTCCTTCCTTCTCTCTTCTCCCCCTTCTTCCTTCTAACTTCTCTCCCCTCCTGTTGTCTCTCCTACCTCCTCTCCCTCCTACCTTCTCTCTCCACTCCCTCCTTCCTTCCCCCTCTCCCCTTATACCTCCTCTACTCCTTCCTCTTCTACCCCTTCCTTCTACCTTCTTTCCCTCCTTCAACCTCTTTTCTCTACTACCTCTTCTTCCTCCTTCCTCCTACCTCCTCTCCACCTTCCTTCTCCCTCCTCCCTCCACGGGACATAGGCATCCATCTCATCTTCTAATATATTGACTCTTAAACACGGAAGACTTAAGGGTAAAATTTACGTGAATGCCCAGACGTTCTCGTGGGCCCAGCTTCCGATGTGCTGCTGCAAGTTTCACCCTTAAATACGAGCGATTTAGCGGCGGTTTTAGCGTGCAACCCGAATTTTCTGTGGTTCCTGTCAGCTGGAATATTGGCCCTTATAGAGGGAGGATATTGGGGCGATTTTCGCGCGTTTGTGTGTGTTTGGGTGAAGATTTACGAGCTGTGTGAGAATTTGCAAGTGATGGAGCAAGGAGGGAGTGAAGGAGGGAGAGAGGGAGGGAGTGATGGAGGGAGAGAGGGAGGGAGTGACGGAGGGAGAGAGGGAGGGAGTGACGGAGGGAGAGAGGGAGGGAGTGACGGAGGGAGAGAGGGAGGGAGTGATGGAGGGAGAGAGGGAGGGAGTGATGGAGGGAGAGAGGGAGGGAGTGACGGAGGGAGAGAGGGAGGGAGTGATGGAGGGAGAGAGGGAGGGAGTGATGGAGGGAGAGAGGGAGGGAGCGACGGAGGGAGAGAGGGAGGGAGTAGCGGAGGGAGGGAGTGACGGAGGGAGAGAGGGAGGGAGTGATGGAGGGAGAGAGGGAGGGAGTGACGGAGGGAGAGAGGGAGGGAGTGACGGAGGGAGAGAGGGAGGGAGTGATGGAGGGAGAGAGGGAGGGAGTGATGGAGGGAGAGAGGGAGGGAGTGACGGAGGGAGAGAGGGAGGGAGTGGCGGAGGGAGGGAGTGACGGAGGGAGAGAGGGAGGGAGTGATGGAGGGAGAGAGGGAGGGAGTGACGGAGGGAGAGAGGGAGGGAGTGACGGAGGGAGAGAGGGAGGGAGTGATGGAGGGAGGGAGTGACGGAGGGAGAGAGGGAGGGAGTGATGGAGGGAGAGAGGGAGGGAGTGACGGAGGGAGAGAGGGAGGGAGTGACGGAGGGAGAGAGGGAGGGAGTGACGGAGGGAGAGAGGGAGGGAGTGACGGAGGGAGAGAGGGAGGGAGTGACGGAGGGAGAGAGGGAGGGAGTGACGGAGGGAGAGAGGGAGGGAGTGATGGGAGGGAGTGACGGAGGGAGAGAGGGAGGGAGTGACGGAGGGAGAGATGGAGGGAGTGACGGAGGGAGAGACGGAGGGAGTGACGGAGGGAGAGATGGAGGGAGAGAGGGAGGGAGTGATGGAGGGAGTGACGGAGGGAGAGAGGGAGGGAGTGACGGAGGGAGAGAGGGAGGGAGTGACGGAGGGAGTGACGAAGGGAGAGAGGGAGGGAGTGACGGAGGGAGACAGGGAGGGAGTGACGGAGGGAGAGAGGGAGGGAGTGATGGAGGGAGAGAGGGAGGGAGTGACGGAGGGAGAGAGGGAGGGAGTGACGGAGGGAGAGATGGAGGGAGTGACGGAGGGAGAGATGGAGGGAGTGACGGAGGGAGAGAGGGAGGGAGTGACGGAGGGAGAGAGGGAGGGAAGAATGGAAGGAGTCAAGCTGAGCGGAGTGAGAGGAGTTATTTTTATTTAGCAAAATTGGACCGTGAGCGAAGATGAGTGGAGGAGAGTGGGGAAGAGGTGAAGGAGAGTGGGGAAGAGGTGAAGGAGAGTGGGGAAGAGGTGAAGGAGAGTGGGGAAGAGGTGAAGGAGAGTGGGGAAGAGGTGAAGGAGAGTGGGGAAGAGGTGAAGGAGAGTGGGGAAGAGGTGAAGGAGAGTGGGGAAGAGGTGAAGGAGAGTGGGGAAAAGGTGAAGGAGAGTGGGGAAAAGGTGAAGGAGAGTGGGGAAGAGGTGAAGGAGAGTGGGGAAGAGGTGAAGGAGAGTGGGGAAGAGGTGAAGGAGAGTGGGGAAGAGGTGAAGGAGAGTGGGGAAAAGGTGAAGGAGAGTGGGGAAAAGGTGAAGGAGAGTGGGGAAGAGGTGAAGGAGAGTGGGGAAGAGGTGAAGGAGAGTGGGGAAGAGGTGAAGGAGACTGGGGAAGAGGTGAAGGAGAGTGGGGAAAAGGTGAAGGAGAGTGGGGAAAAGGTGAAGGAGAGTGGGGAAGAGGTGAAGGAGAGTGGGGAAGAGGTGAAGGAGAGTGGGGAAAAGGTGAAGGAGAGTGGGGAAGAGGTGAAGGAGAGTGGGGAAAAGGTGAAGAGAGTGGGGAAAAGGTGAAGGAGAGTGGGGAAGAGGTGAAGGAGAGTGGGGAAGAGGTGAAGGAGAGTGGGGAAAAGGTGAAGGAGAGTGGGGAAGAGGTGAAGGAAGGGGAGTGAAGGAGGGTGTGGAGTGAAGGAGGGTGTGGAGTGAAGGAGGGTGGGGAATGAAGGAAGGTGGGGAGTGAAGGAGGGTGTGGAGTGGGGAAGAGGTGAAGGAAGGGGAGTGAAGGAGGGTGTGGAGTGAAGGAGGGTGTGGAGTGAAGGAGGGTGGGGAATGAAGGAAGGTGGGGAGTGAAGGAGGGTGTGGAGTGGGGAATGAAGAAGGGTGGGGAGAGAAGGAGGGTGGGGAATGAAGGAGGGTGGGGAATGAAGGAGGGTGGGGAGTGAAGGAGGGTGTGGAGTGGGGAATGAAGGAGGGTGGGGAGAGAAGGAGGGTGGGGAGTGAAGGAGGGTGGGGAGTGAAGGAGGGTGTGGAGTGGGGAATGAAGGAGGGTGGGGAGAGAAGGAGGGTGGGGAATGAAGGACGGTGGGGAGTGAAGGAGGGTGTGGAGTGGGGAATGAAGGAGGGTGGGGAGAGAAGGAGGGTGGGGAATGAAGGAGGGTGGGGAATGAAGGAGGGTGGGGAATGAAGGAGGGTGGGGAGTGGAAGGTGGGGAGTGAAGGAGGGTGAGGAATGAAGGAGGGTGGGGAATGAAGGAGGGTGGGGAGTGAAGGAGGGTGTGGAGTGGGGAATGAAGGAGGGTGGGGAGAGAAGGAGGGTGGGGAATGAAGGAGGGTGGGGAGCGAAGGAGGGTGGGGAGTGAAGGAGGGTGGGGAATGAAGGAGGGTGGTGAGTGAAGGAGGGTGGAGAGTGAAGGAGGGTGTGGAGTGAAGGAGGGTGAGGAGTGAAGGAGGGTGTGGAGTGAAGGAGGGTGGGGAATGAAGGAGGGTGGAGAGTGAAGAAGGGTGTGGAGTGAAGGACGGTGGGGAGTGAAGGAGGGTGGGGAGTGAAGGAGGGTGGGGAGTGAAGGAGGGTGGGGAGTGCAGGAGGGTGTGGAGTGAAGGAGGGTAGGGAGTGAAGGAGGGTGTGGAGTGAAGGAGGGTGTGGAGTGAAGGAGGGTAGTGAGTGAAGGAGGGTGTGGAGTGAAGGAGGGTGTGGAGTGAAGGAGGGTGTGGAGTGAAGAAGGGTGGGGAGTGAAGGAGGGTGTGGAGTGAAGGAGGGTGTGGAGTGAAGGAGGGTGTGGAGTGAAGGAGGGTGTGGAGTGAAGGAGGGTGTGGAGTGAAGGAGGGTGTGGAGTGAAGGAGGGTGGGGAGTGAAGGAGGGTGTGGAGTGAAGGAGGGTGTGGAGTGAAGGAGGGTGTGGAGTGAAGGAGGGTGTGGAGTGAAGGAGGGTGGGGAGTGAAGGAGGGTGTGGAGTGAAGGAGGGTGTGGAGTGAAGGAGGGTGAGTGAAGGAGGGTGGGGAGTGAAGGAGGGTAGGGAGTGAAGGAGGGTGTGGAGTGAAGGAGGGTGTGGAGTGAAGGAGGGTGTGGAGTGAAGGAGGATGAGTGAAGGTGGGGGGGGAGTGAAGGAGGGTGGGGAGTAAAGGAGGGTGTGGAGTGAAGGAGGGTGGGGAGTGAAGGAGGGTCGGGAGTGAAGGAGGGTGGGGAGTGAAGGAGGGTGGGAAATGAAGGAGTGGAGAGTGAAGGAGGGTAGGGAGTGAAGGAGGGTGGGGAGTGAAGGAGGTTGGGGAGTGAAGGAGGGTGTGGAGTGAAGGAGGGTGGGGAGTGAAGGAGGGTGGGGAGTGAAGGAGGGTGGGGAGTGAAGGAGGGTGGGGAGAGAAGTAGGGTGTGGAGTGAAGGAGGGTGTGGAGTGAAGGAGGGTGGGGAGTGAAGGAGGTTGGGGAGTGAAGGAGGTTGGGGAGTGAAGGACTGTCGGGAGTGACGGAGGGTGGGGAGTGAAGGAGGGTGGGGAATGAAGGAGGGTGGGGAGTGAAGGAGGGTGGAGAGTGAAGGAGGATGAGTGAAGGAGGGTGGGGAGTGAAGGAGGGTGTGGAATGAAGGAGGGTGGGGAGTGAAGGAGGGTGGGGAGTGAAGGAGGATGATTGAAGGAGGGTGGGGAATTAAGGAGGGTGGGGAGTGAAGGAGGATGTGGAGTGAAGGAGGGTGGGGCGTGTAGGAGGCTGTGGAGTGAAGGAGGGTGAGGAGTGAAGGAGGATGTGGAGTGAAGGAGGGTGTGGAGTGAAGGAGGGTGTGGAGTGAAGGAGGGTGGGGAGTGAAGGAGGGTGTGGAGTGAAGGAGGGTGGGGAGTGAAGGAGGGTGTGGAGTGAAGTAGGGTGTGGAGTGAAGGAGGGTGGGGAGAGAAGGAGGGTGTGGAGTGAAGGAGGGTGGGGAGTGAAGGAGGATGTGGAGTGAAGGAGGGTGGGGAGTGAAGGAGGATGTGGAGTGAAGGAGGGTGTGGAGTGAAGGAGGGTGGGGAGTGAAGGAAGGTGTGGAATGAAGGAGGGTGTGGAGTGAAGGAGGGTGGGGAGTGAAGGAAGGTGTGGAATGAAGGAGGGTGTGGAGTGAAGGAGGGTGGGGAGTGAAGGAGGGTGTGGGGTGAAGGAGGGTGTGGAGTGAAGGAGGGTGTGGAGTAAAGGAGGGTGTGGAGTGAAGGAGGGTGTGGAGTGAAGGAGGGTGGGGAGTGAAGGAGGGTGTGGAGTGAAGGAGGGTGTGGAGTGAAGGAGGGTGTGGAGTGAAGGAGGGTGTGGAGTGAAGGAGGGTGTGGAGTGAAGGAGGGTGTGGAGTGAAGGAGGGTGGGGAGTGAAGGAGGGTGTGGAGTGAAGGAGGGTGTGGAGTGAAGGAGGGTGTGGAGTGAAGGAGGGTGGGGAGTGGAGGGTGGGGAGTGAAGGAGGGTGTGGAGTGAAGGAGGGTGTGTAGTGAAGGAGGGTGTGGAGTGAAGGAGGGTGTGGAGTGAAGGAGGGTGGGGAGTGAAGGAGGGTGTGGAGTGATGGAGGGTGTGGAGTGAAGGAGGGTGTGGAGTGAAGGAGGGTGTGGAGTGAAGGAGGGTGGGGAATGAAGGAGGGTGTGGAGTGAAGGAGGGTGTGGAGTGAAGGAGGGTGTGGAGTGAAGGAGGGTGGAGAGTGAAGGAGGGTGTGGAGTGAAGGAGGGTGTGGAGTGAAAGAGGGTGTGGAGTGAAGGAGGGTGTGGAGTGAAGGAGGGTGTGGAGTGAAGGAGGGTGGGGAGTGAAGGAGGGTGGGGAGTGAAGGAGGGTGTGGAGTGAAGGAGGGTGGGGAGTGAAGGAGGGTGTGGAGTGAAGGAGGGTGTAGAGTGAAGGAGGGTGTGGAGTGAAGGAGGGTGGGGAGTGAAGGAGGGTGTGGAGTGAAGGAGGGTGTGTAGTGAAGGAAGGTGGGGAGTGAAGGTGGGTGTGGAGTGAAGAAGGGTGTGGAGTGAAGGAGGGTGGGGAGTGAAGAAGGGTGGGGAGTGGAGGGTGGGGAGTGAAGGAGGGTGGGGAGTGAAGGAGGGTGGGGAGTGAAGGAGGGTGGGGAGTGAAGGAGGGTGTGGAGTGGAGGGTGGGGAGTGAAGGAGGGTGTGGAGTGAAGGAGGGTGTGTAGTGAAGGAGGGTGGGAGGAAGGAGGGTGTGGAGTGAAGGAGGGTGGGGAGTGAAGGAGGGTGTGGAGTGTAGGAGGGTGTGGAGTGAGTGAAGGAGGGTGTGGAGTGAAGAAGGGTGTGGAGTGAAGGAGGGTGGGGAGTGAAGGAAGGTGTGGAGTGAAGGAGGGTGGGGAGTGAAAGAGGGTGTGGAGTGAAGGAGGGTGTGGAGTGAAGGAGGGTGTGGAGTGAAGGAGGGTGTGGAGTGAAGGAGGGTGGGGAGTGAAGGAGGGTGTGGAGTGAAGGAGGGTGGGGAGTGAAGGAGGGTGTGGAGTGAAGGAGGGTGTGGAGTGAAGGAGGGTGGGGAGTGAAGGAGGGTGGGGAGTGAAGGAGGGTGTGGAGTGAAGGAGGGTGGGGAGTGAAGGAGGGTGTGGAGTGAAGGAGGGTGGGGAGTGAAGGAGGGTGGGGAGTGAAGGAGGGTGTGGAGTGAAGGAGGGTGTGGAGTGAAGGAGGGTGTGGAGTGAAGGAGGGTGTGGAGTGAAGGAGGGTGTGGAGTGAAGGAGGGTGGGGAGTGAAGGAGGGTGTGGAGTGAAGGAGGGTGTGGAGTGAAGGAGGGTGGGGAGTGAAGGAGGGTGTGGAGTGAAGGAGGGTGTGGAGTGAAGGAGGGTGGGGAGTGAAGGAGGGTGTGGAGTGAAGGAGGGTGTGGAGTGAAGGAGGGTGGGGAGTGAAGGAGGGTGTGGAGTGAAGGAGGGTGGGGTGGAGTGAAGGAGGGTGTGGAGTGAAGGAGGGTGTGGAGTGAAGGAGGGTGTGGAGTGAAGGAGGGTGGGAGTGAGTGAAGGTGGGTGGGGAGTGAAGGAGGGTGGGGAGTGAAGGAGGGTGTGGAGTGAAGGAGGGTGTGGAGTGAAGGAGGGTGTGGAGTGAAGGAGGGTGTGGAGTGAAGGAGGGTGGGGAGTGAAGGAGGGTGTGAGGGTGGGGAGTGAAGGAGGGTGTGGAGTGAAGGAGGGTGGGGAGTGAAGGAGGGTGGGGAGTGAAGGAGGGTGTGGAGTGAAGTAGGGTGTGGAGTGAAGGAGGGTGTGGAGTGAAGGAGGGTGTGGAGTGAAGGAGGGTGGGGAGTGAAGGAGGGTGTGGAGTGAAGGAGGGTGGGGAGTGAAGGAGGGTGTGGAGTGAAGGAGGGTGTGGAGTGAAGGAGGGTGTGGAGTGAAGGAGGGTGTGGAGTGAAGGAGGGTGGGGAGTGAAGGAGGGTGGGGAGTGAAGGAGGGTGTGGAGTGAAGGAGGGTGGGGAGTGAAGGAGGGTGTGGGGAGTGAAGGAGGGTGGGGAGTGAAGGAGGGTGGGGAGTGAAGGAGGGTGTGGAGTGAAGGAGGGTGGGGAGTGAAGGAGGGTGGGGAGTGAAGGAGGGTGTGGAGTGAAGGAGGGTGTGGAGTGAAGGAGGGTGTGGAGTGAAGGAGGGTGTGGAGTGAAGGAGGGTGTGGAGTGAAGGAGGGTGGGGAGTGAAGGAGGGTGTGGAGTGAAGGAGGGTGTGGAGTGAAGGAGGGTGTGGAGTGAAGGAGGGTGGGGAGTGAAGGAGGGTGGGGAGTGAAGGAGGGTGTGGAGTGAAGGAGGGTGGGGAGTGAAGGAGGGTGTGGAGTGAAGGAGGGTGTGGAGTGAAGGAGGGTGTGGAGTGAAGGAGGGTGTGGAGTGAAGGAGGGTGTGGAGTGAAGGAGGGTGTGGAGTGAAGGAGGGTGTGGAGTGAAGGAGGGTGTGGAGTGGAGGGTGGGAGTGAAGGAGGGTGTGGAGTGAAGGAGGGTGTGGAGTGAAGAGGGTGGGGAGTGAAGGAGGGTGTGGAGTGAAGGAGGTGTGGAGTGAAGGAGGGTGGGGAGTGAAGGAGGGTGTGGAGTGAAGGAGGGTGTGGAGTGAAGGAGGGTGTGGAGTGAAGGAGGGTGGGGAGTGAAGGAGGGTGAAGTGAGGGTGGGTGGGGAGTGAAGGGAGGTGGGGAGTGAAGGAGGGTGTGGAGTGAAGGAGGGTGGGGAGTGAAGAGGGTGTGGAGTGAAGGAGGTGTGGAGTGAAGGAGGGTGTGGAGTGAAGGAGGGTGAAGGTGGTGGGAGTGAAGGAGGGTGTGGAGTGAAGGAGGGTGTGGAGTGGAGGGTGTGGAGTGAAGTGGGTGGAGTGAAGGAGGGTGTGGAGTGAAGGAGGGTGGGGAGTGAAGGAGGGTGTGGAGTGAAGGAGGGTGTGGAGTGAAGGAGGGTGTGGAGTGAAGGAGGGTGGGGAGTGAAGGAGGGTGGGAAGTGAAGGAGGGTGTGGAGTGAAGGAGGGTGTGAAAGAGGGTGTGGAGTGAGGGTGTGGAGTGAAGGAGGGTGTGGAGTGAAGAGGGTGTGGAGTGAAGGAGGGTGTGGAGTGAAGGAGGGTGTGGAGTGAAGGCGGGTGGGGAGTGAGGAGGGTGTGGAGTGAAGGAGGGTGGGGAGTGACGGAGGGTGGGGAGTGAAGGAGGGTGTGGAGTGAAGGAGGGTGTGGAGTGAAGGAGGGTGGGGAGTGAAGGAGGGTGTGGAGTGAAGGAGGGTGGGGAGTGAAAGAGGGTGTGGAGTGAAAGAGGGTGTGGAGTGAAGGAGGGTGTGGAGTGAAGTAGGGTGTGGAGTGAAGGAGGGTGTGGAGTGAAGGAGGGTGTGGTGAAGGAGGGTGAGTGAAGGAGGGTGGGGAGTGAAGGAGGGTGAGTGAAGGAGGGTGGGGAGTGAAGGAGGGTGTGGAGTGAAGGAGGGTGGGGTGAGTGAAGGAGGGTGTGGAGTGATGGTGAAGGAGGGTGGGGAGTGAAGGAGGGTGGGAGTGAAGGAGGGTGTGGAGTGAAGGAGGGTGTGAAGGAGGGTGAGTGAAGGAGGGTGGGGAGTGAAGGAGTGTGGAGTGAAGGAGTGTGGAGTGAAGGAGTGTGGGAGTGAAGGAGTGTGGAGTGAAGGAGTGTGGAGTGAAGGAGTGTGGGAGTGAAGGAGTGTGGAGTGAAGGAGTGTGGAGTGAAGGAGTGTGGGAGTGAAGGAGTGTGGGAGTGAAGGAGTGTGGAGTGAAGGAGTGTGGAGTGAAGGAGTGTGGGAGTGAAGGAGTGTGGGAGTGAAGGGGTATGGAGTGAAGGAGGGTGTGAAGGAGGGTGAAGGAGGGTGTGGAGTGAAGGAGGGTGGGAGTGAAGGAGGGTGTGGAGTGAAGGAGGGTGGGGAGTGAAGGAGGGTGTGGAGTGAAGGGGTGTGGAGGGGAGGGTGTGGAGTGAAGGAGGGTGGGGAGTGAAGGAGGGTGTGGAGTGAAGGATGGTGTGGAGGAAGGAGGGTGTGGAGTGAAGGAGGGTGGGGAGTGAAGGAGGGTGTGGAGTGAAGGAGGGTGTGGAGTGAAGGAGGGTGAGGAGGGTGAGTGAAGGAGGGTGGGGAGTGAAGGAGGGTGTGGAGTGAAGGAGGGTGTGGAGTGAAGGAGGGTGGGGAGTGAAGGAGGGTGTGGAGTGAAGGAGGGTGTGGAGTGAAGGAGGGTGTGGAGTGAAGGAGGGTGGGGAGTGAAGGAGGGTGAGTGAAGGAGGGTGGGGAGTGAAGGAGGGTGTGGAGTGAAGGAGGGTGTGGAGTGAAGGAGGGTGGGGAGTGAAGGAGGGTGTGGAGTGAAGGAGGGTGGGGAGTGAAGGAGGGTGTGGAGTGAAGGAGGGTGTGGAGTGAAGGAGGGTGAGTGAAGGAGGGTGTGGAGTGAAGGAGGGTGGGGAGTGAAGGAGGGTGTGGAGTGAAGGAGGGTGTGGAGTGAAGGAGGGTGTGGAGTGAAGGAGGGTGGGGAGTGAAGGAGGGTGTGGAGTGAAGGAGGGTGTGGAGTGAAGGAGGGTGGGGAGTGAAGGAGGGTGGGGAGTGAAGGAGGGTGTGGAGTGAAGGAGGGTGGGGAGTGAAGGAGGGTGGGGAGTGAAGGAGGGTGTGGAGTGAAGGAGGGTGTGGAGTGAAGGAGGGTGTGGAGTGAAGGAGGGTGTGGAGTGAAGGAGGGTGTGGAGTGAAGGAGGGTGGGGAGTGAAGGAGGGTGTGGAGTGAAGGAGGGTGTGGAGTGAAGGAGGGTGTGGAGTGATGGAGGGTGGGGAGTGAAGGAGGGTGTGGAGTGATGGAGGGTGTGGAGTGAAGGAGGGTGTGGAGTGAAGGAGGGTGTGGAGTGAAGGAGGGTGGGGAGTGAAGGAGGGTGGGGAGTGAAGGAGGGTGGGGAGTGAAGGAGGGTGTGGAGTGAAGGAGGGTGGGGAGTGAAGGAGGGTGTGGAGTGAAGGAGGGTGTGGAGTGAAGGAGGGTGGGGAGTGAAGGAGGGTGTGGAGTGAAGGAGGGTGTGGAGTGAAGGAGGGTGTGGAGTGAAGGAGGGTGTGGAGTGAAGGAGGGTGGGGAGTGAAGCAGGGTGTGGAGTGATGGAGGGTGTGGAGTGAAGGAGGGTGTGGAGTGATGGAGGGTGGGGAGTGAAGGAAGGTGTGGAGTGATGGAGGGTGTGGAGTGAAGGAGGGTGTGGAGTGAAGGAGGGTGTGGAGTGAAGGAGGGTGTGGAGTGATGGAGGGTGTGGAGTGAAGGAGGGTGTGGAGTGATGGAGGGTGTGGAGTGAAGGAGGGTGTGGAGTGATGGAGGGTGTGGAGTGAAGGAGGGTGTGGAGTGAAGGAGGGTGTGGAGTGATGGAGGGTGTGGAGTGAAGGAGGGTGTGGAGTGAAGGAGGGTGTGGAGTGATGGAGGGTGTGGAGTGAAGGAGGGTGTGGAGTGAAGGAGGGTGTGGAGTGAAGGAGGGTGTGGAGTGAAGGAGGGTGTGGAGTGAAGGAGGGTGTGGAGTGAAGGAGGGTGGGGAGTGAAGGAGGGTGTGGAGTGAAGGAGGGTGTGGAGTGAAGGAGGGTGGGGAGTGAAGGAGGGTGTGGAGTGAAGGAGGGTGGGGAGTGAAGGAGGATGGGGAGTGAAGGAGGGTGTGGATAGAAGGAGGGTGGGGAGTGAAGGAGGGTGTGGAGTGAAGGAGGGTGGAGAGTGAAGGAGGGTGGGGAGTGAAGGAGGGTGTGGAGTGAAGGAGGGTGTGGAGTGAAGGAGGGTGTGGAGTGAAGGAGGGTGTGGAGTGAAGGAGGGTGTGGAGTGAAGGAGGGTGGGGAGTGAAGGAGGGTGTGGAGTGAAGGAGGGTGTGGAGTGAAGGAGGGTGGGGAGTGAAGGAGGGTGTGGAGTGAAGGAGGGTGGGGAGTGAAGGAGGATGTGGAGTGAAGGAGGGTGTGGAGTGAAGGAGGGTGTGGAGTGATGGAGGGTGGGGAGTGAAGGAGGGTGGGGAGTGAAGGAGGGTGTGGAGTGAAGGAGGGTGTGGAGTGAAGGAGGTTGGGGAGTGAAGGAGGTTGGGGAGTGAAGGACTGTCGGGAGTGACGGAGGGTGGGGAGTGAAGGAGAGTTGGGAGTGAAGGAGGGTGTGGAGTGATGGAGGGTGTGGAGTGAAGGAGGGTGTGG
Organism: Cherax quadricarinatus; assembly: GCF_038502225.1. Classification (NCBI taxonomy): domain Eukaryota; kingdom Metazoa; phylum Arthropoda; class Malacostraca; order Decapoda; family Parastacidae; genus Cherax; species Cherax quadricarinatus. Next base: position 18,521,914 of record NC_091321.1, read on the forward strand.
AGTGATGAAGGGTGGGGAGTGAAGGAGGGTGGGGAGTGAAGGAGGGTGTGGAGTGAAGGAGGGTGTGGAGTGAAGGAGGGTGTGGAGTGATGGAGGGTGGGGAGTGAAGGAGGGTGGGGAGTGAAGGAGGGTGTGGAGTGAAGGAGGGTGTGGAGTGATGGAGGGTGGGGAGTGAAGGAGGGTGGGGAGTGAAGGAGGGTGTGGAGTGAAGGAGGGTGTGGAGTGATGGAGGGTGGGGAGTGAAGGAGGGTGTGGAGTGATGGAGGGTGGGGAGTGAAGGAGGGTGTGGAGTGAAGGAGGGTGTGGAGTGATGGAGGGTGGGGAGTGAAGGAGGGTGGGGAGTGAAGGAGGGTGTGGAGTGGAGACGGGCTGTAACACAACACTTGCTGTACCTCCTCTGAACGATCAACTTTCCTGCGACGTGAGATGGAAGGAGAAGTGGAAGAGAAGTAGTGTGGGAGAGATCTTGGAAGAGAAGTAGTGTGGGAGAGATCGTGGAAGAGAAGTAGTGTTGGAGAGGTAGAAGAGAAGTAGTGTTGTAGAGATAAAAGAGAAGTAGTGTAGGAGAGAGAGTTAAAGAGAAGTATGATGAACCTGCACATGATAAGTATAATTGGTCATCATATCTACACAAATAATTATACCAAGTTTGAGATTTTTTTTAGTCCAAAATATTTTTACCACCACAGGTTTAGTACATGTACTACATAGTATGTTGTGTACCTGTTTTTCGCCTCCAACACTCTCTATCTATCATATATATATATATATATATATATATATATATATATATATATATATATATATATATATATATATATATATATATATATATATATATATATATGTATATATTTATATATATATATATATATATATATATATATATATATATATATATATATATATATATATATATATATATTCTTGTGAATATTTTGAATGTTGTTATCATGTCTCCCCCCTGGTTGTTCTTCAGGCCTCTTCAAGGCATTCCTCGTTGAACATTACCCTTGGCTCTGCATCTAGCCTCGTTGCACACGTCTGAGACATGAGTACTGTAGTAGGCCTACTTCATTCGAGTTAAGGGAGTACTGTACTAGGCCTTCTCCATTAGTTAAACGAGTACTGTAGTAGGCCTACTCCATGAGTTAAACGAGTACTGTCGTAGGCCTACTCCATGAGTTAAACGAGTACTGTAGTAGGCCTACTCCATGAGTTAAACGAGTACTGTCGTAGGCCTACTCCATGAGTTAAACGAGTACTGTAGTAGGCCTACTCTCCATGCAAGAATGTCCCTATTCACACTGAATTATTTTTACTGGTGTGTCCAGCACAGGCTGTTAAAACTACCAGAGTAGTTGCTACGGTCATGTTGGTAACCATGTTGCTGCTGATGGCTTGTTGGTAATACTGCTGCATATGTTGCTGGTGTTGGTAATACCAGGCTGTTAGGGTTGTCATCTTGCAGTCAACACTGACACCACAATCCTGCTCATCACTCTCTGATTTACCCCTTCACCCAGATCTTCCCTTCTTCCCCCCTCTTCCCCCTCCTTCCTCTCCCCTCCCCCTGTATCATGTTTCCCCTCTCTCCCTGGGCAAGACGTGGGAACCGCTCTGGGCATTGTCATGCCCAAATCTGGTTGAAGGTCGTAATGTGATGTGGGAAGACCATCTTTATCGCCATCCTAATTGTGTAGCAGTTGTAATGGATGTTATCACTCTCCTTATTGTATTAGTTGTTATTGTTATTACATAAGATTCTAGCTAGAGTCGATAAATTAGACACATGTACAACATTTGGGTATCTTTAACGAAGAAACCTTTCGCCACCCAGTGGCTTCATCAGTCCATATAAAGGAGAATGGTGAACAGGAGGAGTTTTAAGGTAATCAGTCCCTCAGCCTTGAGTCGATGTAATCAGTCCATCAATCTTGAAAAGTACACAGCATATGTGCGTAGAAGTGGTTTATATACTGTAGGCAGGAGAGGTGCAGCAGTCGTAGGTGGTATCACATTTGTCGAGTGTGGAAGTAGGTCGTGCCTAAAGGTTTAGGCAAGTGAAGAATCCCCATTCACCATTCTTCTTTGTATGGACTGATGGAGCCACTGTGTGGCGAAACGTTTCCGCACAAAATGCGTGCTAAAGGAATAACAGGAAAAGTCGGTCGATGGATCTATAATTTCCTCACTAACAGAACACAGAGAGTAGTCGTCAACAGAGTAAAGTCCGAGGCAGCTACGGTGAAAAGCTCTGTTCCACAAGGCACAGTACTCGCTCCCATCTTGTTCCTCATCCTTATATCCGACATAGACAAGATGACACCCGAATCTGCATGACAGTGTCTTCCATTGCAGACACTGCAAAGCTCCAGGCAGACATCAACCAAATCTTTCAGTGGGCTGCAGAAAACAATATGAAGTTCAACGATGAGAAATTTCAATTACTCAGATATGGTAAACATGAGGAAATTAAATCTTCATCAGAGTACAAAACAAATTCTGGCCACAAAATAGAGCGAAACACCAACGTCAAAGACCTGGGAGTGATCATGTCGGAGGATCTCACCTTCAAGGACCATAACATTGTATCAATCGCATCTGCTAGAAAAATGACAGGATGGATAATGAGAACCTTCAAAACTAGGGAGGCCAAGCCCATGATGACACTCTTCAGGTCACTTGTTCTATCTAGGCTGGAATATTGCTGCACACTAACAGCACCTTTCAAGGCAGGTGAAATTGCCGACCTAGAAAATGTACAGAGAACTTTCACGGCGCGGATAACGGAGATAAAACACCTCAATTATTGGGAGCGCTTGAGGTTCCTAAACCTGTATTCCCTGGAACGCAGGAGGGAGAGATACATGATTATATACACCTGGAAAATCCTAGAGGGACTAGTACCGAACTTGCACACGAAAATCACCCACTACGAAAGCAAAAGACTTGGCAGACGATGCACCATCCCCCCAATGAAAAGCAGGGGTGTCACTAGCACGTTAAGAGACCATACAATAAGTGTCAGGGGCCCGAGACTGTTCAACTGCCTCCCAGCACACATAAGGGGGATTACCAACAGACCCCTGGCAGTCTTCAAGCTGGCACTGGACAAGCACCTAAAGTCAGTTCCGGATCAGCCGGGCTGTGGCTCGTATGTTGGTTTGCGTGCAGCCAGCAGCAACAGCCTGGTTGATCAGGCTCTGATCCACCAGGAGGCCTGGTCTCAGACCGGGCCGCGGGGGCGTTGACCCCCGGAACTCTCTCCAGGTAAACTCCAGGTAAACCCAAGTGTTGCACAGGTGTCTAATTTATCAACTTGTCGGTTCTCTGAATCATTCATCTACATGCTGGCTAAAGTTGTTAACTTTAACGGGTTATCCTGGATTTCTTATTAATTTTTGCAGCATTGCAAGCTCCTGATGTGTTGAATGCAATACGAAAGGCCTAGAGCTATCATTGAACTCCTCCCTCCCCCCGTGGTTGTTTTGCATTTTGTATCGCGTGTTCTCGATTTTTGCATAATAAAAAGATAAAGGATGAGCACTGCAGCAGGCCTACTGGCCCATACTAGGCAGATCTTTCTCAAACCTAAACACAATTAGCAAAAATACTTGCCCACCCAAAGAATAAGCTTTGATAACCCTATTAGCTCATGTGCAAGTCCCATATGTGTAAGTCTCACATGTGCAGGCTTCTTCAGTCAAATACAGAGGCAGCAGTAGTCAGTCCCTCAGCCAGAGGGACTGACCACCTCAAATACTTTTCCTCCATGGTTGATGGACTGATTACACCATCTTTATTTCATTACTACTGCTGCCTCTGTGTTTGAAGAAGCCTACTGTGTAGGCGAAACGTTTCACCAATAAAGATACCCAACTGTTGCATCAGTGTAGAAAGAAGCTCTATGAGAGGACTGATTGTTTGTACTGTCTGCTCTTGTATCAAGACATTTATCTTTGTGAAATTTATGGGCACACTGCTGTAATCTTTTATTAACTTTCAACCAGTTGCGTGTGGGTTACTAACAGCAGGTTGATGGCCTCATCAATCTGGTTGTTGGTGCTGGCAGTTGGCAAGAGTAAACTGGGTCAACATAGATTGCTTTTAAGCTGCGTCTCAAATTTCTCCGTGAAGACATTTTCCTCCCTGGGTTGATAATTCTCCCAGCGAGGTCAGGTGACTTGCAACAGAAGAAACACTTTCACCATCATTCATTCAATTACCGTCTTCCAAGAAGAGTGCTGACATCACAGCACATATGACTCTCTGAATTCCAACATCCCCTTATTGCCCCTTCAGAGTGCAGGCACTGTACTTCTCACCTCCAGGACTCAAGTCCGATTAACCTGTTTCCCCGTATCCCTTCGTAACTGTTACTTTGCTCACGTTCCATCAGCGCGTCAAATCATAAAAAATCACTTGCCTCCACTCCTGTCTAACACGTTCACGTGGCCTGTTTGATGTCCAAGCCCTTAGAACTCAAAACGTCCTTTACCTTTCTCCCTCCCCTCCAGCCCTTCCTGGCTCAGGAAGCCGCTTGAAATATGTGTTGATGCGGGTGTTAGATAATGAATAGGTTCCATCTATGCTCCTTGCCTTGCATTTCAGTCTCTCTCTGTTAATTAAATCCCCTAAGTATCCTGTACGTTGTAATCGTGTCTTCCGTGATCCTAGTCACAGCTAAGACAGTCAGATGGTTTAGTACCTTCATAACTCATTCACTTGAGCTCTGCCATAGTTGTTGTTGTAAACCTCTGGATCTCATTCAGTTTGTGTTCAGTTTTGTATAATATTGAATTTGTTGAGTAGGTGTGGGCTCTATGCTGGCGCTCTGTACTCAGTGATAGGTTTACTTATGCCATATACACAGCTCTGAAGAATTATTTTATATGGTCCTTTAAGGGACGTGAGATTAGCAAATCTCACACATACTGCCGATGTTATATTAAGGGACGTGAGATTAGCAAATCTCACATATACTGCCGATGTTATATTCATCTCTGATGATTAGATGTTCGCCCCAAGATCTTTTTGTTTTTATATTTTGTTTCTAGTTTATCACGTCCTAGGCGATACTCCGCTTTGGAGTTATTTTTTTCCTCCCTAAACTGCATGACTGTTTTAGTTCGGTGTTAGAAGTGACAATCATCTTCGCATCCTGTCTAAGTGTTTCTGTTGTTTACATTTATGCTCCCCATTTTTTTTTTAAATTCTTCTCATTAGAAGCAAGTTGGTAACGTTTCGAATTCTTTCCTTCAGTACAAGAATGAAGGTGGACCATTTCATGTCGTTCGTGTTTGATCTTTGGTATTTTGTCATGGAGCTACAGTAGGTTCGTGAGGCAGCGCGTACCTTCCCTAAATTCTCGCTCGTGTTCCGTAATGAAGTCTCTTCTCTGTATGTGCTCTACCATCCTCTCCCTGACTGTCTTTCCAATAGTTGGAGGGTAAACATGTCAGCGATACTGGTGTGTAAGCGTCATTAATGTTGGCCTTGCGTGCGTGTGTCCATCTCCAGGCCAGGCTTCTCCAGCACTGTGCTCTGCTGTCTCACTGCTCCCTACCCAGGTTAATGTTCAGTGTACCAGACTGGGAGACCTACATCACCTGCCATTCCATCTACCTTAATACTTAGTGTCGCTTTTACTCTCTAATGACATTAAATACAAACCTTTCCAAATTTTCCTAGGCTGACCTCTACCTCTCTTTCCCTCCATTACAGATTTATACACTCTCGAAGTCATTCTATTTTCTCGTATCTGACGGCAATGTGTGTTGTGAATATAATTTAGAGAATTTGTAGTTTGGAAATTACGAGGAGGTGCGGGATTATCCGGAGGGCTGTGGACGGGATGGTTCGGGTGGTTCGGACATGTAGAGAGGTTGGAACAAAGTAGAATGACTTCGAGAGTGTATAAATCTGTAGTGGAGGGAAAACGGGGTAGGGGTCTTCCTGGGAAAGGTTGGAGGGAGGGGGGTAAAGAAGGTTTTGTGTGCGAGGGGCTTGGACTTCCAGCAAGCATGCGTGAGCATGTTAGATAAGAGCGAATGGAGACAAATGTTTTTTAGGACTTGCCGTGCTGTTGGAGTGTGAGCAAGGTAACATTTATAAAGGGATTCAGGGAAACCGGCAGGCCGGACTTGAGTCCTGAAGATGGGAAGTACAGTGTCTGCACTCTGAAGGAGGGGTGTTAATGTTGCAGTTTTATAACCGTAGTGTAAGCGCACCTCTGGCAAGACAGTGATGGAGTGAATGATGAAAGTTTTTCTTTTTCGGGCCACCCTGCCTTGGTGGGAGACGGCCGATGTGTTAATAAAATTATATATATATATATATATATATATATATATATATATATATATATATATATATATATATATATATATATATATATATATATATATATATAACAGAGAGAGAGATAAAGAGAGGACGAAACAGGTAAGAGATATAGGTTTATTTAAGTAATATGACCTTAACCATTAGAGAACACTTAGGTAAATGTAGCCAAGATCAGTGCAATTATGTAGTGAATTGCAAGAAATTTTGCCAGAAGAAATGGCACACTATTGATGGTAATCTTCAGGACGCTTGTGATCTCACGTTCACAATATTATTCTCTTTACGTCTTCTTGCAAGTTAAGCAACATCTCTCACTTACACTTAAAGTATTAGAACTGTAGTAAAGCACTTGGAATGTACACTTTAGAGGAGAGCTTAGTACACTACCATAACTTATTTTAGAGAGATACGGGAGGAAGTGTGTACACACTGCCATAAAAACATAAATACTGGACGAAGTGTAGAATAAACCCAGCGAAAAGCAAAGATGACAGAGGCTTAAAGTGTCAACATGCGAGGTCCCAGACTCTTCAACCTGTTACCAGCAGATATACTGCTACAACAAATATTCTTGTAATGGACACTATATAGTGCCTGTCGGTATTAATAAATTCATACATTTATATGAGAAATACAAAAATACATGTAATAAAAATTATTTTTGGTTAAATATACATCTTAAAATGTTATATTGTTTGAGGTCAACACGACAATAATAATTGAATGGGGACATATAATCTAACATTATGCAATAATCGCGAACAAGCGATATAAGATGCAGGGGGAGTTGAATGATACCTGTAGGCCTTTCGTGTTGCAATCAACACATCAGGAGCTTGCATTGTTGCAGAAATGACTAGGAAGTCCAAGTAGTATCGTTCAGGTGGAAAGATTCTAGCTCGAGCTGCAAGGTCCTGATGATGTGATGATCGCAACACGAAAGGCCTAGAGCTATCATTCAACCTCCCCCCATGGTTGTTTTTCATAATCTAATATAATAACCTTATTTTTCAGGTAAGGAGTAGTGGGAGGCAACATTACACAGGTAGGCCGGTGCTCTCTCTCCCCCTCTCAACAAATCAAACAATTGTAAGTATAAATCTAGATGTATTCCTGTTAACCCTTTTGGGTCCTAATTCTTAGACCTTTATTGTATCCGTAGCCTCTTGAGCTGCCCTACACAGGATGGTGTGCATAATATACTAAACACTTCAGCGGCTAATAAAATAATTACAGTCCATCTTTCTAACTACATGTTAGAAAGATTGCTGGATCGCTCGCTCACGATTTAAAACCTCTGATAAAGCCAAAGAGGTGTATTGTGCACTGTACTGTGTATTGTGCACTGTACTGTGTATTGTGCACTGTACTGTGTATTGTGCACTGTATTGTGTATTATATATTTCTTCTTACTGAGATTCTTTCCAGAAAACTTAGGAATTTACTTAAGCTGAAGCATATTAGTGAAGTCAGGTCACCTGACCCAAGGATGGTGGTAGGGGAAAAATGATCTCTGCAGGAGGGTACTTGTAGCATCAGGTTTCCACTGGGTTTGTAAGATGTCAAGATTAGGTCGTGATGCAATCACAGTCGACTTAAAGTTTTTCGTCCTTGTGTATACAGCATATATGTGGTGTCTGAGTGTCGCTTATGTTTGGCCTGGTGGTGGTTGCTGAGCAATGCTGGTTTGTCTGCGTTGGCAGTGTTGTCCTGGCCTGAGGGAGCAGAGAATTTGGATTTTCCTGGATGACTATGAACTGGGTTTATGAGCCCCGTGGAACGCCCCGAGCTACGGCTGCCCAAGTTTAATATTCCCAGCTCAGGATTTGTTCCTTCTGTCCTGCTGGTCCTACTCTCTCTCTCTCTCTCTCTCTCTCTCTCTCTCTCCCTCTCTCTCTCTCTCTCTCTCTCTCATATTCCTCTTTTTCTACTACTGCTAATGCATTATTTATTCTCATTCTGCTCTTGCTACTTCAGTATTGTTCCTTTGCGCTTGTCATCAACTACTCTTTACCACTCATTATTATCATCATAACCAGTGACAGTTTCACCATCACTAACAGTTACGGGCACCATCACCAGAGCGCCGGCACAAAACTGTTTATTATTTCGAATGATACAGTAGAAGTTCTAGGTCTTAAAGTGTAAAAAAAAAGCAATCTAGTACTTATCCTGGCATATAAACCATCGTCATCAACCACTGAGGAATACACAGACCAGCATGAAATAAGTCTGAAAGTCACCTCGGTAGGAGACACTGAAAAACTGCAGGGAGATATAAGCAGTGTTATGCAGTGGGCAGTGGAGAACAACATGACGTTCAGTGGTGATAAGTTCCATCTACTTTAATACGGAAAGAATGAACTCACAGAGAACACTATACAAAACTGAAGAGGACCATCGAATAGAGTGAAAAGGAACACGTGAAAGATCTGGGAGTAATTATGTCAGCTGACCTTTCAGAGAACACAGTAAGACAAATGTCACAGCAGCCAGTAAGACGACGGGGTGGATAATGAGAACTTGTAAAAAGTAGGGAAATAGTGCCAATGATAACTTTTTCGATCGCTTGTGCTCTCTCGTTTAGAGCATTGTTCAGTGTTGACTGCTCCGTTCAGGGCAGGAGATATATCAGAGCTGAAACAGATAGAGATTATTTACAGCCCGAAGAGAGCCGATAAAGCATTTAAAGTATCGGGGACGCCTTAAAGTCTTAAATATGTACTTACTAGAGGGAAGGCGAGAGACATAATAATATATATATCTGGAAAGTACTCTGCAGATATAAAACCTTGTTCTATATCTGTATACTGTCATAACATACTGGTGTTGGTATATTGGTATCCTGCCAGCACTGGTGTTGGTATATTGGTATCCTGCCAGCACTGGTGTTGGTATATTGGTATCCTGCCAGCACTGGTGTTGGTATATTGGTATCCTGCCAGCAATAGTGTTGGTATATTGGTATCCTGCCAGCACTGGTGTTGGTATATTGGTATCCTGCCAGCAATAGTGTTGGTATATTGGTATCCTGCCAGCACTGGTGTTGGTATATTGGTATCCTGCCATCACTGGTGTTGGTATATTGATATCCTGCCAGCACTGGTGTTGGTATATTGATATCCTGCCAGCAATAGTGTTGGTATATTGGTATCCTGCCAGCACTGGTGTTGGTATATTGGTATCCTGCCATCACTGGTGTTGGTATATTGATATCCTGCCAGCACTGGTGTTGGTATATTGGTATCCTGCCATCACTGGTGTTGGTATATTGATATCCTGCCAGCACTGGTGTTGGTATATTGGTATCCTGCCAGCACTGGTGTTGGTATATTGATATCCTGCCAGCAATAGTGTTGGTATATTGGTATCCTGCCAGCACTGGTGTTGGTATATTGGTATCCTGCCATCACTGGTGTTGGTATATTGATATCCTGCCAGCACTGGTGTTGGTATATTGGTATCCTGCCAGCACTGGTGTTGGTATATTGATATCCTGCCAGCAATAGTGTTGGTATATTGGTATCCTGCCAGCACTGGTGTTGGTATATTGGTATCCTGCCATCACTGGTGTTGGTATATTGATATCCTGCCAGCACTGGTGTTGGTATATTGGTATCCTGCCAGCACTGGTGTTGGTATATTGGTATCCTGCCAGCACTGGTGTTGGTATATTGATATCCTGCCAGCACTGGTGTTGGTATATTGGTATCCTGCCAGCACTGGTGTTGGTATATTGGTATCCTGCCAGCACTGGTGTTGGTATATTGATATCCTGCCAGCACTGGTGTTGGTATATTGGTATCCTGCCAGCACTGGTGTTGGTATATTGGTATCCTGCCAGCACTGGTGTTGGTATATTGATATCCTGCCAGCACTGGTGTTGGTATATTGGTATCCTGCCAGCACTGGTATTGGTATATTGGTATCCTGCCAACACTGGTGTTGGTATATTGGTATCCTGCCAGCACTGGTGTTGGTATATTGGTATCCTGCCAGCACTGGTGTTGGTATATTGGTATCCTGCCAGCACTGGTGTTGGTATATTGGTATCCTGCCAGCACTGGTGTTGGTATATTGGTATCCTGCCAGCACTGGTGTTGGTATATTGGTATCCTGCCAGCACTGGTGTTGGTATATTGATATCCTGCCAGCACTGGTGTTGGTATATTGGTATCCTGCCAGCACTGGTGTTGGTATATTGGTATCCTGCCAGCACTGGTGTTGGTATATTGGTATCCTGCCAGCACTGGTGTTGGTATATTGGTATCCTGCCAGCACTGGTGTTGGTATATTGGTATCCTGCCAGCACTGGTGTTGGTATATTGGTATCCTGCCAGCACTGGTGTTGGTATATTGGTATCCTGCCAGCACTGGTGTTGGTATATTGGTATCCTGCCAGCACTGGTGTTGGTATATTGGTATCCTGCCAGCACTGGTGTTGGTATATTGATATCCTGCCAGCAATGGTGTTGGTATATTGGTATCCTGCCAGCACTGGTGTTGGTATATTGATATCCTGCCAGCACTGGTGTTGGTATATTGGTATCCTGCCAGCACTGGTGTTGGTATATTGGTATCCTGCCAGCACTGGTGTTGGTATATTGGTATCCTGCCAGCACTGGTGTTGGTATATTGGTATCCTGCCAGCACTGGTGTTGGTATATTGGTATCCTGCCAGCACTGGTGTTGGTATATTGATATCCTGCCAGCACTGGTGTTGGTATATTGGTATCCTGCCAGCACTGGTGTTGGTATATTGGTATCCTGCCAGCACTGGTGTTGGTATATTGATATCATGCCAGGAATGGTGTTGGTATATTGGTATCCTGCCAGCACTGGTGTTGGTATATTGGTATCCTGCCAGCACTGGTGTTGGTATATTGGTATCCTGCCAGCACTGGTGTTGGTATATTGGTATCCTGCCAGCACTGGTGTTGGTATATTGGTATCCTGCCAGCACTGGTGTTGGTATATTGGTATCCTGCCAGCACTGGTGTTGGTATATTGGTATCCTGCCAGCACTGGTGTTGGTATATTGATATCCTGCCAGCACTGTTGTTGGTATATTGGTATCCTGCCAGCACTGGTGTTGGTATATTGGTATCCTGCCAGCACTGGTGTTGGTATATTTATATCCTGCCAGCACTGGTGTTGGTATATTGGTATCCTGCCAGCACTGGTATTGGTATATTGGTATCCTGCCAGCACTGGTGTTGGTATATTGGTATCCTGCCAGCACTGGTGTTGGTATATTGGTATCCTGCCAGCACTGGTGTTGGTATATTGGTATCCTGCCAGCACTGGTGTTGGTATATTGGTATCCTGCCAGCACTGGTGTTGGTATATTGGTTTCCTGCCAGCACTGGTGTTGGTATATTGGTATCCTGCCAGCACTGGTGTTGGTATATTGGTATCCTGCCAGCACTGGTGTTGGTGTATTGGTATCCTGCCAGCACTGGTGTTGGTATATTGGTATCCTGCCAGCACTGGTGTTGGTATATTGGTATCCTGCCAGCACTGGTGTTGGTATATTGGTATCCTGCCAGCACTGGTGTTGGTATATTGGTATCCTGCCAGCACTGGTGTTGGTATGTTGGTATCCTGCCAGCACTGGTGTTGGTATATTGATATCCTGCCAGCACTGGTGTTGGTATATTGGTATCCTGCCAGCACTGGTGTTGGTATATTGGTATCCTGCAAGCACTGGTGTTGGTATATTGGTATACTGACAGCACTGGTGTTGGTATATTGCCTGCCACTGGTGTTGGTATATTGGTATCCTGCCAGCACTGGTGTTGGTATATTGGTATCCTGCCAGCACTGGTGTTGGTATATTGGTATCCTGCCAGCACTGGTGTTGGTATATTGGTATCCTGCCAGCACTGGTGTTGGTATATTGGTATCCTGCCAGCACTGGTGTTGGTGTATTGGTATCCTGCCAGCACTGGTGTTCGTATATTGGTATCCTGCCAGCACTGGTGTTGGTATATTGATATCCTGCCAACACTGGTGTTGGTATATTGGTATCCTGCCAGCACTGGTGTTGGTATATTGGTATCCTGCCAGCACTGGTGTTGGTGTATTGGTATCCTGCCAGCACTGGTGTTGGTATATTGGTATCCTGCCAGCACTGGTGTTGGTATATTGGTATCCTGCCAGCACTGGTGTTGGTATATTGATATCCTGCCAACACTGGTGTTGGTATATTGGTATCCTGCCAGCACTGGTGTTGGTATATTGGTATCCTGCCAGCACTGGTGTTGGTGTATTGGTATCCTGCCAGCACTGGTGTTGGTATATTGGTATCCTGCCAGCACTGGTGTTGGTATATTGGTATCCTGCCAGCACTGGTGTTGGTATATTGGTATCCTGCCAGCACTGGTGTTGGTATATTGGTATCCTGCCAGCACTGGTGTTGGTATATTGGTATCCTGCCAGCACTGGTGTTGGTATATTGGTATCCTGCCAGCACTGGTGTTGGTATATTGGTATCCTGCCAGCACTGGTGTTGGTATATTGGTATCCTGCCAGCACTGGTGTTGGTATATTGGTATCCTGCCAGCACTGGTGTTGGTATATTGGTATCCTGCCAGCACTGGTGTTGGTATATTGGTATCCTGCCAGCACTGGTGTTGGTATATTGGTATCCTGCCAGCACTGGTGTTGGTATATTGGTATCCTGCCAGCACTGGTGTTGGTATATTGGTATCCTGCCAGCACTGGTGTTGGTATATTGATATCCTGCCAACACTGGTGTTGGTATATTGGTATCCTGCCAGCACTGGTGTTAGTATATTGGTATCCTGCCAGCACTGGTGTTGGTGTATTGGTATCCTGCCAGCACTGGTGTTGGTATATTGGTATCCTGCCAGCACTGGTGTTGGTATATTGGTATCCTGCCAGCACTGGTGTTGGTATATTGGTATCCTGCCAGCACTGGTGTTGGTATATTGGTATCCTGCCAGCACTGGTGTTGGTATATTGGTATCCTGCCAGCACTCGCCTCGTTATCCTCATCCAAATTAGGATAAATTTTCCCCGCAATTAAGGTCAGTCGTAATCATTAGCATTTTTGTCTAATTAACCTTGGTGCTGTCTAATGTCTTTTTTGTGTGTGTGTGTTTGTGTGTTTTGCTCTTGGGATTTAAGAAAGTTGAATTGGATGGGGTGTGTTTTGTATATATATATATATATATATATATATATATATATATATATATATATATATATATATATATATGCAATAAGATCACAGTAAACAGGTGATTTCAGAATATGCAAAACAACCACTCTGAAAGAATAGAGAAATTCCAAGCGCCTTCGTGACTACTCACATTATCAAGGAACTATGAAAGTAAAGCATCCAAGGAAGCTATATAAAGGGTCTGGCCAGCACCTCACTATCAGATCCCACAACGGTTAAACACCTGACGCGCGGCGACCCAACTTGGATAGGTCCTTTGCACAACTCACCCACAAACTATTCTACCCAAGAAAATTTAAAAATTATTTGTCCAGTGTATTACCAGTGTATTATTAAATTCTTCCCAAATTCTATTAATTATAAATGGATCTAATTTACATAAACCAAAGGAAATATTCATATTATTGTCAAAACTGCTTTTTATGAAACAAGATTCAATTATATTCCTGTCGACCATGGACTTGCTTGATACTACTTTCTCAACTTTTTGAAAATCAATTGGATGGTTAAAATCTCTTACATGAATAAATAGAGCATTGGAATCTTGTCCAGTTCTAATGCTATATTTATGTTGTTTTAATCTTAGTTCGAGATTTTTACCAGTTTGACCGTAATAAACTTTATCGCAAATTTTACAAGGAATCTTATAGACACATCCATCAGCATTTTGGGGGGAATTCTTTATCAAAAGTTTTTTTTACTGTATCAAGATTTTTGAATACAACTTTAATATTAAAAGTCTTAAGAAGAGAAGGCATATCAACCAAGTTTTCATGGTAAGGGAGAACCAACATATTTTTAGTTGAATAAGGCTGGTTGTCCCTTTTTGGATTGTAAAAAGTATTTCTAGCAACTTTAAAAGATTTATCAATTACATTTCTTGGGTATTTTGAATCATTACCTATTTCATAAATTTTGGATATTTCCTCATCTATGAACTCAGGACTACAAATTCGTAAAGCTCTCAAAAACATTGATGAGAAAACAGACAGTTTGACTCTATCTTGATGCGAGGAATAATAGTGGACATAGGAACAGTTATTTGTAGGTTTTCTGTAAAACCAGGGAATCCAGTCAGACCAATTATTAGCTCCATAGCGTCAGTTTCATATAAATTATCCAAATGGCTTGTTGATATTTTGAGCCCTATTGTTGGCAAAATTTCTAACTTTAATGTTAAAAACAACATAGACTTGGTTGATAAATTAAGCTCCTTGACTGACTTAAATGATTTTAACATGGTTAGTTTTGATGTTACTTCCTTGTTTACGAAAGTTCCTGTTGATGATTTATTAAGTTTCTTATCTGAAGAACTCGTTAACTATGATTTACCATTGCCAGTTCCTACTATCATTAAACTTATTAAACTTTGCATTGTTGATGCAAAATTTGTATTTAATGATAAGTTTTACACTCAGAAGTTTGGTATGGCAATGGGAAATCCTCTTTCACCTGTTCTTAGTAACCTATACATGGAATTTTTTGAAACAAGGTTGCTTAACACAATCCTCCCTAATAGAGCTAAATGGTTCAGATATGTTGATGATATTTTGTGTCTTATGCCCAAAAATGTAGATATACACCATTTCCTTGGAAAATTAAATAGCTTAGCCCATTCTATAAACTTTACTGTTGAGTTTGAAGAAAATAACTCATTGCCTTTTCTAGATGTTTTAATTATTAAGGGTAATGAATTCAAATTTAAAATTTACAGAAAACCTACAAATAACTGTTCCTATGTCCACTATTATTCCTCGCATCAAGATAGAGTCAAACTGTCTGTTTTCTCATCAATGTTTTTGAGAGCTTTACGAATTTGTAGTCCTGAGTTCATAGATGAGGAAATATCCAAAATTTATGAAATAGGTAATGATTTAAAATACCCAAGAAATGTAATTGATAAATCTTTTGAAGTTGCTAGAAATACTTTTTATAATCCAAAAAGGGACAACCAGCCTTATTCAACTAAAAATATGTTGGTTCTCCCTTACCATGAAAACTTGGTTGATATGCCTTCTCTTCTTAAGACTTTTAATATTAAAGTTGTATTCAAAAATCTTGATACAGTAAAAAAAACTTTTGATAAAGAATTCCCCCCAAAATGCTGATGGATGTGTCTATAAGATTCCTTGTAAAATTTGCGATAAAGTTTATTACGGTCAAACTGGTAAAAATCTCGAACTAAGATTAAAGCAACATAAATATAGCATTAGAACTGGACAAGATTCCAATGCTCTATTTATTCATGTAAGAGATTTTAACCATCCAATTGATTTTCAAAAAGTTGAGAAAGTAGTATCAAGCAAGTCCATGGTCGACAGGAATATAATTGAATCTTGTTTCATAAAAAGCAGTTTTGACAATAATATGAATATTTCCTTTGGTTTATATCAATCAGATCCATTTATAATTAATAGAATTTGGGAAGAATTTAATAGTACACTGGACAAATAATTTTTAAATTTTCTTGGGTAGAATAGTTTGTGGGTGAGTTGTGCAAAGGACCTATCCAAGTTGGGTCGGCGCGCGTCAGGTGTTTAACCGTTGTGGGATCTGATAGTGAGGTGCTGGCCAGACCCCTTATATAGCTTCCTTGGATGCTTTACTTTCATAGTTCCTTGATAATGTGAGTAGTCACGAAAGCGCTTGGAATTTCTCTATTCTTTCAGAGTCTTTGTTTTGCATATATATATATATATATATATATATATATATATATATATATATATATATATATATATATATATATATATATATATATATATATATGTATATATATATATATATATATATATATATATATATATATATATATATATATATATATATATATATATATATATATTCAAAATATTACGGAGGAAGTTGAATGATAGATGTAGGTCTTTCGTGTTGCAATACGTACAGTGTGTGTGTGTGTGTGTGTGTGTACTTGTCTATATATGGTAGGCCTGTGAGCCTTTAACAGCAACAACCTGGTTGATCTGGTAGTCAGGAGGCTCAGAACGGGCTGTGAAGGGTAGAAAGAGTCCTCTTGCGTCTTGTCACACGTAATCTCAACAGTATGACCCCTGCAGCTTGATATTAGTACGTAAAAGCAACATGCACTGAGAGGGATTCGGTTAACCTCTGTCTACGAGAAAGAACTTGATAAGTTCCTCTAGTCAGTTCCTGATCAGGCAGGCTGTGGTGCCTACCTTGGTGTGCATGCGGCTAGTGCCAGCAGCTTGGTCGGTGGTGTTCCAGACCTGGAGACCTGGTCTGGAACATGATCGTCGCCCCTCAGATCTTTTCCAGGTAGGTTTCAGGATAGAACACGAGAGAAACGGGTCGCTGGGGCCATGACCTGAAGAAGCGACTCCAGGAAACTGCAGGTAAACTCTGAAAGAGCGTCCTGACGCAGGTGATACTGGCTCAGCACCTCCCTGAAGGAGGTATACACTAAGTGGCAACTCCCAGACATTGTGGCAGGAGCCAGCTGATTGATGTTACCATTGGACCAGTGTGACGGTAGTAGAAAGAGTGTCGCATAGGGATGTGATGGGAGAAATTGTGACAGAAGTGTGACGGTAGGGGTGTGATGGGAGGAAGTGTGACGGTAGGGGTGTGATGGGAGAGAGTGACAGGAGGAAGTGTGACGGGGAGAAGGGAGGCAGTGTTTATCGCTGGTATTCACAGCACGTGTAGACTACCTAGAAGGCTTCCTTGTGTTATTAATACCACCCCTGGCCAGCCATGACCTACAGTGTGTGATGGTACCACCCCTGGCCAGCCATGACCTACAGTGTGTGATGGTACCACCCCTGGCCAGCCATGACCTACAGTGTGTGATGGTACCACCCCTGGACAGCCATGACCTACAGTGTGTGATGGTACCACCCCTGGCCAGCCATGACCTACAGTGTGTGATGGTGCCGCCCCTGGCCAGCCATGACCTACAGTGTGTGATGGTACCACCCCTGGCCAGCCATGACCTACAGTGTTTGATGGTACCACCCCTGGCCAGCCATGACCTACAGTTTGTGGTGCCGCCCCTGGCCAGCCATGACCTACAGTGTGTGATGGTACCACCCCTGGCCAGCCATGACCTACAGTGTGTGATGGTACCACCTCTGGCCAGTCATGACCTACATTGTGTGATGGTACCGCCCCTGACCAGCCATAACCTACAGTGTGTGATGGTACCACCCCTGGCCAGCCATGACCTACAGCGTGTGATGGTACCACCCCTGGCCAGCCATGACCTACAGTGTGTGATGGTACCACCCCTGGCTCGCCATGACATACAGTGTGTGATGGTACCACCCCTGGCCAGCCATGACCTACAGTGTGTGATGGTACCACCCCTGGCCAGCCATGACCTACAGTGTGTGATGGTACCACCCCTGGCCAGCCATGACCTACAGTGTGTGATGGTACCACCCCTGGCCAGCCATGACCTACAGTGTGTGATGGTACCACCCCTGGCCAGCCATGACCTACAGTGTGTGATGGTACCGCCCCTGGCCAGCCATGACCTACAGTGTGTGATGGTACCGCCCCTGACCAGCCATAACCTACAGTGTATGATGGTACCACCCCTGGCCAGCCATGACCTACAGTGTGTGATGGTACCACCCCTGGCCAGCCATGACCTACAGTGTGTGATGGTACCACCCCTGGCCAGCCATGACCTACAGTGTGTGATGGTACCACCCCTGGCCAGCCATGACCTACAGTGTGTGATGGTACCACCCCTGGCCAGCCATGACCTACAGTGTGTGATGGTACCACCCCTGGCCAGCCATGACCTACAGTGTGTGATGGTACCACCCCTGGCCAGCCATGACCTACAGTGTGTGATGGTACCACCCCTGGCCAGCCATGACCTACAGTGTGTGATGGTACCACCCCTGGCTAGCCATGACCTACAGTGTGTGATGGTACCACCCCTGGCCATCAATGACCTACAGTGTGTGATGGTACCACCCCTGGCCAGCCATGACCTACAGTGTGTGATGGTACCACCCCTGGCTAGCCATGACCTACAGTGTGTGATGGTACCACCCCTGGCCAGCCATAACCTACATTGTGTGATGGTACCACCCCTGACCAGCCATGACCTACAATGTGTGATGGTGCCACCCCTGGCTAGCCATGACCTACAGTGTGTGATGGTACCACCCCTGACCAGCCATAAGCTACAGTGTGTGATGGTACTGCCCCTGGCCAGCCATAACCTACAGTGTGTGATGGTACCACCCCTGACAAGCCATGACCTACAGTGTGTGATGGTACCACCCCTGACCAGCCATAACCTACAGTGTGTGATGGTACCACCCCTGACCAGCCATGACCTACAGTGTGTGATGGTACCACCCCTGACCAGCCATGACCTACAGTGTGTGATGGTACCACCCCTGGCCAGCCATAACCTACAGTGTGTGATGGTACCACCCCTGGCCAGCCATGACCTACAGTGTGTGATGGTACCACCCATGGCCAGCCATGTCCTACAGTGTGTGATGGTACTGCCCCTGACCAGCCATAACCTACAGTGTGTGATGGTATGTTGCAACCCCTGAATGGGTTGCAATGATTATTATGTATTTATATAATTATTACCTTTTCATATAATTTTATATTGCTTATATTTGCGATAATAGCTAAAACGTAAATGTATTGCTTTATATTATTATTTGACTTAGTTACCTGTTGTTAGGTAGGATTTAACATATTATGTGCTCAGTTCAAGTCTTGATTGTCTAACTACTGTAATTATCGCTCTTTGCTCGTTATTCTGCCGGCTTCTGTTGCTGGGCAGTACTGTCCACGGAGCTATCACGTGATCGAGGGGGGGGGGGGTCCTCACCTTGCCTGAAGTATTCAGTCTGGTCTAGACTCTCTTGGTGGTTGGACAGATTGTCTGTCTCATTATTCTTGTTCTGTAGAACTCTGTTCACAGAACATTGTATAGACTTAGTGATTTTCGACGTTGTACTGAGGTTGTGTGTCGCATAGACACTCTAAACAACTCAGGTCCTGAGCTGTAGCTTCTGACCTAATTCGTACTGGTTTCTGTGTACTGTCACAGTCGGGATTTTCTTATGCTGAACTTAGATTCAGTAGTATGGGAGTTTTGTGACTTTTGTGGAGGATCTGCTGATGGTCTCTACTTAGTGTTGTTATATTATCTCCTTGTTCCTGATTCTGTGTCGCAGCTGCTTGTTATATTGCTATTGGGATTAGCTTTCTTTTTATTGTTCAAGCAGACTGTTCTGATTGTCAGTTGGTCAAGAAGTTAGTTTATTTGAGGACTTTGTCAGTCACTTGTTTAAGTCTAGTCGAGTCGTGAGACTTAGGGAACTACTTAGAGCACTTACACACATACACAAACTTACTTGTACATATTTGTAATATCTTATTAAATGTTAATGTACCAGACGGTACTTAAGAATTATAAATGTGATATGTGCTTTCAGCACAATACTGTTGTATACGAGAGAAGTGATTATTATTATTTTGATTATTATTAATTTAATTTACTTTGATAATATACCTCTAGAGTCTACAGGTATATCGTCTAGAGTCTAGACGATACTCAATAAATTTATTAAATTTTATTTTCTCTAGTTAGTAACCTACCAGTTATAATCCTGAAGCACTATTGAATCATACTGAATTCTAATGGATAATTGGACAAGGATACTGACAAATTGTTACGAAAACCCAGTAACAGGCTGGATGCTAGAAGGGCAGTCCTTTCTAGTATTCACTGGAGATCTCTAAGCTTTTAGAATCGCGTTTTTTGTAACATGGTACCACCCCTGGCCAGCCATGACCTACAGTGTGTGATGGTACCACCCCTGGCCAGCCATGACCTACAGTGTGTGATGGTACCACCCCTGGCCAGCCATGACCTACAGTGTGTGATGGTACCACCCCTGGCCAGCCATGACCTACAGTGTGTGATGGTACCACCCCTGGCCAGCCATGACCTACAGTGTATGATGGTACCACCCCTGGCCAGCCATGACCTACAGTGTGTGATGGTACCACCCCTGGCCAGCCATGACATAAAGTGTGTGATGGTACCACCCCTGGCCAGCCATGACCTACTGTGTGTGATGGTACCACCCCTGGCCAGCCATGACCTACAGTGTGTGATGGTACCACCCCTGACCA
Organism: Cherax quadricarinatus; assembly: GCF_038502225.1. Lineage (NCBI taxonomy): Eukaryota > Metazoa > Arthropoda > Malacostraca > Decapoda > Parastacidae > Cherax > Cherax quadricarinatus. The sequence goes on from NC_091321.1 coordinate 18,542,633, forward strand.
GCCATGACCTACAGTGTGTGATGGTACCAGCCATGACCTACAGTGTGTGATGGTACCACCCCTGGCCAGCCATGACCTACAGTGTATGATGGTACCACCCCTGGCTAGCCATGACCTACAGTGTGTGATGGTACCACCCCTGGCCAGCCATGACCTACCGTGTGTGATGGTACCACCCCTGGCCAGCCATGACCTACAGTGTGTGATGGTACCACCCCTGGCCAGCCATGACCTACAGTGTGTGATGGTACCACCCCTGGCCAGCCATGACCTACAGTGTGTGATGGTACCACCCCTGGCCAGCCATGACCTACAGTGTGTGATGGTACCACCCCTGGCCAGCCATGACCTACAGTGTGTGATGGTACCACCCCTGGCCAGCCATAACCTACAGTGTATGATGGTACCACCCCTGGCCAGCCATGACCTACAGTGTGTGATGGTACCACCCCTGGCCAGCCATAACCTACAGTGTGTGATGGTACCACCCCTGGCCAGCCATAACCTACAGTGTGTGATGGTACCACCCATGGCCAGCCATAACCTACAGTGTGTGATGGTACCACCCCTGGCCAGCCATGACCTACAGTGTGTGATGGTACCACCCCTGGCCAGCCATGACCTACAGTGTGTGATGGTACCACCCCTGGCCAGCCATGACCTACAGTGTGTGATGGTACCACCCCTGGCCAGCCATGACCTACAGTGTATGATGGTACCACCCCTGGCCAGCCATGACCTACAGTGTGTGATGGTACCACCCCTGGCCAGCCATAACCTACAGTGTGTGATGGTACCACCCATGGCCAGCCATAACCTACAGTGTGTGATGGTACTACCCCTGGCCAGCCTGCTGTGTAGGCTGGCCAGGAATAAAGATACCTAATTGTTGTAGATGTGACCTACTTGTCAACCTGTTCGTATTGTGTACCATTATCATATTTTCTACACAGTGTGACTCACCATCACTACACAGTGTGACTCACCATCACTACACAGTGTGACTCACCATCACTACACAGTGTGACTCACCATCACTACACAGTGTGACTCACCATCACTACACAGTGTGACTCACCATCACTACACAGTGTGACTCACCATCACTACACAGTGTGACTCACCATCACTACACAGTGTGACTCACCATCACTACACAGTGTGACTCACCATCACTACACAGTGTGACTCACCATCACTACACAGTGTGACTCACCATCACTACACAGTGTGACTCACCATCACTACACAGTGTGACTCACCATCTCTAGTGTGACTCACAATCAGTACAGTGTGACTCACCATCACTACAGTGTGACTCACCATCACTACAGTGTGACTCACCATCACTACAGTGTGACTCACCATCACTACAGTGTGACTCACCATCACTACACAGTGTGACTCACCATCACTACAGTGTGACTCACCATCACTACAGTGTGACTCACCATCACTACAGTGTGACTCACCATCACTACACAGTGTGACTCACCATCACTACAGTGTGACTCACCATCACTACAGTGTGACTCACCATCACTACACAGTGTGACTCACCATCACTACACAGTGTGACTCACCATCACTACACAGTGTGACTCACCATCACTACACAGTGTGACTCACCATCACTACACAGTGTGACTCACCATCACTACACAGTGTGACTCACCACTACACAGTGTGACTCACCATCACTACACAGTGTGACTCACCATCACTACACAGTGTGACTCACCATCACTACACAGTGTGACTCACCATCACTACACAGTGTGACTCACCATCACTACACAGTGACTCACTACTACAGTGTGACTCACCATCACTACACTGTGACTCACCATCACTACACAGTGTGACTCACCATCACTACACAGTGCGACTCACGACTACACAGTGTGACTCACCATCACTACACAGTGTGACTCACCACTACACAGTGTGACTCACCATCACTACAGTGTGACTCACCATCACTGCAGTGTGACTCACCATCACTACAGTGTGACTCACCATCACTACAGTGTGACTCACCATCACTACAGTGTGACTCACCATCACTACAGTGTGACTCACCATCACTACACATTGTGACTCACCATCGCTACAGTGTGACTCACCATCACTACAGTGTGACTCACCATCACTACAGTGTGACTCACCATCACTACACAGTGTGACTCACCATCACTACAGTGTGACTCACCATCACTACAGTGTGACTCACCATCACTACACAGTGTGACTCACCATCACTACACAGTGTGACTCACCATCACTACACAGTGTGACTCACCATCACTACACAGTGTGACTCACCATCACTACACAGTGTGACTCACCATCACTACACAGTGTGACTCACCATCACTACACAGTGTGACTCACCATCACTACACAGTGTGACTCACCATCACTACACAGTGTGACTCACCATCACTACACAGTGTGACTCACCATCACTACACAGTGTGACTCACCATCACTACACAGTGTGACTCACTACTACAGTGTGACTCACCATCACTACACTGTGACTCACCATCACTACACAGTGTGACTCACCATCACTACACAGTGTGACTCACGACTACACAGTGTGACTCACCATCACTACACAGTGTGACTCACCACTACACAGCGTGACTCACCATCACTACACAGTGTGACTCACCATCACTACACAGTGTGACTCACCACTACACAGTGTGACTCACCATCACTACACATTGTGACTCACCACTACACAATGTGACTCACCATCACTACACAGTGTGACTCACCATCACTACACAGTGTGACTCACCATCACTACACAGTGTGACTCATCATCAGTACAGTGTGACTCACCATCAGTACAGTGTGACTCACCATCACTACAGTGTGACTCACCATCAGTACAGTGTGACCCACCATCACTACAGTGTGACTCACCATCAGTACAGTATGACTCACCATCAGTACAGTGTGACTCACCATCACTACACAGTGTGACTCACCATCACTACCCAGTGTAACTCACAATCACTAAACAGTGTGACTCACTACACAGTGTGACTCACCATCACTACAGTGTGACTCACCATCACTACACAGTGTGACTCACCATCAGTACAGTGTGACTCACCATCACTACAGTGTGACTCACCATCACTACAGTGTGACTCACCATCACTAGTGTGACTCACCATCACTACACAGTGTGACTCACCATCACTACACAGTGTGACTCACCATCACTACACAGTGTGACTCACCATCACTACAGTGGGACTCACCATCACTACACAGTGTGACACCATCACTACAGTGTGACTCACCATCAGTACAGTGTGACTCACAATCAGTACAGTGTGACTCACCATCACTACAGTGGGACTCACCATCACTACACAGTGTGACACCATCACTACAGTGTGACTCACCATCAGTACAGTGTGACTCACAATCAGTACAGTGTGACTCACAATCACTACACAGTGAGACTCACCATCACTACAGTGGGACTCACCATCACTACACAGTGTGACTCACCATCACTACAGTGGGACTCACCATCACTACACAGTGAGACTCACCATCACTACAGTGGGACTCACCATCACTACACAGTGTGACTCACCATCACTACAGTGGGACTCACCATCACTACACAGTGTGACACCATCACTACAGTGTGACTCACCATCAGTACAGTGTGACTCACAATCAGTACAGTGTGACTCACCATCACTACAGTGGGACTCACCATCACTACACAGTGTAACTCACCATCACTACAGTGTGACTCACCATCAGTACAGTGTGACTCACCATCAGTACAGTGTGACTCACCATCACTACACAGTGGGACTCACCATCACTACACAGTGGGACTCACCATCACTACAGTGTGACTCACCATCAGTACAGTGTGACTCACCATCACTACAGTGTGACTCACCATCACTACACAGTGTGACTCACCATCACTACACAGTGTGACTCACCATCACTACACAGTGTGACTCACCATCACTACACAGTGGGACTCACCATCACTACACAGTGGGACTCACCATCACTACACAGTGTGACTCACCATCACTACAGTGTGACTCACCATCACTACACAGTGTGACTCACCATCACTACACAGTGGGACTCACCATCACTACAGTGTGACTCACCATCACTACAGTGTGACTCACCATCAGTACAGTGTGACTCACCATCACTACAGTGTGACTCACCATCACTACACAGTGGGACTCACCATCACTACACAGTGGGACTCACCATCACTACAGTGTGACTCACCATCAGTACAGTGTGACTCACCATCACTACACAGTGGGACTCACCATCACTACAGTGTGACTCACCATCAGTACAGTGGGACTCACCATCACTACACAGTGTGACTCACCATCACTACACAGTGGGACTCACCATCACTACAGTGTGACTCACCATCAGTACAGTGGGACTCACCATCACTACAGTGTGACTCACCATCACCAGAGTTGATGGTATCAAGCTGCTTCCAGAGGTTGACTGGAGTTAAGACTGGATGGACACAAGTTTGATGTGACTGATACAAGTTCAACACAAGTTGTGAAACTTGTAAATTGTGTAAAAAAAAAAAACTAAAACTGGACACTAAGAACAAAATAAAGAAGTTTGAACAGAAGTGTTTCCTTAAGAAGGAAACACTTCGTCAAGTGCAGATAAATAAAGAACAACGAATTAAAATACAACGAAGCAGAGCAGTTGTAAGAAATATATTGCACGTGCAGGAAATATATTGCACGTGCAGGAAATATATTGCACGTGCAGGAAATATATTGCACGTGCAGGAAATATATTGCACGTGCAGGAAATATATTGCACGTGCAGGAAATATATTGCACGTGCAGGAAATATATTGCACGTGCAGGAAATATATTGCACGTGCAGGAAATATATTGCACGTGCAGGAAATATATTGCACGTGCAGGAAATATATTGCACGTGCAGGAAATATATTGCACGTGCAGGAAATATATTGCACGTGCAGGAAATATATTGCACGTGCAGGAAATATATTGCACGTGCAGGAAATATATTGCACGTGCAGGAAATATATTGCACGTGCAGGAAATATATTGCACGTGCTGAAAACATTGTAGTAAATGAAAGGTTCAAGTGCAGGGAGAGCTTGTGGAGGTAGACCAACTCTGACACTTAATCTACCTGGAGACGTCCACGTGACAGGCAGCAGTGTTGCAGCTGGTAATATTGCGAGAGAGAGAGAGGTAACAGTGTTGCAGCTGGTAATATTGCGAGAGAGAGAGAGGTAGCAGTGTTGCACCTGGTAATATTGCAAGAGAGAGAGAGGTAGCAGTGTTGCAGCTGGTAATATTGCAAGAGACAGAGAGGTAGCAGTGTTGCAGCTGGTAATATTGCGAGAGAGAGAGAGGTAGCAGTGTTGCAGCTGGTAATATTGCGAGAGAGAGAGAGGTAGCAGTGTTGCAGCTGGTAATATTGCGAGAGAGAGAGAGGTAGCAGTGTTGCACCTGGTAATATTGCAAGAGAGAGAGAGGTAGCAGTGTTGCAGCTGGTAATATTGCAAGAGAGAGAGAGAGGTAGCAGTGTTGCAGCTGGTAATATTGCAAGAGAGAGAGAGGTAGCAGTGTTGCAGCTGGTAATATTGCAAGAGAGAGAGAGGTAGCAGTGTTGCAGCTGGTAATATTGCAAGAGAGAGAGGTAGCAGTGTTGCAGCTGGTAATATTGCAAGAGAGAGGTAGCAGTGTTGCAGCTGGTAATATTGCAAGAGAGAGAGAGGTAGCAGTGTTGCAGCTGGTAATATTGCAAGAGAGAGAGAGGTAGCAGTGTTGCAGCTGGTAATATTGCAAGAGAGAGGTAGCAGTGTTGCAGCTGGTAATATTGCAAGAGAGAGGTAGCAGTGTTGCAGCTGGTAATATTGCAAGAGAGAGGTAGCAGTGTTGCAGCTGGTAATATTGCAAGAGAGAGTGGTAGCAGTGTTGCAGCTGGTAATATTGCAAGAGAGAGAGGTAGCAGTGTTGCAGCTGGTAATATTGCAAGAGAGAGAGGTAGCAGTGTTGCAGCTGGTAATATTGCAAGAGAGAGAGGTAGCAGTGTTGCAGCTGGTAATATTGCAAGAGAGAGAGGTAGCAGTGTTGCAGCTGGTAATATTGCAAGAGAGAGAGGTAGCAGTGTTGCAGCTGGTAATATTGCAAGAGAGAGAGGTAGCAGTGTTGCAGCTGGTAATATTGCAAGAGAGAGAGGTAGCAGTGTTGCAGCTGGTAATATTGCAAGAGAGAGAGGTAGCAGTGTTGCAGCTGGTAATATTGCAAGAGAGAGAGAGAGGTAGCAGTGTTGCAGCTGGTAATATTGCAAGAGATAGAGGTAGCAGTGTTGCAGCTGGTAATATTGCAAGAGAGAGAGAGGTAGCAGTATTGCTGCTGGTAATATTGCAAGAGAGAGAGAGATAGCAGTGTGTGCAGCTGGTAATATTGCAAGTAATAGCTTGCAAGAGAGAGAGAGAGGTAGCAGTGTTGCAGCTGGTAATATTGCAAGAGAGAGAGAGAGGTAGCAGTGTTGCAGCTGGTAATATTGCAAGAGAGAGAGGTAGCAGTGTTGCAGCTGGTAATATTGCAAGAGAGAGAGAGAGAGGTAGCAGTGTTGCAGCTGGTAATATTGCAAGAGATAGAGGTAGCAGTGTTGCAGCTGGTAATATTGCAAGAGAGAGAGAGGTAGCAGTATTGCAGCTGGTAATATTGCAAGAGAGAGAGAGATAGCAGTGTTGCAGCTGGTAATATTGCAAGAGAGAGAGAGGTAGCAGTGTTGCAGCTGGTAATATTGCAAGAGAGAGAGAGAGGTAGCAGTGTTGCAGCTGGTAATATTGCAAGAGAGAGAGAGAGGTAGCAGTGTTGCAGCTGGTAATATTGCAAGAGAGAGAGAGGTAGCAGTGTTGCAGCTGGTAATATTGCAAGAGAGAGAGAGGTAGCAGTGTTGCAGCTGGTAATATTGCAAGAGAGAGAGGTAGCAGTGTTGCAGCTGGTAATATTGCAAGAGAGAGAGGTAGCAGTGTTGCAGCTGGTAATATTGCAAGAGAGAGAGAGGTAGCAGTGTTGCAGCTGGTAATATTGCAAGAGAGAGAGAGAGGTAGCAGTGTTGCAGCTGGTAATATTGCAAGAGAGAGAGGTAGCAGTGTTGCAGCTGGTAATATTGCAAGAGAGAGAGAGGCAGCAGTGTTGCAGCTGGTAATATTACAAGAGATAGAGAGAGAGGTAGCAGTGTTGCAGCTGGTAATATTGCAAGAGAGAGAGAGGCAGCAGTGTTGCACCTGGTAATATTGTAGGAGAGAGGCAGCAGTGTTGCAGGTGGTAATATTGTAAGAGAGAGGCAGCAGTGTTGCAGCTGGTAATATTGCAAGAGAGAGAGAGGCAGCCGTGTTGCACCTGTTAATATTGCAAGAGAGAGAGAGGTAGCAGTGTTGCAGCTGGTAATATTGCAAGAGAGAGAGAGGCAGGAGTGTTGCAGCTGGTAATACTGCAAGAGAGAGAGAGGCAGCAGTGTTGCAGCTGGTAATATTGTAGGAGAGAGGCAGCAGTGTTGCAGCTGGTAATATTGCAAGAGAGAGAGAGGCAGCAGTGTTGCACCTGTTAATATTGCAAGAGAGAGAGGCAGCAGTGTTGCAGCTGGTAATATTGCAAGAGAGAGAGAGAGAGAGGCAGCAGTGTTGCAGCCGTTAATATTGCAAGAGAGAGAGAGGCAGCAGTGTTGCAGCTGGTAATATTGCGAGAGATGTAGCAGTGTTGCAGCTGGTAATATTGCGAGAGAGAGAGAGGTAGCAGTGTTGCAGCTGGTAATATTGCAAGAGAAAGAGAGGTAGCAGTGTTGCAGCTGGTAATATTGCAAGAGAGAGAGAGGTAGCAGTGTTGCAGCTGGTAATATTGCAAGAGAGAGAGAGATAGCAGTGTTGCAGCTGGTAATATTGCAAGAGAGGTAGCAGTGTTGCAGCTGGTAATATTGCAAGAGAGAGGTAGTGTTGCAGCTGGTAATATTGCCAGAGAGAGATGGAGAGAGAGAGGTAGCAGTGTTGCAGCTGGTAATATTGCAAGAGAGAGAGAGACGTAGCAGTGTTGCAGTTGGTAATATTGCAAGAGAGGTAGCAGTGTTGCAGCTGGTAATATTGCAAGAGAGAGGTAGCAGTGTTGCAGCTGGTAATATTGCAAGAGAGAGAGAGATGTAGCAGTGTTGCAGCTGGTAATATTGCAAGAGAGAGAGAGGTAGCAGTGTTGCAGCTGGTAATATTGCAAGAGAGGTAGTGTTGCAACTGGTAATATTGCAAGAGAGAGAGGTAGCAGTGTTGCAGCTGGTAATATTGCAAGAGAGAGAGAGGTAGCAGTATTGCAGCTGGTAATATTCCAAAAGAGAGAGAGGAAGCAGTGTTGCAGCTGGTAATATTAAAAGAGAGAGAGAGAGAGAGAGAGAGAGAGGTAGCAGTGTTGCAGCTGGTAATATTGCAAGAGAGAGAGAGAGATGTAGCAGTGTTGCAGCTGGTAATATTGCAAGAGAGAGACAGAGAGGTAGCAGTGTTGCAGCTGGTAATATTGCAAGAGAGAGGTAGCAGTGTTGCAGCTGGTAATATTGCAAAATAGGTAGCAGTGTTGCAGCTGGTAACATTGGAAGAGAGAGAGAGGTAGCAGTGTTGCAGCTGGTAATATTGCAAGAGAGAGAGGTAGTGTTGCAGCTGGTAATATTGCAAGAGAGAGAGGTAGCAGTGTTGCAGCTGGTAATATTGCAAGAGAGAGAGAAGTAACAGTGTTGCAACTGGTAATATTACGAGAGAGAGGTAGCAGTGTTGCAGCTGGTAATATTGCAAGAGAGAGAGGTAGCAGTGTTGCAGCTGGTAATATTGCAAGAGAGAGAGAAAGGTAGCAGTGTTGCAGCTGGTAATATTGCAAGAGAGAGAGAGGTAGCAGTGTTGCAGCTGGTAATATTGCAAGAGAGAGGTAGCAGTGTTGCAGCTGGTAATGTTGCAAGAGAGAGAGGTAGCAGTGTTGCAGCTGGTAATATTGCAAGGGAGAGAGAGGTAACAGTGTTGCAGCTGGTGATATTGCAAGAGAGTGAGAGCTAGCAGCGTTGCAGCTGGTAATATTGCAAGAGAAAGAGATAGCAGTGTTGCAGCTGGTAATATTGCAAGAGAGAGAGAGGTAGCAGTGTTGCAGCTGGTAATATTGCAAGAGAGGTAGCAGTGCTGCAACTGGTAATATTGCAAAAGAGAGATGTAGTGTTGCAGCTGGTAATATTGCAAGAGAGAGAGGTAGCAGTGTTGCAGCTGGTAATATTGCAAGAGAGTGAGAAGTGTTGCAGCTGGTAATATTGCAAGAGAGAGGTAGCAGTGTTGCAGCTGGTAATATTGCGAGAGAGAAAGGTAGCAGTGTTACAGCTGGTAATATTGCAAGAGAGAGGTAGCAGTGTTGCAGCTGGTAATATTGCAAGAGAGAGAGGTAGCAGTGTTGCAGCTGGTAATGTTGCAAGAGAGAGAGAGGTAGCAGTGTTGCAGCTCGTAATATTGCAAAAGAGAGAGGTAGCAGTGTTGCAGCTGGTAATATTGCAAGGGAGAGAGAGGTAGCAGTGTTGCAGCTCGTAATATTGCAAGAGAGAGAGGTAGCAGTGTTGCAGCTGGTAATATTGCAAGAGAGAGAGAGGTAGCAGTGTTGCAGCTGGTAATATTGCAAGAGAGAGAGAGAGGTAGCAGTGTTGCAGCTGGTAATATTGCAAGAGAGAGAGAGAGAGAGAGGTAGCAGTGTTGCAGCTGGTAATATTGCAAGAGAGAGACAGAGGTAGCAGTGTTGCAGCTGGTAATATTGCAAGAGAGAGAGAGGTAGCAGTGTTGCAGCTGGTAATATTGCAAGAGAGAGAGAGGTAGCAGTATTGCAAGTGGTAATATTGCAAGAGAGAGAGAGAGGTAGCAGTGTTGCAGCTGGTAATATTGCAAGAGAGAGAGAAAGGGGTAGCAGTGTTGCAGCTGGTAATATTGCAAGAGAGAGAGAGAGGTAGCAGTGTTGTAGCTGGTAATATTGCAAGAGAGAGGTAGCAGTGTTGCAGCTGGTAATATTGCAAGAAAGAGAGCAGTGTTGCAGCTGGTAATATTGCAAGAGAGAGAGTTAGCAGTGTTGCAGCTGGTAATATTGCAAGAGAGAGAGAGGTAGCAGTGTTGCAGCTGGTAATATTGCAAGAGAGAGAGAGGTACCAGTGTTGCAGCTGGTAATATTGCAAGAGAGAGAGAGGTAGCAGTGTTGCAGCTGGTAATATTGCAAGAGACAGAGAGAGGTAGCAGTGTTGCAGCTGGTAATATTGCAAGAGAGAGAGAGGTAGCAGTGTTGCAGCTGGTAATATTGCAAGAGAGAGAGAGGTACCAATGTTGCAGCTGGTAATATTGCATGAGAGAGAGAGGTAGCAGTGTTGCAGCTGGTAATATTGCAAGAGACAGAGAGAGGTAGCAGTGTTGCAGCTGGTAATATTGCAAGAGAGAGAGAGGTAGCAGTGTTGCAGCTGATAATATTGCAAGAGAGTTAGCCGTGTTGCAGCTGGTAATATTGCAAGAGAGGTAGCAGTGTTGTAGCTGGTAATATTGCTAGAGAGAGAGAGAGGTAGCAGTGTTGCAGCTGGTAATATTGCAAGAGAGAGAGAGGTAGCAGTGCTGCAGCTGGTAATATTGCAAGAAAGAGAGGTAGTGTTGCAGCTGGAAATATTGCAAGAGAGAGAGAGGTAGTAGTGTTGCAGCTGGTAATATTGGAAGAGAGGTAGCAGTGTTGCAGCTGGTAATATTGCGAGAGAGGTAGCAGAGTTGTATCTGGTAATATTGCAAGAGAGAGAGAGAGAGAGAGAGAGAGGTAGTGTTGCAGCTGGTATTATTGCAAGAGAGAGAGAGAGGTAGCAGTGTTGCAGCTGGTAATATTGCAAGAAAGAGAGGTAGTGTTGCAGCTGGAAATATTGCAAGAGAGAGAGAGGTAGTAGTGTTGCAGCTGGTAATATTGGAAGAGAGGTAGCAGTGTTGCAGCTGGTAATATTGCAAGAGAGAGAGGTAGCCGTGTTGCAGCTGGTAATATTGCTAGAGAGAGAGAGGTAGTGTTGCAGCTGGTAATATTGCAAGACCGAGAGGTAGTGTTGCAGCTGGTAATATTACAAGAGAGAGAGGTAGGAGTGTTGCAACTGGTAATATTGCAAGAGAAGGAGAGAGAGGTAGAGTTGCAGCTGGTAATATTGCAAGAGAGAGAGGTAGCAGTGTTGCAGCTGGTAATATTGCAAGAGAGAGAGGTAGCAGTGTTGCAGCTGGTAATATTGCAAGACAGGTAGCAGTGTTGCAGCTGGTAATATTGCAAGAGAGAGGTAGCAGTGTTGCAGCTGGTAATATTGCAAGAGAGAGAGGTAGCAGTGTTGCAGCTGGTAATATTGCAAGAGAGGTAGCAGTGTTGCAGCTGGTAATATTGCAAGAGAGGTAGCAGTGTTGCAGCTGGTAATATTGCAAGAGAGAGGTAGCAGTGTTGCAGCTGGTAATATTGCAAGAGAGGTAGCAGTGTTGCAGCTGGTAATATTGCAAGAGAGAGAGGTAGCAGTGTTGCAGCTGGTAATATTGCAAGAGAGGTAGCAGTGTTGCAGCTGGTAATATTGCAAGAGAGAGGTAGCAGTGTTGCAGCTGGTAATATTGCAAGAGAGAGAGGTAGCAGTGTTGCAGCTGGTAATATTGCAAGAGAGAGAGAGAGGTAGCAGTGTTGCAGCTGGTAATATTGCAAGATAGGTAGCAGTGTTGCAGCTGGTAATATTGCAAGAGAGAGGTAGCAGTGTTGCAGCTGGTAATATTGCAAGAGAGAGGTAGCAGTGTTGCAGCTGGTAATATTGCAAGAGAGAGAGGTAGCAGTGTTGCAGCTGGTAATATTGCAAGAGAGAGAGAGAGGTAGCAGTGTTGCAGCTGGTAATATTGCAAGAGAGGTAGCAGTGTTGCAGCTGGTAATATTGCAAGAGAGAGGTAGCAGTGTTGCAGCTGGTAATATTGCAAGAGAGAGAGGTAGCAGTGTTGCAGCTGGTAATATTGCAAGAGAGAGAGGTAGCAGTGTTGCAGCTGGTAATATTGCAAGAGAGAGAGTTAGTGTTGCAGCTGGTAATATTGCAAGAGAGAGAGGTAGCAGTGTTGCAGCTGGTAATATTGCAAGAGAGAGAGGTAGCAGTGTTGCAGCTGGTAATATTGCAAGAGAGAGAGGTAGCAGTGTTGCAGCTGGTAATATTGCGAGAGAGAGGTAGCAGTATTGCAGCTGGTAATATTGCAAGAGAGAGAGGTAGCAGTGTTGCAGCTGGTAATATTGCAAGAGAGAGAGGTAGCAGTGTTGCAGCTGGTAATATTGCAAGAGAGAGAGGTAGCAGTGTTGCAGCTGGTAATATTGCAAGAGAGGTAGCAGTGTTGCAGCTGGTAATATTGCAAGAGAGAGAGGTAGCAGTGTTGCAGCTGGTAATATTGCAAGAGAGGTAGCAGTGTTGCAGCTGGTAATATTGCAAGAGAGAGAGGTAGCAGTGTTGCAGCTGGTAATATTGCAAGAGAGAGAGGTAGCAGTGTTGCAGCTGGTAATATTGCAAGAGAGAGAGGTAGCAGTGTTGCAGCTGGTAATATTGCAAGAGAGAGAGGTAGCAGTGTTGCAGCTGGTAATATTGCAAGAGAGAGAGGTAGCAGTGTTGCAGCTGGTAATATTGCAAGAGAGAGAGGTAGCAGTGTTGCAGCTGGTAATATTGCAAGAGAGAGAGGTAGCAGTGTTGCAGCTGGTAATATTGCAAGAGAGGTAGCAGTGTTGCAGCTGGTAATATTGCAAGAGAGAGAGGTAGTGTTGCAGCTGGTAATATTGCAAGAGAGAGAGGTAGCAGTGTTGCAGCTGGTAATATTGCAAGAGAGAGAGGTAGCAGTGTTGCAGCTGGTAATATTGCAAGAGAGAGAGGTAGCAGTGTTGCAGCTGGTAATATTGCAAGAGAGAGAGAGAGAGGTAGCAGTGTTGCAGCTGGTAATATTGCAGGGCTGGAGCAACAAAACAGGTCATATCGTAGACCCAGACAGGAAGCTGCTGTCGCAGACTACAAACACAATCTAACTTGTTCTCTTGCTTTTTCTTCTTATTCCTCCTCCTCTTATCCTTCCTCATATTCTTCTTCTTGTGTGTCCTCCTTTCATTTATATTTTCTTCCTCACATCCTTGTTATTTTTTATCTTCCTTATTCACTTTCATCTCTTATACTGTTCCTAGAATTTATATTTCTTATCCATCTTACACTTTTTCCTTCTTATTCTTCCACGTATTATCATTTTGCTTCTTTTTTTTTGCCTCGCATGCATCTTAACGTAATTCTTTCTAATTTGTTTTGTGTTACTTTACTTCAGGTTGGGATCAGTAAACACGAGCTCAGAAAAATGTTGTGAATAACACAGAGTTTGACACAGTGCCCTGAATGTTGACACAGTGCCCTGAATGTTGATACAGTGCCCTGAATGTTGACACAGTGCCCTTAATGTTGATACAGTGCCCTGAATGTTGACACAGTGCCCTGAATGTTGATACAGTGCCCTGAATGTTGATCAGTGCCCTGAATGTTGATACAGTGCCCTGAATGTTGATACAGTGCCCTGAATGTTGATACAGTGCCCTGAATGTTGATACAGTGCCCTGAATGTTGACACAGTGCCCTGAATGTTGATACAGTGCCCTGAATGTTGATACAGTGCCCTGAATGTTGACAGTGCCCTGAATGTTGATACAGTGCCCTGAATGTTGATACAGTGCCCTGAATGTTGATCAGTGCCCTGGATGTTGATACAGTGCCCTGAATGTTGATACAGTGCCCTGAATGTTGACACAGTGCCCTGAATGTTGATACAGTGCCCTAAATGTTGATACAGTGCCCTGAATGTTGACACAGTGCCCTGAATGTTGATACAGTGCCCTGAATGTTGACACAGTGCCCTGAATGTTGATACAGTGCCCTGAATGTTGATACAGTGCCCTGAATGTTGATACAGTGCCCTGAATGTTGACACAGTGCCCTGAATGTTGATACAGTGCCCTGAATGTTGATCAGTGCCCTGAATGTTGATACAGTACCCTGAATGTTGATACAGTGCCCTGAATGTTGATACAGTGCCCTGAATGTTGACACAGTGCACTGAATGTTGACACAGTGCCCTGAATGTTGATACAGTGCCCTGAATGTTGACACAGTGCCCTGAATGTTGACACAGTGCCCTGAATGTTGATACAGTGCCCTGAATGTTGATACAGTGCCCTGAATGTTGATACAGTGCCCTGAATGTTGACACAGTGCCCTGAATGTTGATACAGTGCCCTGAATGTTGATACAGTGCCCTGAATGTTGATACAGTGCCCTGAATGTTGATACAGTGCCCTGAATGTTGACACAGTGCCCTGAATGTTGATACAGTGCCCTGAATGTGGACGCAGTGCCCTGAATGTTGATACAGTGCCCTGAATGTTGATACAGTGCCCTGAATGTTGATACAGTGCCCTGAATGTTGACACAGTGCCCTGAATGTTGATACAGTGCCCTGAATGTTGATACAGTGCTCTGAATGTTGATACAGTGCCCTGAATGTTGATACAGTGCCCTGAATGTTGATACAGTGCCCTGAATGTTGACACAGTGCCCTGAATGTTGACACAGTGCCCTGAATGTTGATACAGTGCCCTGAATGTTGATACAGTGCCCTGAATGTTGATACAGTGCCCTGAATGTTGATACGGTGCCCTGAATGTTGTACAGTGCCCTGAATGTTGACACAGTGCCGTGAATGTTGACACAGTGCCCTGAATGTTGATACAGTGCCCTGAATGTTGACACAGTGCCCTGAATGTTGATACAGTGCCCTGAATGTTGATACAGTGCCCTGAATGTTGACACAGTGCCCTGAATGTTGATACAGTGCCCTGAATGTTGACACAGTGCCCTGAATGTTGACACAGTGCCCTGAATGTTGACACAGTGCCCTGAATGTTGATACAGTGCCCTGAATGTTGATACAGTGGCCTGAATGTTGACACAGTGCCCTGAATGTTGATACAGTGCCCTGAATGTTGATACAGTGCCCTGAATATTCACACAGTGCCCTGAATGTTGACACAGTGCCCTGAATGTTGATACAGTGCCCTGAATGTTGATACAGTCCCCTGAATGTTGATACAGTGCCCTGAATGTTGATACAGTGCCCTGAATGTTGATACAGTGCCCTGAATGTTGACACAGTGCCCTGAATGTTGACACAGTGCCCTGAATGTTGATACAGTGCCCTGAATGTTGATACAGTGCCCTGAATGTTGACACAGTGCCCTGAATGTTGATACGGTGCCCTGAATGTTGTACAGTGCCCTGAATGTTGACACAGTGCCGTGAATGTTGACACAGTGCCCTGAATGTTGATACAGTGCCCTGAATGTTGACACAGTGCCCTGAATGTTGATACAGTGCCCTGAATGTTGATACAGTGCCCTGAATGTTGACACAGTGCCCTGAATGTTGATACAGTGCCCTGAATGTTGACACAGTGCCCTGAATGTTGACACAGTGCCCTGAATGTTGATACAGTGCCCTGAATGTTGATACAGTGCCCTGAATGTTGACACAGTGCCCTGAATGTTGATACAGTGCCCTGAATGTTGATACAGTGCCCTGAATATTCACACAGTGCCCTGAATGTTGACACAGTGCCCTGAATGTTGATACAGTGCCCTGAATGTTGATACAGTGCCCTGAATGTTGATACAGTGCCCTGAATGTTGACACAGTGCCCTGAATGTTGATACAGTGCCCTGAATGTTGATACAGTGCCCTGAATGTTGACACAGTGCCCTGAATGTTGATACAGTGCCCTGAATGTTGATACAGTGCCCTGAATGTTGATACAGTGCCCTGAATGTTGACACAGTGCCCTGAATGTTGATACAGTGCCCTGAATGTTGATACAGTGCCCTGAATGTTGACACAGTGCCCTGAATGTTGATACAGTGCCCTGAATGTTGACACAGTGCCCTGAATGTTGACACAGTGCCCTGAATGTTGATACAGTGCCCTGAATGTTGACACAGTGCCCTGAATGTTGATACAGTGCCCTGAATGTTGATACAGTGCCCTGAATGTTGACACAGTGCCCTGAATGTTGACACAGTGCCCTGAATGTTGACACAGTGCCCTGAATGTTGATACAGTGCCCTGAATGTTGACACAGTGCCCTGAATGTTGATATAGTGCCCTGAATGTTGATACAGTGCCCTGAATGTTGACACAGTGCCCTGAATGTTGATACAGTGCCCTGAATGTTGATACAGTGCCCTGAATGTTCACACAGTGCCCTGAATGTTGACACAGTGCCCTGAATGTTGATACAGTGCCCTGAATGTTGACACAGTGCCCTGAATGTTGATACAGTGCCCTGAATGTTGATACAGTGCCCTGAATGTTGACACAGTGCCCTGAATGTTGATACAGTGCCCTGAATGTTGATACAGTGCCCTGAATGTTGACACAGTGCCCTGAATGTTGACACAGTGCCCTGAATGTTGATACAGTGCCCTGAATGTTGACACAGTGCCCTGAATGTTGATACAGTGCCCTGAATGTTGATACAGTGCCCTGAATGTTGACACAGTGCCCTGAATGTTGACACAGTGCCCTGAATGTTGACACAGTGCCCTGAATGTTGACACAGTGCCCTGAATGTTGATACAGTGCCCTGAATGTTGACACAGTGCCCTGAATGTTCATATAGTGCCCTGAATGTTGATACAGTGGCCTGAATGTTGACACAGTGCCCTGAATGTTGACACAGTGCCCTGAATGTTGACACAGTGCCCTGAATGTTGACACAGTGCCCTGAATGTTGATATAGTGCCCTGAATGTTGATACAGTGCCCTGAATGTTGACACAGTGCCCTGAATGTTGATACAGTGCCCTGAATGTTGACACAGTGCCCTGAATGTTGACACAGTGCCCTGAATGTTGACACAGTGCCTTGAATGTTGACACAGTGCCCTGAATGTTGACATAGTGCCCTGAATGTTGATACAGTGCCCTGAATGTTGATACAGTGCCCTGAATGTTGACACAGTGCTCTGAGTGTTGATATAGTGCCCTGAATGTTGATACAGTGCCCTAAATGTTGATACAGTGCCCTGAATGTTGATACAGTGCCCGGAATGTTGACACAGTGCCCTGAATGTTGATACAGTGCCCTGAATGTTGATACAGTGCCCTGAATGTTGATACAGTGCCCTGAATGTTGACATAGTGCCCTGAATATTGATACAGTCCCCTGAATGTTGATACAGTGCCCTGAATGTTGACACAGTGCCTGAATGTTGATACAGTCCCCTGAATGTTGATACAGTGCCCTGAATGTTGACACAGTGCCTGAATGTTGATACAGTCCCCTGAATGTTGATACAGTGCCCTGAATGTTGACACAGTGCCCTGAATGTTGATACAGTCCCCTGAATGTTGATACAGTGCCCTGAATGTTGACACAGTGCCTGAATGTTGATACAGTCCCCTGAATGTTGATACAGTGCCCTGAATGTTGACACAGTGCCCTGAATGTTGATACAGTCCCCTGAATGTTGATACAGTGCCCTGAATGTTGATACAGTTGATATATATATATATATATATATATGTATATATATATATATATATATATATGTATATATATATATATATATATATATATATATATATATAATATAGTTATAATTATGAAACACTTGTCGTGTTTGCTGACAAACATTACGTAGCGTAACCTGGAGATGCTGGGCGAGGTGCCACTGTAGACATGTTGTGGACACAGTAGTGAATACAGGGAAGATGTAAACCAGAAAATATAAAGCTGTTCTTTGCACATGCAGAATTTATGTCACTGAGTTACTAAAATATCAGATATTTGGCCAAGTATAAATGAAGAGCAAGACTGCTGTGTTTGACTGGTGACGAAGTGTAACTATATCACGAAATGAACATGTGAAGGATCTGGGGGTAATAATGCCAGGAAATATATCTTGTAAAGAACACAAGGCAAGTGTTACGAAAGCCAGAAAGATGAAGTTGTTAATATGAATGTTCAAGACGAGGGGAGTAATTCTTACGTTGATATTCAAATCACTTGTGGTTAGAGTATTGTTCAGTGTTGACAGTTACATTCAGGGCAGGACAGAGATCACAGCTCGAACAAATAGTGATCATTGACGGCCAGCATAGAGACAAAAAAAAAAAAGAGCCAAAAGAGTCCTAAATATGTACTCACTGGAGCGGAGGAGAGTTGCATGATAATATACCTGGACAATATGTACTCACTGGAGCGGAGGAGAGTTGCATGATAATATACCTGGACAATATGTACTCACTGGAGCGGAGGAGAGTTGCATGATAATATACCTGGACAATATGTACTCACTGGAGCGGAGGACAGTTGCATGATAATGTACCTGGACAATATATGAGCCCCGTATCTGTTCACTGCCATGACACTGGAGTGGAAGGAAGTGCAAAATAAACCCAGTGAAAAGCAGGGGCACCGTGATCACAGTAAGAGAACATTGTATCAACATCCGCGGCCCCACAGTATGCAGCATCTTACCAGAACAAATCAGTAACACTGCTGGGACAAGTGTAGAAATCTTCAAGAGTAAACTGGACAGGTATGAACAGCGCTGTATAATCCTCGTGGGTTTAGCGCTTAGGTTTGCTTATATTAATAAAGGACAGGTATCTTCAACAGGTGCCAGATCAAGCAGGCTGTGATGGATATGTGAACCAGCGGGCCGCCAGCAGCAACAGCCTGGTTGACCAGGCTAGCACCAGACAGCTGCGGGAGACTCTCGAAATCCATTTAAATATTATCACAAACGTTAAAATAAAATATATAATAAACAAAGACATAATTATTAGTCAGATTAATTGTATTTCCGCTGTGGAAAACATTGTATTTCTGCTGTGGAAAACATTGTATTTCCGCTGTGGAAAACATTGTATTTCCGCTGTGGAAAACATTGTATTTCTGCTGTGGAAAACATTGTATTTCCGCTGTGGAAAACATTGTATTTCTGCTGTGGAAAACATTGTATTTCCGCTGTGGAAAACATTGTATTTCCGCTGTGGAAAACATTGTATTTCTGCTGTGGAAAACATTGTATTTCCGCTGTGGAAAACATTGTATTTCCGCTGTGGAAAACATTGTATTTCCGCTGTGGAAAACATTGTATTTCTGCTGTGGAAAACATTGTATTTCCGCTGTGGAAAACATTGTATTTCTGCTGTGGAAAACATTGTATTTCCGCTGTGGAAAACATTGTATTTCCGCTGTGGAAAACATTGTATTTCTACTGTGGAAAACATTGTATTTCCGCTGTGGAAAACATTGTATTTCCGCTGTGGAAAACATTGTATTTCCGCTGTGGAAAACATTGTATTTCTGCTGTGGAAAACATTGTATTTCCGCTGTGGAAAACATTGTATTTCTGCTGTGGAAAACATTGTATTTCTGCTGTGGAAAACATTGTATTTCCGCTGTGGAAAACATTGTATTTCTGCTGTGGAAAACATTGTATTTCCGCTGTGGAAAACATTGTATTTCTGCTGTGGAAAACATTGTATTTCCGCTGTGGAAAACATTGTATTTCCGCTGTGGAAAACATTGTATTTCTACTGTGGAAAACATTGTATTTCCGCTGTGGAAAACATTGTATTTCTGCTGTGGAAAACATTGTATTTCCGCTGTGGAAAACATTGTATTTCTGCTGTGGAAAACATTGTATTTCTGCTGTGGAAAACATTGTATTTCCGCTGTGGAAAACATTGTATTTCTGCTGTGGAAAACATTGTATTTCTGCTGTGGAAAACATTGTATTTCCGCTGTGGAAAACATTGTATTTCCGCTGTGGAAAACATTGTATTTCTGCTGTGGAAAACATTGTATTTCCGCTGTGGAAAACATTGTATTTCCGCTGTGGAAAACATTGTATTTCCGCTGTGGAAAACATTGTATTTCCGCTGTGGAAAACATTGTATTTCTGCTGTGGAAAACATTGTATTTCTGCTGTGGAAAACATTGTATTTCCGCTGTGGAAAACATTGTATTTCCGCTGTGGAAAACATTGTATTTCTGCTGTGGAAAACATTGTATTTCCGCTGTGGAAAACATTGTATTTCCGCTGTGGAAAACATTGTATTTCCGCTGTGGAAAACATTGTATTTCCGCTGTGGAAAACAATTGTATTTCCGCTGTGGAAAACATTGTATTTCCGCTGTGGAAAACAATTGTATTTCCGCTGTGGAAAACATTGTATTTCCGCTGTGGAAAACAAATCAAAGAACTAGACAAACCTAGTGTTATATTTTGTTTAGTGAGGCAAAATTAATAATGACGCAACGTTCAGTAATGACGCAACTTTCAGTAATGATGACGCAAAATTCAGTAATGATGACGCAACGTTCAGTAATGATGACGCAACGTTCAGTAATGACGCAACGTTCAGTAATGACGCAACGTTCAGTAATGACGCAACGTTCAGTAATGACGCAACGTTCAGTAATGACGCAACGTTCAGTAATGACGCAAAGTTCGTTGATGACATCAAAGGCTTCAGCGAAATATTGAAAAATTTGTTATTATCGTCTTAAAAGACTGACAGCTGCTGTAAGTTCACGGTCACGCTGAGAAACATTAAAGACTGACAGCTGCTGTAAGTTCACGGTCACGCTGACAGAGATTTTCTCTTATAAATGTGCGGGATTTTAGGTGCCCTGCACGAGTACTAACACACGAGGCACCTGTTTGCTGCCAGGTGACGCGGGGGCAGCAGGTGCACGAGATGTGTCAGTATGTCTCCACACTTATGGACTCGACCTACCCCTTCCCCGAGATTGAACCCGGGTCCCTTCCATTTTGAGCCATAGGCTCGTACACTTAGCGGCCAAGCTGTCCTGACTCACTGAGGACTGAAAAGCTGCACCACCCATACGAATTTAGAGCTTGCTTTAATAATAATGTGGAAGAGTGGCAGGGGGTAGGGGAGGAAAGGGGTCTTTCACTTTGCAAGGCTAATTAGGTCTTTTGACGGCTCAATTGCAGGGCATTTGTTGCAGCTGTAAGTGAACCTTTGTGATGGTGAGGGCATTAATCTGGCCTCAGATGAACACTTGTGAGTGTTGGTGTTATGTTCTGTGTTGGTGTTTGGTTCTGTGTTAGTGTTATGTATCCTGTGTTGGTGTTATGTATCCTGTGTTGGTGTTATGTATCCTGTGTTGGTGTTATGTATCCTGTGTTGGTGTTACGTGTCCTGTGTTGGTGTTATGTATACTGTGTTGGTGTTATGTATCCTGTGTTGGTGTTATGTATCCTGTGTTGGTGTTATGTATCCTGTGTTGGTGTTATGTATCCTGTGTTGGTGTTACGTGTCCTGTGTTGGTGTTATGTATACTGTGTTGGTGTTATGTACCCTGTGTTGGTGTTACGTGTCCTGTGTTGGTGTTATGTATCCTGTGTTGGTGTTATGTGTGCTGGTGGTGTTATGTATCCTGTGTTGGTGTTTTGTGTGCTGGTGGTGTTATGTATCCTGTGTTGGTGTTTTGTGTGCTGGTGGTGTTATGTATCCTGTGTTGGTGTTATATATCCTGTGTTGGTGTTATATATCCTGTGTTGGTGTTATATATCCTGTGTTGGTGTTATATATCCTGTGTTGGTGTTATATATCCTGTGTTGGTGTTATATATCCTGTGTTGGTGTTATATATCCTGTGTTGGTGTTATATATCTTAAAATGCGTCGGCAACTATCACTGACATCTTGAACATTGTCGTATCTACTCCTAAAGCTGCGTATGGAAGTCATTCCCGGCACTGGGGCTTTACAACACCTCCACACCCAGTTCACATAACTTCCCTACTATCCCAGGACTGTAAAAGTTCTTCCTAACATCACAGTAACTTGCTCCTCGTCTGAATGTCTTTCTTAATGTGTAAATATATTGAAGTTTGTACTCAGACGTACATGTTCGTATGTGAATATATGTCATAATTGGTATAATGGCGAATATATATTAATCTATAATTTTATATGTTTACTGGAGTATATTCTGATGTTAAATTATATCACCTATACTATTAGATATTCATGTTTAACTCTATATATATATATATATATATATATATATATATATATATATATATATATATATATATATATATATATATATATATATATATATATATATATCATGCCGAATAGGTAAAATTGGTCATTTAGTCTTTTCTAAAAAATTTATCTTGTACTTTTAAAGATATATATTTTTTCATTTATGTTAATGTAAAAATTAATAATTTTGTACCAAAAGGATCTTAGAAAACTTACCTAACCTTATTATAACAAGCGCAATTTAATTTAGCCTAATCCAACTAAATATATTTTAGATAAGTTTACTATAATTTAATAATAAACAAACAAAATGAAATATATTTTTTTCGTTAGGTTCAGAATAACGGTAAAGAGGTGGTGATGTATAAGATGTAGGGAGGGAGGGAGAGAAGGAGGGAAGGAAGGAAGAAGGGAGGTGACGGAGAGGGATGATAAAAATAGTATACATGACCCTCTCCCTCCCTCACTCCCTCTTTGTCTCCCTCCCTCACACCCTCTCTCCCTCCCTTCATCTCTCATGTTATAACGTGTAAGAAGAGAGAAGCAGTGTAGTAGGCCTACTGACCCAGTGTGTACACTCAGAGAGAAGTACATTCAGAGCACACTCAGAAGTGTGTGTGTTTCAGTGTGTGTGTTCCAGTGTGTGTGTACACTTATGCTTTAATTCTTGTTGTATGTGTTGTGGAGTGTTTGTTACACAGGTGATGTGCAGCCTAGGTGACTCCAGAGATATCATCTTTCTTACTTCCTCTCCTCCTCCTCTCCACTCTTCCTCCCTATCATCTTTCTTACTTTTCATCTTACCTGACATCTCTTTCTTGCCTCTCCTCTTCCCTTTCATCTGTTTGTTATCATCTCCCTCCCTATCTCTCCCCCCCTCTCTCTCTCCCTCTGTCATCTTCACCCTCTTTTCTTTCCTTTCCACCAGTAAGGGTGTAAGTGTCTCCCCAGGCTAAAATTAAACTCCCCTCCGCACGTGACCGGCTCTCCTCTCTTTCCACACACTGTGTTTGTCACACACACACACAAACACACACACACACACACACACACACACACACACACACACACACACACACACACACACACACACACACACACACACACACACACACACACTGCAAGAAGGCGTTTGACACAGTTCCACACAAGAGATTGGTGCAAAAACTGGAGGACCAAGCAGGGATAACAGGGAAGGCACTACAATGGATCAGGGAATACTTGCCAGGAAGACAGCAGCGAGTCATGGTACGTGGCGAGGTGTCAGAGAGGGCACCTGTGACCAGCGGGGTCCCACAGGGGTCAGTCCTAGGACCAGTGCTGTTTCTGGTATTTGTGAATGACATGACGGAAGGAATAGACTCTGAGGTGTCCCTGTTTGCAGATGACGTGAAGTTGATGAGAAGAATTCACTCGATCGAAGACCAGGCAGAACTACAAAGGGATCTGGACAGGCTGCAGACCTGGTCCAGCAATTGGCTCCTGGAGTTCAATCCCACCAAGTGCAAAGTCATGAAGATTGGGGAAGGGCAAAGAAGACCGCACACGGAGTACAGTCTAGGTGGCCAGAGACTACAAACCTCACTCAAGGAAAAAGATCTTGGGGTGAGTATAACACCAGGCACATCTCCTGAAGCGCACATCAACCAAATAACTGCTGCAGCATATGGACGCCTAGCAAACCTCAGAATAGCATTCCGACATCTTAATAAGGAATCGTTCAGGACCCTGTACACCGTGTACGTTAGGCCCATATTGGAGTATGCGGCACCAGTTTGGAACCCACACATAGCCAAGCACGTAAAGAAACTAGAGAAAGTGCAAAGGTTTGCAACAAGACTAGTCCCAGAGCAAAGAGGTATGTCCTACGAGGAGAGGTTAAGGGAAATCAACCTGACGACACTGGAGGACAGGAGAGATAGGGGGGACATGATAACGACATACAAAATACTGAGAGGAATTGACAAGGTGGACAAAGACAGGATGTTCCAGAGATTGGACACAGTAACAAGGGGACACAGTTGGAAGTTGAAGACACAGATGAATCACAGGGATGTTAGGAAGTATTTCTTCAGCCACAGAGTAGTCAGTAAGAGGAATAGTTTGGGAAGCGATGTAGTGGAGGCAGGATCCATACATAGCTTTAAGCAGAGGTATGATAAAGCTCACGGCTCAGGGAGAGTGACCTAGTAGCGATAAGTGAAGAGGCGGGGCCAGGAGCTCGGACTCGACCCCCGCAACCTCAACTAGGTGAGTACAACTAGGCGAGTACACACACACACACACACACACACACACACACACATACACATACACATACACACACATACACACACGCAGCACCAGTCTGGAACCTACACATGGTCAAGCACGTCAGGAAGTTAGAGAAAGTGCAAAGGTTTGCAACAAGGCTAGTCCCAGAGCTCAAGGAAATGTCGTACGAGGAAAGGTTGAGGGAAATCGGACTGACGACACTGGAGGACAGAAGGGTCAGGGGAGACATGATAACGACATACAAGATACTGCGGGGAATAGACAAGGTGGACAGAGATAGGATGTTCCAGAGAGGGGACACAGGGACAAGGGGTCACAACTGGTAGCTGAAGACTCAGACGAGTCACAGGGACGTTAGGAAGTATTTCTTCAGTCATAAAGTCGTCAGGAAGTGGAATAGCCTAGCAAGTGAAGTAGTGAAGGCAGGAACCATACATAGTTTTAAGAAGAGGTATGACATAGCTCAGGAAGCAGAGAGGGAGAGGACCTAGTAGCGATCAGTGAAGAGGCGGGGCCAGGAGCTGAGTCTCGACCCCTGCAACCACAATTAGGTGAGTACACACACACACACACACACACACACACACACACACACACACACACACACACACACACACACACACACACACACACACACACACACACACACACACAGCACCTGTTTGGAACCCGCACTTGATAAAGCACGTCAAGAAACTAGAGAAAGTACAAAGGTTTGCGACAAGGTTAGTTCCAGAGCTAAGGGGAATGTCCTATGAAGAAAGATTAAGGGAAATCGGCCTGACGACACTGGAGGACAGGAGGGTCAGGGGAGACATGATAACGACATATAAAATACTGCGTGGAATAGACAAGGTGGACAAAGACAGGATGTTCCAGGGAGGGGACACAGAAACAAGAGGCCACAATTGGAAGTTGAAGACACAAATGAGTCAGAGAGATAGTAGGAAGTATTTCTTCAGTCATAGAGTTGTAAGGCAGTGGAATAGCCTAGAAAATGACGTAGTGGAGGCAGGAACCATACACAGTTTTAAGACGAGGTTTGATAAAGCTCATGGAGCGGGGAGAGAGAGGGCCCAGTAGCAACCGGTGAAGAGGCGGGGCCAGGAGCTAGGACTCGACCCCTGCAACCACAAATAGGTGAGTACAAATAGGTGAGTACACACACACACACACACACACACACACACACACACACACACACACACACACACTAACACACACACAAGTATCATAAGAGGTAAACAACAGGGCAACAATAAGAATCAGATACAGCAAGAAATATAGAGCAAACGGGAGGAGAAAACAGCTGATTATCACATGGGATTGTAGTCACTGAGAAGACGGTGTGGGAGGGAGCGAAATGTGCAGAGCAAAAGTAACATAGGCAGTAAGGGAAACGTTTAGGCCGACGTGTGAAGGGAAACTACGCGAATGAGAGGTGGGGTTGAGACTGCAAGACTTGGACAATTTTTCACTGGAAACCATTCACATAGAGTCGAAAATGACACATGAATTACTGTACCAGATGATCACTAAGTACTTTGTTTTTATTACCCAATAGAAGTGAAACTGGGGTGATAAATGAAGAGCATGAAACAAGGTTACGGATGAGGAGACTATCATGTAAGGAGATATTTCCCGAGGGTTGTATAATGTCAGATGGAACTGCAAGTTAAGACAACTCAGGAGACGAGAGAAAGACCAAACATAAAGTGTAGTCTTTCTCTCGTCTGCAGATATGAGAAGACAGTAAATACAGAGAGAGAGAGAGAGAGAGAGAGAGGGCAATGCAGAGTGCAAAAGATTTTTGAAGAGATATAGAGCATAGAGCACAGAATAAAAGAGAAATGAAAGCAGGAAATACAGGAAGATCTGTGCATCAGTGCGAGAGGGAGATTTTTGGAAAAAAATGACAACAGAGAAAGTTACAGCAGAAGCAAAGCTGCTTTATAGCCACATGCGAAGGAAAATGACTTGAGTGTTACAGAAGGAAGGAAGAATATGATAGATGGCAGAGATGAAATTAAATGAATAATCAGGGAGGTATAGAGGAACAGTAAATGTCAGGAACATAGGAACAAAGGCAAATCAGCGTACACTGGAAGATATCCACAGAATAAAGGAGGAAGTGAAGATACTTAAGGAACTAGGCACAAGAAAAGTCACGGAACCTGACAATATATCCTTGTGACTACTGAGGGAAGGAGCGGAAGCACTGCGAGCGAACCCTAGGTGATCTTCAGCAGTTCCTTCCAGATGGAATGACTACCTGGAGTCTACCTGGAGGGTGTTCCGGGGTCAACGCCCCCGCGGTCCAGTCCTTGACCAGTCCTCGTGGTGGATCAGGACCTGATCAATCAGGCTGTTACTCCTGGCCGCACGTAGTCCAACGTATGAACCACAGCCTGGCTGATCAGGTACTGCTTTAGGTATCTGTCCATCTCCCTCTTGAAAGCAACCAGGTATCTATTGGTAATTCCCCTTATGCTTGGTGGGCGGCTGATGAACAGTCTTGGGCCCCGGACACATATTGTGTTTTCTCATAGTGTACTACAGGCGCCCTACTTTTCATTGGGGGTATATTGCACCGTCTGAAACGTGTTTTGCTTTAGTAGGGAGTGATTTATACTGGCGAAAACTAAAGACGGCACATCGGTCACTCTTAATTACAGACCTGTATTTATATTATATATAATGTCTAGAGGTGATGGTGAAGTAAGAAAGCGGAGCATCTTGTATGGGAAGGTTTGTTAGTGAAAGTCACCATGGACTCTGGAATGGTAGATCCTGCCTCATCATAATCACCAACATCACCTCCATACATCACCACTACCACCACCACATCCATACATCACCATTACCACCTCCATACATCACCACTACCACCACCATACATCACCACTACCACCACCATACATCACCACTACCACCACCATACATCACCACCACCACATCCATACATCACCACTACCACCACCTCCATACATCACCACTACCACCACCACCTCCATACATCACCACTACCACCACCATACATCACCACTACCACCACCATACATCACCACCACCACATCCATACATCACCACTACCACCACCTCCATACATCACCACTACCACCACCATACATCACCACTACCACCGCCATACATCACCACCACCACATCCATACATCACCACCACCACCACATCCATACATCATCGCTACCACCACCACCACCTACATACATCACTACCACCACCTCCATACATCACCACCACCACCTCCATGCATCACCAGCACCACCTCCAAACATCACCACCACCACCTCCATACATCACCACCACCACCTCCATACATCACCACCACCACCTCCATACATCACCACCACCACCTCCATACATCACCACCACCACCTCCATGCATCACCACCACCACCTCCATGCATCACCACCACCACCTCCATGCATCACCACCACCACCTCCAAACATCACCACCACCACCTCCATGCATCACCACCACCACCTCCAAACATCACCACCACCACCTCCAAACATCACCACCACCACCTCCAAACATCACCACCACCATCTCCAAACATCACCACCACCACCTCCAAACATCACCACCACCACCTCCAAACATCACCACCACCACCTCCAAACATCACCACCACCACCTCCAAACATCACCACCACCACCTCCAAACATCACCACCAACACCTCCAAACATCACCACCAACACCTCCAAACATCACCACCACCACCTCCAAACATCACCACCACCTCCAAACATCACCACCACCACCTCCAAACATCACCACCACCACCTCCAAACATCACCACCACCACCTCCAAACATCACCACCACCACCTCCAAACATCACCACCACCACCTCCAAACATCACCACCACCTCCAAACATCACCACCACCACCTCCAAACATCACCACCACCTCCAAACATCACCACCAAACATCACCACCACCACCTCCAAGCATCACCACCACCTCCATGCATCACCACCACAACCTCCATGCATCACCACCACCACCTCCAAACATCACCACCACCACCTCCAAACATCACCACCACCACCTCCATACATCACCACCACCTCCAAACATCACCACCACCACCTCCAAACATCACCACCACCACCTCCAAACATCACCACCACCTCCAAACATCACCACCACCACCTCCAAACATCACCACCACCACCTCCAAACATCACCACCTCCAAACATCACCGCCACCACCTCCAAACATCACCACCACCACCTCCAAACATCACCGCCACCACCTCCAAACATCACCGCCACCACCTCCAAACATCACCACCACCACCTCCAAACATCACCACCAACACCTCCAAACATCACCACCACCACCTCCAAACATCACCACCACCTCCAAACATCACCACCACCACCTCCAAACATCACCACCACCTCCAAACATCACCGCCACCACCTCCAAACATCACCACCACCACCTCCAAACATCACCGCCACCACCTCCAAACATCACCGCCAACACCTCCAAACATCACCACCAACACCTCCAAACATCACCACCACCACCTCCAAACATCACCACCACCACCTCCAAACATCACCACCACCACCTCCAAACATCACCACCACCACCTCCAAACATCACCACCAACACCTCCAAACATCACCACCACCTCCAAACATCACCACCACCTCCAAACATCACCAACACCTCCAAACATCACCACCAACACCTCCAAACATCACCACCAACACCTCCAAACATCACCACTACCACCTCCAAACATCACCACCACCTCCAAACATCACCACCACCTCCAAACATCACCACCACCACCTCCAAACATCACCACCACCACCTCCAAACATCACCACCACCACCTCCAAACATCACCACCAACACCTCCAAACATCACCACCAACACCTCCAAACATCACCACCACCACCTCCAAACATCACCACCACCACCTCCAAACATCACCACCAACACCTCCAAACATCACCACCACCACCTCCAAGCATCACCACCACCACCTCCAAACATCACCACCACCACCTCCAAACACCACCACCACCACCTGCAAACATCACCACCACCACCTGCAAACATCACCACCAACACCTCCAAACATCACCACCAACACCTCCAAACATCATCACCAACACCTCCAAACATCACCACCACCACCTCCAAACATCACCAACACCTCCAAACATCACCACCAACACCTCCAAACATCATCACCAACACCTCCAAACATCACCACCACCATCTCCAAACATCACCACCACCACCTCCAAACATCACCACCAACACCTCCAAACATCACCACCAACACCTCCAAACATCACCACCAACACCTCCAAACATCACCACCACTACCTCCAAACATCACCACCACCACCTCCAAACATCACCACCAACACACTTTCCTCTCTTCTCTGTCTTCTCATTTTTTCATTAGTTCGTGTCAGTGTAGGTGTGCCGTGCCATTGTGCCACATCATCACAGTGCCAGTATTGGTGTGCCACATCATCACAGAGCAACATTTGCTGGGTCACCACCTGGGAAATAACTCACTCTGTCTCCTGCTTATCTAACAAACTTGCTCACTTTCTCATTTCCAGCCCATCTCTGGAAATAGTTCCAGAGATGCAAGCTGATTAAATAATTTATGGTCCGTAGCTGACAGCGTTGTTGTACGTATGTCCTGATGATATCACGTAGCTGACAGCGTTGTTGTACGTATGTCCTGATGATATCACGTAGCTGACAGCGTCGTTGTACGTATGTCCTGATGATATCACGTAGCTGACAGCGTTGTTGAAGTTATATCTAGATTATAGTCCCTAGCTGACAGCGTTCTTGTATGTGTATCCAGATTATATCCTGTGGCTGACACATTCTCAAAGATGTATCTATATTATAGGCCCTAGATGACAGCTCTCTTTCGTCAGCCTCTTTGTCAACTGTATCAGAGTGGAGGACAAAGTCGAGGCGAGTGAGAGTGCCAACACCTGGTGATTTTCGCCAGAAACGAAAATCTAACTGTTTCAAGAAAACTTTCAGCCGTAGATCAAGTTGGTCTACAACTTGTGTTTGTCGTGCCGAATAGGTAAAACTTGAGATTTTGGCTTAAATAGCAGCGGTCTTCTTGCCGAATAAGGCAAGCGGAAAATTGTGTATGAAATAATTTTGTTATTAATTTTTACATTAACTTAAATGAAAAAAAATATATCTTTAAACCTATAAGAGAAAGTTTTACAAAGGACTTAATTTTAAATGCGTTCTTGCTAATTGACCAGTTTTACCTATATATATATATATATATATATATATATATATATATATATATATATATATATATATATATATATATATATATATAATGCAAAAATCGCGAACAAGAGATGCAAGATGCAAAACAACCATGGGGAGAGTTAAATGATAGTTCTAGGTCTTTCGTGTTGTGATCACATCATCAGGAGCTTTCAATGTGGCGGAAAACAGGTGGAGGTCCAGGCAAATACGATCACAGGGAACACCTTGCTCCAGCGACGGCGCTTCCTGCGATCGTGTTTGCTTGGACCTCCTGTTTTCTGCAACACTGCACACTCCTGATGATTTGTTGATTGCAACACGAAAGGCCTAGAGCTATGATTCAACTCCTTGGCAGAAGAAGCCCCGCTCCATCTCACCCACCCCAGAAACACAACCCCACCCCTCCAAGAGGGGGGTAATAGGGCAGTGGTGTCCCACCCTAAGACTATCAGTGCCAGTGACGTCACGTGAGGGGTGCCATCTTCCCAGCGTGCCAAGTTACTCTCCCCGTCCCTCCCCTCTAGTGGCACTGTGGGAGGTGGAGGGTAGCGAGAGACCGGCTGAGAGGAGTCACCTCAGGAAGCGGTAAAGGGACAAAAAGTGAAAGGTAGGTAAGTTTAGTGGTGTAGCTGGAGTGGTGTAACTCAGAGGAAGGTGAGAGCCAGGAGACACACACACATACAGCAAGTAGGCAAAAAATAGTGGAGGAAGGCAAAGAAAAGGATTTGGAAGAGCGAGATCTAAGAGGGATGCATATGGAAGAGAGAGAGAGAAAGTGTAAGAATACGGATGAAAAAGAAAAAAAAGAGAGAAATTGATAATATATATATATATATATATATATATATATATATATATATATATATATATATATATATATATATATATATATATATATAACTGCTCGGTTAAGGAGATAAGTGACTTTTAACTTTTAAGGTATAAATGAGAAGATATCACAAGGACCACCTTGAAAATAAGTCACTTTGACTTTTTTGGGTTTTCCTGGTGGCAAATTTACACTTATGTGTGCTAATTGTACTTATGTGAACCTGTACGTAAATAGTGTAGTAGAGTCTGGCCAGCAGTGAAGGTTAAGGCATCTTGATGGTCACACATGTCTTATGGGGTCACACATGTCTTATGGGGTCACACATGTCTTATGGGGTCACACATGTCTTATGGGGTCACACATGTCTTGAGGGCCACACATGTCTTATGGGGTCACACATGTCTTGAGGGCCACACATGTCTTATGGGGTCACACATGTCTTGAGGGTCACACATGCCTTATGGGGTCACACATGTCTTGAGGGCCACACATGTCTTATGGGGTCACATATGTCTTGAGGGTCACACATATCTTATGGGGTCACACATGTCTTGAGGGTCGCACAGCATGTCTTGAGGGTCACACAACGTGTCTTGCGGCTGACCCATGTCTTGAGAAAGCCGCATGCGACGCCAGGGCCGCGAGTTCCTCCCCCTCCCACTTTATTTAATGCATAAGGTTTGTTGACAGAAAGACAAGTAGGTACTTGTGACAGTGTTTGATAAGTTTACTTACCTGTCTACCTGCTGGTGACGGTGTCTTCTTACCTGCTGGTGACGGTGTCTTCTTACCTGTCTACCTGCTGGTGACGGTGTCTTCTTACCTGCTGGTGACGGTGTCTTCTTACCTGTCTACCTGCTGGTGACGGTGTCTTCTTACCTGTCTACCTGCTGGTGACGGTGTCTTCTTACCTGCTGGTGACGGTGTCTTCTTACCTGTCTACCTGCTGGTGACGGTGTCTTCTTACCTGCTGGTGACGGTGTCTTCTTACCTGTCTACCTGCTGGTGACGCTGTCTTCTTACCTGCTGGTGACGGTGTCTTCTTACCTGTCTACCTGCTGGTGACGGTGTCTTCTTACCTGTCTACCTGCTGGTGACGGTGTCTTCTTACCTGCTGGTGACGGTGTCTTCTTACCTGTCTACCTGCTGGTGACGGTGTCTTCTTACCTGTCTACCTGCTGGTGACGGTGTCTTCTTACCTGCTGGTGACGGTGTCTTCTTACCTGTCTACCTGCTGGTGACGGTGTCTTCTTACCTGCTGGTGACGGTGTCTTCTTACCTGTCTACCTGCTGGTGACGGTGTCTTCTTACCTGTCTACCTGCTGGTGACGGTGTCTTCTTACCTGCTGGTGACGGTGTCTTCTTACCTGTCTACCTGCTGGTGACGGTGTCTTCTTACCTGTCTACCTGCTGGTGACGGTGTCTTCTTACCTGTCTACCCGCTGGTGACGGTGTCTTCTTACCTGTCTACCCGCTGGTGACGGTGTCTTCTTACCTGTCTACCTGCTGGTGACGGTGTCTTCTTACCTGTCTACCTGCTGGTGACGGTGTCTTCTTACCTGTCTACCTGCTGGTGACGGTGTCTTCTTACCTGTCTACCAGCTGGTGACGGTGTCTTCTTACCTGTCTACCCGCTGGTGACGGTGTCTTCTTACCTGTCTACCTGCTGGTGACGGTGTCTTCTTACCTGTCTACCTGCTGGTGACGGTGTCTTCTTACCTGTCTACCCGCTGGTGACGGTATCTTCTTACCTGTCTACCCGCTGGTGACGGTATCTTCTTACCTGTCTACCCGCTGGTGACGGTGTCTTCTTACCTGTCTACCCGCTGGTGACGGTGTCTTCTTACCTGTCTACCCGCTGGTGACGGTGTCTTCTTACCTGTCTACCCGCTGGTGACGGTGTCTTCTTACCTGTCTACCCGCTGGTGACGGTGTCTTCTTACCTGTCTACCTGCTGGTGACGGTGTCTTCTTACCTGTCTACCCGCTGGTGACGGTGTCTTCTCACCTGTCTACCTGCTGGTGACGGTATCTTCTTACCTGTCTATCTGCTGGTGACGGTGTCTTCTTACCTGTCTACCTGCTGGTGACGGTGTCTTCTTACCTGTCTACCTGCTGGTGACGGTGTCTTCTCACCTGTCTACCTGCTGGTGACGGTGTCTTCTTACCTGTCTATCTGCTGGTGACGGTGTCTTCTTACCTGTCTACCTGCTGGTGACGGTGTCTTCTTACCTGTCTATCTGCTGGTGACGGTGTCTTCTTACCTGTCTATCTGCTGGTGACGGTGTCTTCTTACCTGTCTACCTGCTGGTGACGGTGTCTTCTTCGTAAAATATTTACACGTAGATATAAAGGCAGATGTGTCAGTAGTGACGATAACTTAGACCACACAGCGGCCTCTGTGTCTACAAAAAATAAAGAAACCCAGTGGAAATAAAGTACATTGTCTAACCTTATTGGATTATCATCAGCTGATCTACAAAATGTCTGCTCTGAAATCTACATAACATGCTCAGTACAGGAGGCAGTGTACATGAACAGTCGCACACAAAACATCTATTAAGACTCTGTGTTAAATTCACCTTAAGTCAGCAAATACTGACTAGATAATGTCCCTTGACCTGATGAGGATCAGGTACGGAACATAACAGTACTGAGTACGTACCAGACCAGAGTACATACACTTCAACAACAGTAATTAGAGTGTATTCATTAAATTCAACTTGAACAATAAATACATTGACTGTGATCAAATAAATGGTGACTTTAGTGAAGTGTGGTAGGTGACTAATAAAACTAAGAGTGTGTGGAGAGGACCAGCTCAAGAGACACTACAAGTGTGTGATACACGCATGATATTAAGATAACAACATGATCGAAATTAAAAGGAGACACTTCCTCTCTATGTGAAGATGAAGAAAGAGGCAGGGAATGAGTTGGAGAGTGTGTGGTGGAGGGAGGGAGTGTGTGGTGGAGGGAGGGAGTGTGTGGTGGAGGGAGGGAGTGTGTGGTGGAGGGAGGGAGTGTGTGGTGGAGGGAGGGAGTGTGTGGTGGAGGGAGGGAGGGAGTGTGTGGTGGAGGGAGGGAGTGTGTGGTGGAGGGAGGGAGTGTGTGGTGGAGGGAGGGAGTGTGTGGTGGAGGGAGGGAGGGAGTGTGTGGTGGAGGGAGGGAGTGTGTGGTGGAGGGAGGGAGTGTGTGGTGGAGGGAGGGAGGGAGTGTGTGGTGGAGGGAGGGAGTGTGTGGTGGAGGGAGGGAGTGTGTGGTGGAGGGATGGAGTGTGTGGTGGAGGGAGGGAGGGAGTGTGTGGTGGAGGGAGGGAGTGTGTGGTGGAGGGAGGGAGTGTGTGGTGGAGGGAGGGAGTGTGTGGTGGAGGGAGGGAGGGAGTGTGTGGTGGAGGGAGGGAGTGTGTGGTGGAGGGAGGGAGTGTGTGGTGGAGGGAGGGAGGGAGTGTGTGGTGGAGGGAGGGAGTGTGTGGTGGAGGGAGGGAGTGCTCATAATAACTCCACTTAATACACTTATTACGAACTCTTGTTACAAAGTTCAGGATGGACTTACCCTACTTGTGGGGGATGTTCACTTAAGATGCTTATGTCCAA
Source organism: Cherax quadricarinatus (assembly GCF_038502225.1). NCBI lineage: Eukaryota > Metazoa > Arthropoda > Malacostraca > Decapoda > Parastacidae > Cherax > Cherax quadricarinatus. The sequence continues at coordinate 18,577,887 of NC_091321.1, forward strand.
CTTGCTCCCAACTCTCTCTCTCTCTCTCTCTCTCTCTCTCTCTCACACACATACACACACACACACACACACACACACACACACACACACACACACACACACACACACACACACACACACACACATGATAACGACATACAAAATACTGAGAGGAATTGACAAGGTGGACAAAGACAGGATGTTCCAGAGATTGGACACAGTAACAAGGGGACACAGTTGGAAGTTGAAGACACAGATGAATCACAGGGATGTTAGGAAGTATTTCTTCAGCCACAGAGTAGTCAGTAAGTGGAATAGTTTGGGAAGCGATGTAGTGGAGGCAGGATCCATACATAGCTTTAAGCAGAGGTATGATAAAGCTCACGGCTCAGGGAGAGTGACCTAGTAGCGATAAGTGAAGAGGCGGGGCCACGAGCTCGGATTCGACCCCCGCAACCTCAACTAGGTGAGTACAACTAGGTGAGTACAACTAGGTGAGTACACACGAGCATCAGAAGGGTCCTCAAAAATTGTAGAGCAGTAAAAAGGACTCAGAATTTGATTTCTTACCCTTGATGTGTTAGTGTGTCATGATGTGTCAGTGTCATGATGTGTTGGTGTGTCATGATGTGTCAGTGTCATGATGTGTTGGTGTGTCATGATGTGTCAGTGTCATGATGTGTTGGTGTGTCATGATGTGTCAGTGTCATGATGTGTTAGTGTGTCATGATGTGTTAGTGTCATGATGTGTTGGTGTGTCAGTGTCATGATGTGTTAGTGTGTCATGATGTGTTAGTGTGTCATGATGTGTCAGTGTCATGATGTGTTGGTGTGTCATGATGTGTCAGTGTCATGATGTGTTGGTGTGTCATGATGTGTCAGTGTCATGATGTGTTGGTGTGTCATGATGTGTCAGTGTCATGATGTGTTGGTGTGTCAGTGTCATGATGTGTTGGTGTGTCATGATGTGTCAGTGTCATGATGTGTTGGTGTGTCATGATGTGTCAGTGTCATGATGTGTTAGTGTGTCATGATGTGTTAGTGTCATGATGTGTTGGTGTGTCATGATGTGTCAGTGTCATGATGTGTTAGTGTGTCATGATGTGTTAGTGTCATGATGTGTTGGTGTGTCATGATGTGTCAGTGTCATGATGTGTTAGTGTGTCATGATGTGTTAGTGTGTCATGATGTGTCAGTGTCATGATGTGTTGGTGTGTCATGATGTGTCAGTGTCATGATGTGTTGGTGTGTCATGATGTGTCAGTGTCATGATGTGTTGGTGTGTCATGATGTGTCAGTGTCATGATGTGTTGGTGTGTCATGATGTGTCAGTGTCATGATGTGTTAGTGTGTCATGATGTGTTAGTGTCATGATGTGTTGGTGTGTCATGATGTGTCAGTGTCATGTGTTAGTGTGTCATGATGTGTTAGTGTGTCATGATGTGTCAGCGTCATGATGTGTTGGTGTGTCATGATGTGTCAGTGTCATGATGTGTTGGTGTGTCATGATGTGTCAGTGTCATGATGTGTTGGTGTGTCATGATGTGTCAGTGTCATGATGTGTTAGTGTGTCATGATGTGTCAGTGTCATGATGTGTTAGTGTGTCATGATGTGTTAGTGTGTCATGATGTGTCAGTGTCATGATGTGTTGGTGTGTCATGATGTGTCAGTGTCATGATGTGTTGGTGTGTCATGATGTGTCAGTGTCATGATGTGTTAGTGTGTCATGATGTGTCAGTGTCATGATGTGTTGGTGTGTCATGATGTGTCAGTGTCATGATGTGTCAGTGTCATGATGTGTCATTGTCATGATGTGTCATTGTCATGATGTATTGGTGTGTCATGATGTGTTAGTGTGTCATGATGTGCTAGTGTGTCATGATGTGTCAGTGTCATGATGTGTCAGTGTCATGATGTGTCAGTGTCATGATGTGTCATTGTCATGATGTGTCATTGTCATGATGTGTCATTGTCATGATGTATTGGTGTGTCATGATGTGTTAGTGTGTCATGATGTGTTAGTGTGTCATGATGTGTCAGTGTCATGATGTGTCAGTGTCATGATGTGTCATTGTCATGATGTATTGGTGTGTCATGATGTGTCAGTGTCATGATGTGTTGGTGTGTCATGATGTGTTAGTGTGTCATGATGTGTTAGTGTGTCATGATGTGTTAGTGTGTCATGATGTGTCATTGTCATGATGTATTGGTGTGTCATGATGTGTCAGTGTCATGATGTGTCATTGTCATGATGTGTCATTGTCATGATGTATTGGTGTGTCATGATGTGTCAGTGTCATGATGTGTTGGTGTGTCATGATGTGTTAGTGTGTCATGATGTGTTAGTGTGTCATGATGTGTCATTGTCATGATGTGTCATTGTCATGATGTGTCATTGTCATGATGTATTGGTGTGTCATGATGTGTCAGTGTCATGATGTGTTGGTGTGTCATGATGTGTTAGTGTGTCATGATGTGTTAGTGTGTCATGTGTTAGTGTGTCATGATGTGTTAGTGTGTCATGATGTGTTAGTGTGTCATGATGTGTCATTGTCATGATGTATTGGTGTGTCATGATGTGTCAGTGTCATGATGTGTTGGTGTGTCATGATGTGTTGGTGTGTCAGTGTCATGGTGTGTTGGTGTGTCATGATGTATTGGTGTGTCATGATGTGTCAGTGTCATGATGTGTTGGTGTGTCATGATGTGTTGGTGTGTCATGATGTGTCATTGTCATGGTGTGTTATGATGTGTCAGTGTCATGATGTGTTGGTGTGTCATGATGTGTCAGTGTCATGATGTGTTGGTATGTCATGGTGTCAGTGTCATGATGTGTTGGTGTGTCATGATGTGTCAGTGTCATGATGTGTTGGTGTGTCATGATGTGTCAGTGTCATGATGTGTTGGTGTGTCATGATGTGTCAGTGTCATGATGTGTTAGTGTGTCATGATGTGTCAGTGTCATGATGTGTTGGTGTGTCATGATGTGTTAGTGTGTCATGATGTGTTAGTGTGTCATGATGTGTCAGTGTCATGATGTGTTGGTGTGTCATGATGTGTCAGTGTCATGATGTGTTAGTGTGTCATGATGTGTCAGTGTCATGATGTGTTGGTGTGTCATGATGTGTCAGTGTCATGATGTGTCAGTGTCATGATGTGTCATTGTCATGATGTGTCATTGTCATGATGTGTCATTGTCATGATGTATTGGTGTGTCATGATGTGTTAGTGTGTCATGATGTGTTAGTGTGTCATGATGTGTCAGTGTCATGATGTGTCAGTGTCATGATGTGTCAGTGTCATGATGTGTCATTGTCATGATGTGTCATTGTCATGATGTATTGGTGTGTCATGATGTGTTAGTGTGTCATGATGTGTTAGTGTGTCATGATGTGTCAGTGTCATGATGTGTCAGTGTCATGATGTGTCAGTGTCATGATGTGTCATTGTCATGATGTGTCATTGTCATGATGTGTCATTGTCATGATGTATTGGTGTGTCATGGTGTGTTGGTGTGTCATGATGTATTGGTGTGTCATGATGTGTCAGTGTCATGATGTGTTGGTGTGTCATGATGTGTTGGTGTGTCATGATGTGTCATTGTCATGGTGTGTTATGATGTGTCAGTGTCATGATGTGTTGGTGTGTCATGATGTGTCAGTGTCATGATGTGTTGGTATGTCATGGTGTCAGTGTCATGATGTGTTGGTGTGTCATGATGTGTCAGTGTCATGATGTGTTGGTGTGTCATGATGTGTCAGTGTCATGATGTGTTGGTGTGTCATGGTGTGTCGGTGTCATGGTGTGTCAGTGTCATGGTGTGTCGGTGCCATGGTGTGTCAGTGTCATGGTGTGTTGGTGTCATGGTGTGTCGGTGTCATAGTGTGTCAGTGTCATTATGTGTCAGTGTCATTGTGTGTCAGTGTCATGGTGTGTCAGTGTCATGGTGTGTCAGTGTCATGGTGTGTCAGTGTCATGGTGTGTCGGTGTCATGATGTGTCAGTGTCATGGTGTGTCAGTGTCATGGTGTGTCGGTGTCATGGTGTGTCAGTGTCATGGTGTTTCGGTGTCATGGTGTGTCGGTGTCATGGTGTGTCAGTGTCATGATGTGTCGTTATGTCATGGTTTAAGTCATGTTTAGCACCTGTGCTTCTGTTTGCTACACAGTGAAGCATGTTAGTGCGTGACGCACTCGTATATGTTGGCTTATTTAGTGGCTTTCAAGATTGGCTTAGAGAGAACTTAATGGCTTGGGGAACCTCAAAACATTTTCTCCTTCTCTTATGATTTTTCTTATTATTTTTCCCATTCTTCCCATTTCACATTTTTGTTCTGGTTTTGAGAACTTCGTGGATGGTAGAGAGAAAACCTCAACACCAGCAGAGGACAGAGAACACTGCCAGATAAGAACATTCAGTACTAATAATATCAGATGACATTATTAGAGAAGACACGAAGCCATCAGCAACAGAGATTAGGAAAGTGACAGGATGGTATACCTGTGACCAGTTTCCAGATTTTTTCTATCCTGGGTCCAGGCTTTTCTGTTGATTGCCCGTTCAGTCAGACTGTTTCTGTTAATGGCCCTCTAGTCTACGTAACTATCACAGCCTGGTTCATCTGGCACTTCGCAGTGGAAGTGGGTTACTTTCCTCTTGAAAACTTCTATACTTGTCCCTGCAATTTTCTGACATCTTTTGAGGTCAGATTGAAGAGTCATGGACCACAGACACTGACACAGTGTTCTATAATTATGCCCCACGGGTTTTCACTAGGTCTGTTTTATACTCCCTCCCATACCTCTTACTCTATCACATTGGTATGGTGGTGTGTGGGTTAGGACTAAGACCTAAATACCTTCCATGTATATAGTATCAGGTATCTCTTCACAACACTGAGTATATCCCAAGCATGTTGATACATAGTAGTGTAAATGTCGTATTACCTCAGTATTCTTTCTATGAGACAGTCCTGTGTTTTATATCCACTGTTCCTTGTGACTTCATTCTTTCCATATCTGAGCAGTTTTAAGTTGCTTACTATTGAATATCATGTTATTTTCCAGTACCCACTGGAAGACTTCCTTGATATCTGATTGCCATTTTTGTGTCTAATACCGAGGCGACTTCCGTACTGATTTTGGTATCATCAGCAAAGAGCAATACGAAGCTGTGGTCAGTGTTATATATGTCTGCTCTGAGGATGAAGAACAGTAAAGGTGCCAGAACTATTTGAGATACAGAACTTTTCACCTTGCTAAGTCCACATTTTACTTTGTTTAATACTGCAAGTTATCACTCCATGATTGTTTCAATGTAGACCACGTCTGCAGTTTGGTTTTCTTGCAAAACCTTCTTAAATTTTGTCATTATGGTGCAGGAGGGGTGACAGTTGTGCTCTTCCCTCTATAAATTTATATAGACTTAGATTGTGATCATGTTTTTTTTTTTACATAAAATTAATAATTGAGCATCTCATCTACCTTTGAGAGTGTCTTGCGATGTGTGATGTTAGTGTTACCAGTTTGTAGATGAATGGTTCAGAGAACCGACATGTTGATAAATTAGACACATGTGCAACTCTTGGGTATCTTTATTGAGGAAACGTTTCGCCACACAGTGGCTTCATCAGTCCATACGTAGGAGAAACTTGAAGAACAGGAGGAGAATGAGGTAATCAGTCCCTCAACCTTGAGTCGATGTGTTCAGTCCATCAATCTTGAATAGAATACGGCATATCAGCGGAGAAGCAGCTTATAAACCGTATGGCAGGAGAGGTGCAGCAGTCATAGGTCGTGTCACATTTGTTCAATGTGGAAGTAGGTCGTGCCATACGGTTTATAAGCTGCTTCTCCGCTCAAATGCCGTATTCTATTCAAGATTGATGGACTGAACACATCGACTCAAGGTTGAGGGACTGATTACCTCATTCTCCTCCTGTTCTTCAAGTTTCTCCTACGTATGGACTGATGAAGCTACTGTGTGGCGAAACGTTTCCTCAATAAAGATACCCAAGAGTTGCACATGTGTCTAATTTATCAACAGTGTTACCAGTGTCTAGTGTGCCTTGCTAAACCTAGTATGTGCCTAATTTATGTATATTTTCAGGTCTATGTAGGCTAAGGGACTAAATACTTTTCATAGTATGTTATAATATTTATCAGGACTGGGAACTTTAATATTACATATGTATTAGCGGCACCTCACCTCCACTGATGTCACTGCACTAGCGGCACCTCACCTCCACTGATGTCACTGCACTAGCGGCACCTCACCTCCACTGATGTCACTGCACTAGCGGCACCTCACCTCCACTGATGTCACTGTATTAGCGGCACCTCACCTCCACTGATGTCACTGCACTAGCGGCACCTCACCTCCACTGATGTCACTGCACTAGCGGCACCTCACCTCCACTGATGTCACTGCACTAGCGGCACCTCACCTCCACTGATGTCACTGTATTAGCGGCACCTCACCTCCACTGATGTCACTGCACTAGCGGCACCTCACCTCCACTGATGTCACTGCACTAGCGGCACCTCACCTCCACTGATGTCACTGTATTAGCGGCACCTCACCTCCACTGATGTCACTGCACTAGCGGCACCTCACCTCCACTGATGTCACTGCACTAGCGGCACCTCACCTCCACTGATGTCACTGTATTAGCGGCACCTCACCTCCACTGATGTCACTGCACTAGCGGCACCTCACCTCCACTGATGTCACTGCACTAGCGGCACCTCACCTCCACTGATGTCACTGTATTAGCGGCACCTCACCTCCACTGATGTCACTGCACTAGCGGCACCTCACCTCCACTGATGTCACTGCACTAGCGGCACCTCACCTCCACTGATGTCACTGTATTAGCGGCACCTCACCTCCACTGATGTCACTGCACTAGCGGCACCTCACCTCCACTGATGTCACTGCACTAGCGGCACCTCACCTCCACTGATGTCACTATATTAGCGGCACCTCGCCTCCACTGATGTCACTGCACTAGCGGCACCTCACCTCCACTGATGTCACTGCACTAGCGGCACCTCACCTCCACTGATGTCACCACTAGCGGCACCTCACCTCCACTGATGTCACTGCACTAGCGGCGCCTCACCACTGATGTCACCACTAGCGGCACCTCACCTCCACTGATGTCACTGCACTAGCGGCACCTCACCTCCACTGATGTCACTGCACTAGCGGCACCTCACCTCCACTGATGTCACTGCACTAGCGGCGATGTCACTCTGCACTAGCGGCACCTCACCTCCACTGATGTCACTCTGCACTAGCGGCACCTCACCTCCACTGATGTCACTGCACTAGCGGCGCCTCACCACTGATATCACAGCACTAGCGGCGCCTCACCCACTGATGTCACTGCACTAGCGGCGCCTCACCTCCACTGATGTCACTGCACTAGCGGCACCTCACCTCCACTGATGTCACTGCACTAGCGGCACCTTACCTCCACTGATGTCACCACTAGCGGCACCTCACCTCCACTGATGTCTCTTCACTAGCGGCACCTCACCTCCACTGATGTCACTCTGCACTAGCGGCACCTCACCTCCACTGATGTCACTGCACTAGCGGCACCTCACCTCCACTAATGTCACTCTGCACTAACGGCACCTCACCTCCACTGATGTCACTGCACTAGCGGCACCTCACCTCCACTGATGCGACTCTGCACTAGCGGCACCTCACCTCCACTGATGTCACTCTGCACTAGCGGCACCTCACCTCACCTCCACTGATGTCACTCTGCACTAGCGGCACCTCACCTCCACTGATGTCACTCTGCACTAGCGGCACCTCACCTCCACTGATGTCACTCTGCACTAGCGGCACCTCACCTCCACTGATGTCACTCTGCACTAGCGGCACCTCACCTCCACTGATGTCACTGCACTAGCGGCACCTCACCTCCACTGATGTCACTGCACTAGCGGCGCCTCACCTCCACTGATGTCACTGCACTAGCGGCGCCTCACCTCCACTGATGTCACTGCACTAGCGGCACCTCACCTCCACTGATGTCACTGCACTAGCGGCACCTCACCTCCACTGATGTCACTCTGCACTAGCGGCACCTCACCTCCACTGATGTCACTCTGCACTAGCGGCACCTCACATCCACTGATGTCACTGCACTAGCGGCACCTCACCTCCACTGATGTCACTCTGCACTAGCGGCACCTCACCTCCACTGATGTCACTGCACTAGCGGCACCTCACCTCCACTGATGCTACTCTGCACTAGCGGCACCTCACCTCCACTGATGTCACTCTGCACTAGCGGCACCTCACCTCCACTGATGTCACTCTGCACTAGGGGCACCTCACCTCCACTGATGTCACTCTGCACTAGCATCACCTCACCTCCACTGATGTCACTCTGCACTAGCGGCACCTCACCTCCACTGATGTCACTCTGCACTAGCGGCACCTCACCTCCACTGATGTCACTACACTAGCGGCTCCTCACCTCCACTGGTGTCACTCTGCACTAGCGGCACCTCACCTCCACTGATGGTACTCTGCACTAGCGGCACCTCACCTCCACTGGTGTCACTCTGCACTAGCGGCACCTCACCTCCACTGATGTCACTGCACTAGCGGCACCTCACCTCCACTGATGTCACTCTGCACTAGCGGCACCTCACCTCCACTGATGTCACTCTGCACTAGCGGCACCTCACCTCCACTGATGTCACTGCACTAGCGGCACCTCATCTCCACTGATGTCACTCTGCACTAGCGGGACCTCACCTCCAGTGATGTCACTGCACTAGCGGCGCCTCACCACCACTGATGTCACTCTGCACTAGCGGCACCTCACCACTGATGTCACTGCACTAGCGGCACCTCACCTCCACTGATGTCACTCTGCACTAGCGGCACCTCACCTCCACTGATGTCACTGCACTAGCGGCACCTCACCTCCACTGATGTCACTCTGCACTAGCGGCACCTCACCTCCACTGATGTCACTGCACTAGCGGCACCTCACCTCCACTGATGTCACTACACTAGCGGCACCTCACCTCCACTGGTGTCACTCTGCACTAGCGGCACCTCACCCCCACTGATGTCACTCTGCACTAGCGGCACCTCACCTCCACTGATGTCACTGCACTAGCGACACCTCACCTCCTCTAATGTTAGTGCCTAGCGGCACCTCACCTCCACTGATGTCACTCCACTAGCGGCACCTCACCTCCACTGATGTCACTGCACTAGCGGCACCTCACCTCCACTGATGTCACTGCACTAGCGGCGCCTCACCTCCACTGATGTCACTGCACTAGCGGCACCTCCCACTGATGTCATTGCAGTAGCGGCATCTCACCTCCACTGATATCACTCCACTAGCGGCACCTCACCTCCACTGATGTCACTGCACTAGCGGCGCCTCACCTCCACTGATGTCACTGCACTAGCGGCACCTCCCACTGATGTCACTGCACTAGCGGCATCTCACCTCCACTGATATCACTCCACTAGCGGCACCTCACCTCCACTGATGTCACTGCACTAGCGGCATCTCACCTCCACTGATGTCACTGCACTATCGGCACCTCACCTCCACTGATGTCACTGCACTAGCGGCGCCTCACCTCCACTGATGTCACTGTACTAGCGGCACCTCCCACTGATGTCACTGCACTAGCGGCATCTCACCTCCACTGATATCACTCCACTAGCGGCACCTCACCTCCACTGATGTCACTCCACTAGCGGCGGCTCACCTCTACTGATGTCACTGCACTAGCGGCGCCTCACCTCCACTGATGTCACTGCACTAGCGGCACCTCACCTCCACTGATGTCACTGCACTAGCGGCGCCTCACCTCCACTGATGTCACTGCACTAGCGGCACCTAACCTCCATTGATGTCACTGCACTAGCGGCACCTCACCTCCACTGATGTCACTGCACTAGCGGCACCTCACCTCCACTAATGTCACTACACTAGCGGCGCCTCACCTCCACTGATGTCACTACCCTAGCGGCACCTCACCTCCACTGATGTCACTGCACTAGCGGCACCTCACCTCCACTGATGTCACTGCACTAGCGGCGCCTCACCTCCACTGATGTCACTACACCTGCTTCATCGACCCACTAGTCTCACTTCGCTGGTTGAAATATACGTCTCCTTTGTCATGTCTCTATTGCATTTATAAATCCTGGATGAAGATACTCACAGGTTACTCACGTGTCTTATTTATCAACTTACTCTTGTGTTGTAGGAAGTCCAGTTCCCAGTATATATACTCGAGTGTCATGTGTGAATATATGCTCCAGATGTGTTACGTCTCCTACTTTAAAGCTGTTAGTGGTATAAACCTTGGTAATAAATACCGACTAGTTGGTTTAGAAAGACACGTAAGCAAACACTATAACATATTTATTAGAAAACGTTTCTGGTCCTGGGACCTTGATCAAGGTCCCAGGACCGAAACGTTTTCTAATAAATATGTTATAGTGTTTGCTTACGTGTCTTTCTAAACCAAAGCTGTTAGTGTACAACAGTATTGTTGTTCTACTGAAATCACTTGTGTTGTCACGTCTGGGAGATTATTGTGTGCACACAGCTTCTTGCACTGCAGGAGAGAGATCGGAGCTGGGAAATGTATAGAGATTGCTTACTGTCTACATAGAGTAAGTAAAACATTTCAGTTCCTGCTGCAGTAATGTATTCTCTGAAACAGAGAAGAGATACTTGATAGCATATACATGGAAGATACTTGAGGGTCAGGTCCCAAACTTGCACACTTGCATAACGTAAACAAGTGAGAGATATGAGAAGTGTACAGTACACACAGTGAGTAGCAAGTGTGAGAACACTGTGTTAACATACGTGGGCCTCGACTCTTCAACCTGCTATCAACGAATTTATTAAATGTTGCGGAAACGAGGATAGAAGTTCCACAAGGAGCCTGGACCACTGTGTCTGATCAGCCAGGCTGTTGGTTTACGTCCCACTTACACCAACAGTCTGGTGGAGCAGACTGCTTCTCCCCAACAGTTTTCTCTCCTCTTTTTCCTCTCCCATCCCTTCTCATCCTTTTTTCTTTTCCTCTTCATATTATCTGTTCCCTCTCTCTTCTCCCTCCCACCCCTCTTTCCTCTTGTCTTATCTCACCTGCGCTTCCTCTCTCCTCCCTCCCTCTTCCCTTTCTCTTCTCTCTCCCTGCTCCTTTTGTCTCACCTACTTCCCCCTTTCCTCCACCTCCCTTTGTCTTCTTTCTACCTGCTCCTCTTGTCTCATCTCACCTACTCCCCCTCTCCATCCCTCATCCCCTCTCCTCCCCCCTCTTCCCTTTCTCTTCTCTCTCTCTGCTGCTCTTGTCTCATCGTGCCTGCTCCCTGTCTCCCAACATTCCCGTCCACCAACATTACCACCCAATATAAGAACCTTTGGTGAGTTTGATCGAATTCCTTTTTTTAACCAATCTCTGGAATTTATCGTCAGGATTTGCCCGAGGATTACTTTTTTTTCTTGGTAAAGTGGAGTCCCTTGCTGGTGTATGTGTGTGTGTGTGTGTGTGTGTGTGTGTGTGTGTGTGTGTGTGTGTGTGTGTGTGTGTGTGTGTGTTTAGGTGTTTTAATGCATTTTCTTAGTCTTATATGTGAGAAAGTGAAAGCTTATGAGCGTGGAGGAAAGAGAGAGAGAGGGAGAGAGAGGATGAGGGGGAGGGGGAGAAAGAGATTGTGTTGGTCTGCAGACATGACGTTACTACTGCAGTTGGTGCGAGAATAACATGACTGTTACTGCTGGAGTTTTAACATTAACAGCGAAGGTGGAATCTCTGGGTGTGAAGTTTGACTCTCCAGTGACTATGGAGAATGATGTGGTGAATCTTGCAAGCAAGGCAGCCAAGAAACTGACATTGATCAGGTTCTTCCGATTCCTGATTAACAACAGAGGTTGCAAAACTCTGTAGCAGGTCCAAATTTGGTCTCAAAGTATGCACCACTCTCCTGGATATTCTGTGCCTCCCATCTCGGACTACTGGACAAGGCACAGAGCAATACTAGGCGACTAATCTGTTCCCTAAGCCAGCCTGGTTAGAATTTTTTAAGCAGAATCTTCAGCTGGTTATAAATATTATTTTAGCAGAATCTTCAACATAAGAGATGTCATTGGCTTTATTACTGCCTCTAAAACAATGGAGTTAGAATTCCCCGCCCAGTGCAGTTTTTACACTGACACAAAACCGTTATTATACCATGAGACGGGCAGCCATCAACACCTTGAATCTAGCTGTAATCTTCTCAAGGATATCGCTCTCTCAATCATCATTGATTCCTTGACTGATTACCATTTTTCATGTTTTTTACAACTTTACTGAGCAAATTAAAGCCCTGGTCCGTCTGGGAGCGTACAGCGGGGGCGGGGACCCCCCTGATGAAACTACAAGTGGCCTGCAGGTACAGGTAATACCAAGCTGTTCCTCATAATTAACCTACTGAACGTAATATTTCTTAGTTTGTAAAATAAACTGTGACCATCTTATCCTTGGCACTGTTAAACTTTTATCTTACAAGAGAGAGGAGGGCGAGAGAGAGGAGAGAGAGAGAGAGAGAGAGAGAGAGAGAGAGAGAGAGTCAATGATAGTGGGATTCTCAATTACACGAAGCTGCTCCACAATTATATTCCTCCTTTGTTTATGATAATTTGCTTACACGATGTCTGTAGTTTACCTTAGTCTACCTTTATCTTCCTAACACCCACCCCTCCTTAACCCGGTCTCTCTCTCTCTCTCTCTCTCTCTCTCTCTCTCTCTCTCTCTCTCTCTCTCTCTCTCTCTCTCTCTCTCTCTCACGATATGATTCTTATCAGCATATTGTATGGTGGTACAGAGGTGTTTGCATCATAGGGACGATAGTCACCCCTCATATAGCCTGCTAGTGTGTTTTATCGCCACGCTGCTGAGCGATATCTGCTCCTGGAGCTTCTCATCATAGAAATGTATTGCGAATGATATTTGTGGCGTGGCGATATATTTATAGCGAAATATTTAGCGCTCTTATTATCACTATTAATGTCTTTGCGTTATTACGGCTGCCTCTGTTAGAGTGACGATATCTGGGATCAGTCGCATATTGCGGAAGCGATATTTGAACTCCCCTTCGATATTTATGGCTTTCCTTGTTCCGTTTTGACAATATCCGGAGCCCGGCCATGGGCCAGGCTTGTCTGGTGCAAGCCTGGTCAACCAGGCTGTTGCTGCTGATACCTTCCCCTCTAGCTTTACGACGAAGGAGGTGGGTTGATGGAGAAGGGGGGTTATAAAGGAAGGAAGGAAGGTTAGAAGACGGGTGTGATTGTGGTAGAAGGGGGGGAGGTAGTGGGAATAGAGAAAGTTGGGTGAGGATACAAGGAACTGCATGAAGATAGATGGAGGGTCTAAATGGCCGAAATGTGTGATGGTGGTTGTAGTCCGGGTGTAGAATCCTGGGGTCATCGCCCCCTCGATTATTCTCCTCCCCCCACTCTACAACAAGGACGCTTCGCTCAAGGAGAACCTTGCTTGAGGGAAACGTTACAGTTAAGTCTTACATTGTGTGGAGAGAGGGAGTGGGGGAAACATGCCAGTGTTAGTCCCAGAGCTGCCCACATATGTTGTACCTGTCATGAATAAGACACATGTGCAACACCTAGCTGTCTTTATTTTGAAGACGTTTCGCCCTCCAGTGGCTAGTTTTTAATTCAATATAGACTTTATTAGAAAGTGTTGAAACTAGAGATAGTAGAAGCTTAGACAGTCAGTCCCATAGTCTTGAATCTCTTGAAACTGCGGACGACAGAAGACTAGGTAATCAGTCCCTCAGTCTTGAAAGTGTCCACAACCTTAGCTTTCATGGTGAGCTCAGGGACTGATTACCTGGTCTTCTACAGTCCCAAGCTTCAGCATCTTCAAATAACCTTCGTGTTCAATCGATAAAGCCACTGGTTGGCGAAACATCGTCAAAATAAATTCACCCAAGTGTTGATTTTGTGCCTCATTCATGGATCAGTAGGCCTAAGGCAGTGCTGTTATGTTGTGAGGTGGTTGTAGTGGCCAGACACTGGGGTGCCTCAAGGAGGGGGAGCAAGGGGTGAGATGTATGGGGTGAAAATGTCTGGTGGGGGGGGAGGGTGGAGGGGTTGAAGAGGAGCGTGAACGAGGGGAAGGGGAAGTAGATGAGGGTAGTTTATTTTGAAAAAAAAAACTAGATACATTGGCAGTGCTGCTGTTGTATGATGGTGTATGAAGGTGGAGGGGGAGTTAAGAGATGGAGGTGGAGGGGGACGGGGGTGAAAATACTTAAGGGAGTATTGACAGTCTGGAGGCAGTGTTGACAGTCTGGAGGCAGTGTTGACAGTCTGGAGGCAGTGTTGACAGTCTGGAGGCAGTGTTGACAGTCTTGAATAAAGATATCCAGATGTACAAGTGTCTCATTTATCAACTGGTTTTTTAAACCATTTATTCAAACTGTCCAGGTATACCCTTGTTATAGGAGGGAAGTGTTGTGGGGGGTGGGAGTTATGGGGATGTGGGGGGTTGGGGTAGGGGTGAGCAGTGACCAGTCAAGAGCTGACACACAACGGAGACTTGACTTACTGTCAGTGTACATCCCTGGCTACTGTACTGACTGATCAAGTGGAAGTGTACTACCCTCCTGGTGCAAGTGTACAACCTTCCTACGAACTCTTCAAGTGTAAGAACAAGTGTACAACCTTCCTCTTGATTGCTCGAGTGCGGGTATCCAAGCCAGATATTAACTAGTAAGTTACAAGTGCGCAACCCTCCCTTTTACTGCTAAGTTTCAAGTGTACAACACTTCTAAAGTGTAAATGTACAAGCAGCCCCCCCTCCCCCTCCTCAAGTGTCTGTGTGTTGTAAAGTTGTTGTGTTTGAAGTGCCCTTAAGTGTGTTGGTGGACCACCTCGTCTGCCTGAGAGGTAGGCTACGTAATTGATGTACCACCTGCTCTTACTATATCTCCTGCTGTTACTATATCTCCTGCTGTTACTATATCTCCTGCTCTTACTATATCTCCTGCTGTTACTATATCTCCTGCTGTTACTATATCTCCTGCTGTTACTATATCTCCTGCTGTTACTATATCTCCTGCTGTTACTATATCTCCTGCTGTTACTATATCTCCTGCTGTTACTATATCTCCTGCTCTTACTATATCTCCTGCTGTTACTATATCTCCTGCTGTTACTATATCTCCTGCTGTTACTATATCTCCTGCTGTTACTATATCTCCTGCTGTTACTATATCTCCTGCTGTTACTATATCTCCTGCTGTTACTATATCTCCTGCTCTTACTATCTTTCTCCTGCTGTTACTATATCCTGCTGTTACTATCTTTCTCCTGCTGTTACTATATCTCCTGCTGTTACTATATCTCCTGCTCTTACTATATCTCCTGCTGTTACTATATCTCCTGCTGTTACTATATCTCCTGCTGTTACTATATCTCCTGCTGTTACTATATCTCCTGCTGTTACTATATCTCCTGCTGTTACTATATCTCCTGCTGTTACTATATCTCCTGCTGTTACTATATCTCCTGCTCTTACTATATCTCCTGCTGTTACTATATCTCCTGCTGTTACTATATCTCCTGCTGTTACTATATCTCCTGCTGTTACTATATCTCCTGCTGTTACTATATCTCCTGCTGTTACTATATCTCCTGCTCTTACTATCTTTCTCCTGCTGTTACTATATCCTGCTGTTACTATCTTTCTCCTGCTGTTACTATATCTCCTGCTCTTACTATCTTTCTCCTGCTGTTACTATATCTCCTGCTGTTACTATATCTCCTGCTGTTACTATATCTCCTGCTGTTACTATATCTCCTGCTGTTACTATATCTCCTGCTGTTACTATCTTTCTCCTGCTGTTACTATCTTTCTCCTGCTGTTACTATCTCCTGCTGTTACTATATCTCCTGCTGTTACTATATCTCCTGCTGTTACTATCTTTCTCCTGCTGTTACTATCTTTCTCCTGCTGTTACTATCTTTCTCCTGCTGTTACTATCTTTCTCCTGCTGTTACTATCTTTCTCCTGCTGTTACTATCTTTCTCCTGCTGTTACTATCTTTCTCCTGCTGTTACTATCTTTCTCCTGCTGTTACTATCTTTCTCCTGCTGTTACTATCTTTCTCCTGCTGTTACTATCTTTCTCCTGCTGTTACTATATCTCCTGCTGTTACTATCTTTCTCCTGCTGTTACTATCTTTCTCCTGCTGTTACTATCTTTCTCCTGCTGTTACTATATCTCCTGCTGTTACTATATCTCCTGCTGTTACTATATCTCCTGCTGTTACTATATCTCCTGCTGTTACTATCTTTCTCCTGCTGTTACTATCTTTCTCCTGCTGTTACTATCTTTCTCCTGCTGTTACTATCTTTCTCCTGCTGTTACTATCTTTCTCCTGCTGTTACTATCTTTCTCCTGCTGTTACTATATCTCCTGCTGTTACTATCTTTCTCCTGCTGTTACTATATCTCCTGCTGTTACTATCTTTCTCCTGCTGTTACTATATCTCCTGCTGTTACTATATCTCCTGCTGTTACTATATCTCCTGCTGTTACTATCTTTCTCCTGCTGTTACTATCTATCTCCTGCTGTTACAATATCTCCTGCTGTTACTATATCTCCTGCTGTTACTATCTTTCTCCTGCTGTTACTATCTTTCTCCTGCTGTTACTATATCTCCTGCTGTTACTATCTTTCTCCTGCTGTTACTATCTTTCTCCTGCTGTTACTATCTATCTCCTGCTGTTACTATCTTTCTCCTGCTGTTACTATCTTTCTCCTGCTGTTACTATATCTCCTGCTGTTGCTATCTTTCTCCTGCTGTTACTATATCTCCTGCTGTTACTATCTTTCTCCTGCTGTTACTATCTTTCTCCTGCTGTTACTATCTATCTCCTGCTGTTAGGGTCACCAACTATAAAGGTCAACACCTGCTGTTACTGTAACCTGCTGTTCTTGTGGTCACCTGTTATTAAGGTCACCATTTGCTGTTAAGGTCATCAGCTACTACTGTTGTTCTAGTCAGAGGAAATTAGGTACGTATCTACAGGAAATACCAGCTGAGGCAGCATACCTCTCTTACCCCTCAGTCCGGCCTGAGACCTGGCTTCCCTGTTAACCATCTGGTCAACCAGACTCTTGGTGCTAGCAGACAGCGGGTCCACATAACCACCACAACCTGGCTGATCCAGCACTTCTAGTAGGGAGCTGTCCAGCTTCTTAAAAAAGCTTTTTAACTTCATTCCGGCAGTATTTCTGATATCTTCTGGTAGTATGTTGAAGAGTCTTGGACCTCGCATATTGACACCGCTCTTTGTACCCAAGGTGACCCACTCCTGTTCACCGGGTTCATTTTCTATCTCCTTCACTACTCTTATAAGAGTATGTAGGTTAGTGACCAGACCATCAAGCGTCTTGGATGTGTATATATTATCAGGTATCTCTTCTCCGCTCCAGAGAGAACAATTCAGGTGTCTAGAGGCGTTCCCAGTGAGTTACATGCTTCATTGACTGTGTGTGTGGACAGTATAAAACTTCTGTACGTTTTCCAGCTGTTTTGTCTCGAGCCTTAAAAAATGCTGTCTAAGAGCACTGACTTCCGTAGGTGTTTACAGGTAGCCGGGCCATGTTATCCTGGCCAGGCTGTGTTGTCCTGCCCATGCGATCTTACCGAAGCCAGGATATGTTATCCCAAGCAAAATATACCATACACAGACTCTCGAAACACATCAGAGGTCTACCAAAGGCAACATAATCAGATCTTATCCTAAACAGGTTATCTTATCTCACTCAGCTGAGAAGTTTGTAAATTTGCTCTTAATAACACCAGCGATTTACTAATTTCCTGATAACTACGTCGTGACTAATTCAATTGTGGTAGACTGGTTGATGGTGGTGGTTGTGACTAATCCACTTGTGGTAGACTGGTTGATGGTGGTGGTTGTGACTAATACACTTGTGGTAGACTGGTTGATGGTGGTGGTTGTGACTAATACACTTGTGGTAGACTGGTTGATGGTGGTGGTTGTGACTAATACACTTGTGGTAGACTGGTTGATGGTGGTGGTTGTGACTAATACACTTGTGGTAGACTGGTTGATGGTGGTGGTTGTGACTAATACACTTGTGGTAGACTGGTTGATGGTGGTGGTTGTGACTAATACACTTGTGGTAGACTGGTTGATGGTGGTGGTTGTGACTAATACACTTGTGGTAGACTGGTTGATGGTGGTGGTTGTGACTAATACACTTGTGGTAGACTGGCTGATGGTGGTGGTTGTGACTAATACAGTTGTGGTGGTTGACTAATCCAGTTGTGGTAAACTGGTTGATGGTGGTGGTTGAGCAATGGTAGGATAGCGCGGCTTGCCCGGCCGGGTCAGAGCTGATAAGAGAATTAATGATGATCGCAAGAATGTATTAGTTTCTGGCCTTGCTGGAGGCTGTGGAGGTTATGGATTTGCGGAGGTTAGGGAAGTGTGGAGGTTATGGATTTGTAGACTCCAGGTAGATAGGTAATGGAAATGTGGAGGTTGTGGATGCTTAATACAATACCTTAATAGTATACAATATTGACAACACCTGGTCACCTCTGCAACACCTGGCTATCTGGATTGACAATGTGTTTCGCCTCCACAGCAGATGTTATATACAAGGATTTTTCAAGGAATTTGACAGATGCGATCGGGGGCGGGGGTGGGGGCGCCATGGGCATAACTGGGAAGGTAGGCAGATGGATTTTCTAAAAGACACAGTAATAGAGAGCAAAATCCAGCATAAGCGAGGTAAAAAGCTCGGTACCCCAAGGCACTGTCCTGGTGCCTCTGCTGATTCTTATCCTCATAACAGATTTAAATAACACTCGTCACAGTTTTGTATCATGCGAGTGATTCTAAAATATAGATAACAGTCACCTCGGTAGAAGGGACGGAAAAATGGCAAACTAGATATAAGCAAAGTCTTTCAGTGGGCCGTGGAGAACGTGACGTTCAGTAGTGCTAAGTTCCATCTGCTTGGATATGGAAGAAGTGAAGAGAACATTGTATCATCATCCGTGGTCTGGGACCCGGCCGCGGGGACACTGGTCTTTAGAACATTGTATCAACATCCGTGGTCTGGGACCCGGCCGCGGGGACACTGGTCTTTAGAACATTGTATCATCATCCGTGGTCTGGGACCCGGCCGCGGGGACACTGGTCTTTAGAACATTGTATCAACATCCGTGGTCTGGGACCCGGCCGCGGGGACACTGGTCTTTAGAACATTGTATCAACATCCGTGGTCTGGGACCCGGCCGCGGGGACACTGGTCTTTAGAACATTGTATCAACATCCGTGGTCTGGGACCCGGCCGCGGGGACACTGGTCTTTAGAACATTGTATCAACATGTCAGAAACACTGCTGGAACAAGTGCAGAAGTCTTGAAGAGGAAACTGGACAAGTACCTTCTCCAAGTGCCAGATCAGCCAGGCTGTGATGGATATATGGGCCAGCGGGCCGCCAGCAACAACAGCCTGGTTGATCAGACAAGCCTGGCTCAGGGCCGGAAATTAAAACACTTATGATCGCCTGTATTCAAATGACAAAACTTGCTGAACAAGCGAAACGTTTCGACAGTAAAGATAACCAAGTGTTGCAGACGAGCCTGGCCCATGGCCGGGCTCCGAGAGCAGTAATACTCTCGAAACTCATCCAAGGTATATCAAAGATATAAAGTTACACACTAATATTCAAAACTCCGTGTTCAAGGCGAGGCCTGGTCATGGACCGGGCTGGGGGGGGCGTCGACCCCCCAGAACACCCTCCAGTTAATACATCATTGCTAAACAATAGACAAGACAAGTACTGTATCGCTCAACATCATCTCTGACGACATCAGCGACTCCACAAACCTTCCTCACATTGTTTTGAACTTTGTAAAGCACCTGGTGGGAGGATTGTGAACTACCTTGAAACCCTTGTTACGTGGTGTATGTGACAACCTAACAGCCTTGTTACGTGGTGTATGTGACAACCTAACAGCCTTGTTACGTGGTGTATGTGACACCCTAACAGCCTTGTTACGTGGTGTATGTGACAACCTAACAGCCTTGTTACGTGGTGTATGTGACAACCTAACAGCCTTGTTACGTGGTGTATGTGACACCCTAACAGCCTTGTTACGTGGTGTGACACCCTAACAGCCTTGTTACGTGGTGTATGTGACAACCTAACAGCCTTGTTACGTGGTGTATGTGACAACCTAACAGCCTTGTTACGTGGTGTATGTGACACCCTAACAGCCTTGTTACGTGGTGTATGTGACACCCTAACAGCCTTGTTACGTGGTGTATGTGACACCCTAACAGCCTTGTTACGTGGTGTATGTGACACCCTAACAGCCTTGTTACGTGGTGTATGTGACACCCTAACAGCCTTGTTACGTGGTGTATGTGACACCCTAACAGCCTTGTTACGTGGTGTATGTGACACCCTAACAGCCTTGTTACGTGGTGTATGTGACACCCTAACAGCCTTGTTACGTGGTGTATGTGACACCCTAACAGCCTTGTTACGTGGTGTATGTGACAACCTAACAGCCTTGTTACGTGGTGTATGTGACACCCTAACAGCCTTGTTACGTGGTGTGACACCCTAACAGCCTTGTTACGTGGTGTATGTGACACCCTAACAGCCTTGTTACGTGGTGTATGTGACAACCTAACAGCCTTGTTACGTGGTGTATGTGACACCCTAACAGCCTTGTTACGTGGTGTATGTGACACCCTAACAGCCTTGTTACGTGGTGTATGTGACAACCTAACAGCCTTGTTACGTGGTGTATGTGACACCCTAACAGCCTTGTTACGTGGTGTATGTGACAACCTAACAGCCTTGTTACGTGGTGTATGTGACAACCTAACAGCCTTGTTACGTGGTGTATGTGACACCCTAACAGCCTTGTTACGTGGTGTATGTGACAACCTAACAGCCTTGTTACGTGGTGTATGTGACAACCTAACAGCCTTGTTACGTGGTGTATGTGACAACCTAACAGCCTTGTTACGTGGTGTATGTGACAACCTAACAGCCTTGTTACGTGGTGTATGTGACAACCTAACAGCCTTGTTACGTGGTGTATGTGACAACCTAACAGCCTTGTTACGTGGTGTATGTGACAACCTAACAGCCTTGTTACGTGGTGTATGTGACACCCTAACAGCCTTGTTACGTGGTGTATGTGACACCCTAACAGCCTTGTTACGTGGTGTATGTGACACCCTAACAGCCTTGTTACGTGGTGTATGTGACACCCTAACAGCCTTGTTACGTGGTGTATGTGACAACCTAACAGCCTTGTTACGTGGTGTATGTGACACCCTAACAGCCTTGTTACGTGGTGTGACACCCTAACAGCCTTGTTACGTGGTGTATGTGACACCCTAACAGCCTTGTTACGTGGTGTATGTGACAACCTAACAGCCTTGTTACGTGGTGTATGTGACACCCTAACAGCCTTGTTACGTGGTGTATGTGACACCCTAACAGCCTTGTTACGTGGTGTATGTGACACCCTAACAGCCTTGTTACGTGGTGTATGTGACAACCTAACAGCCTTGTTACGTGGTGTATGTGACACCCTAACAGCCTTGTTACGTGGTGTATGTGACAACCTAACAGCCTTGTTACGTGGTGTATGTGACAACCTAACAGCCTTGTTACGTGGTGTATGTGACACACTAACAGCCTCGTTACGTGGTGTATGTGACACCCTAACAGCCTCGTTACGTGGTGTATGTGACACCCTAACAGCCTTGTTACGTGGTGTATGTGACACCCTAACAGCCTTGTTACGTGGTGTATGTGACACCCTAACAGCCTTGTTACGTGGTGTATGTGACACCCTAACAGCCTTGTTACGTGGTGTATGTGACACCCTAACAGCCTTGTTACGTGGTGTATGTGACACCCTAACAGCCTCGTTACGTGGTGTATGTGACACCCTAACAGCCCCGTTACGTGGTGTATGTGACACCCTAACAGCCTCGTTACGTGGTGTATGTGACACCCTAACAGCCTCGTTACGTGGTGTATGTGACACCCTAACAGCCTCGTTACGTGGTGTATGTGACACCCTAACAGCCTCGTTACGCGGTGTATGTGACACCCTAACAGCCTTGTTACGTGGTGTATGTGACAACCTAACAGCCTCGTTACGTGGTGTATGTGACAACCTAACAGCCTCGTTACGTGGTGTATGTGACAACCTAACAGCCTCGTTACGTGGTGTATGTGACAACCTAACAGCCTCGTTACGTGGTTTATGCGACAACCTAACAGCCTCGTTACGCGGTGTATGTGACAACCTAACAGCCTCGTTACGCGGTGTATGTGACAACCTAACAGCCTCGTTACGTGGTGTATGTGACAACCTAACAGCCTCGTTACGTGGTGTATGTGACCACCTAACAGCCTCGTTACGTGGTGTATGTGACAACCTAACAGCCTCGTTACGTGGTGTATGTGACCACCTAACAGCCTCGTTACGTGGTTTATGCGACAACCTAACAGCCTCGTTACGTGGTGTATGTGACAACCTAACAGCCTCGTTGCGTGGCGTATGTGACAACCTAACAGCCTCGTTACGTGGTGTATGTGACAACCTAACAACCTCGTTACGTGGTGTATGTGACAACCTAACAGCCTCGTTACGTGGTGTATGCGAACAACCTAACAGCCTCGTTACGTGGTGTATGCGAACAACCTAACAGCCTCGTTACGTGGTGTATGTGACAACCTAACAGCCTCGTTACGTGGTATGTATGTGAACCTAACAGCCTCGTTACGTGGTGTATGTAACAACCTAACAGCCTCGTTATGTGGTGTATATGACAACCTAACAGCCTCGTTACGTGGTGTATGTAACAACCTAACAGCCTCGTTACGTGGTGTATGTAACAACCTAACAGCCTCGTTACGTGGTGTATGTAACAACCTAACAGCCTCGTTACGTGGTATGTGACAGCCTAACAGCCTCGTTACGTGGTGTATGTGACAACCTAACAGCCTCGTTACGTGGTGTGACAACCTAACAGCCTCGTTACGTGGTGTATGTGACCACCTAACAGCTTCGTTACGTGGTGTATGCGACAACCTAACAGCCTCGTTATGTGGTGTATGTGACAACCTAACAGCCTCGTTATGTGGTGTATGTGACAACCTAACAGCCTCGTTACGTGGTGTATGTGACAACCTAACAGCCTCGTTACGTGGTGTATGTGACAACCTAACAGCCTCGTTATGTGGTGTATGTGATAACCTAACAGCCTCGTTATGTGGTGTATGTGATAACCTAACAGCCTCGTTATGTGGTGTATGTGATAACCTAACAGCCTCGTTATGTGGTGTATGTGATAACCTAACAGCCTCGTTATGTGGTGTATGTGATAACCTAACAGCCTCGTTACGTGGTGTATGTGACAACCTAACAGCCTCGTTACGTGGTGTATGTGACCACCTAACAGCCTCGTTACGTGGTGTATGTGACAACCTAACAGCCTCGTTACGTGGTGTATGTGATAACCTAACAGCCTCGTTACGTGGTTTATGCGACAACCTAACAGCCTCGTTACGCGGTGTATGTGACAACCTAACAGCCTCGTTACGTGGTTTATGCGACAGCCTAACAGCCTCGTTACGTGGTGTATGTGACAACCTAACAGCCTCGTTACGTGGTTTATGCGACAACCTAACAGCCTCGTTACGTGGTGTATGCGACTACCTAACAGCCTCGTTACGTGGTTTATGCGACAACCTAACAGCCTCGTTACGCGGTGTATGTGACAACCTAACAGCCTCGTTACGTGGTGTATGTGACAACCTAACAGCCTCGTTACGTGGTGTATGTGACCACCTAACAGCCTCGTTACGTGGTGTATGTGACAACCTAACAGCCTGGTTACGTGGTGTATGTGACAACCTAACAGCCTGGTTACGTGGTGTATGTGACAACCTAACAGCCTGGTTACGTGGTGTATGTGACAACCTAACAGCCTCGTTACGTGGTGTATGCGACAACCTAACAGCCTCGTTACGTGGTGTATGTGACAACCTAACAGCCTCGTTACGTGGTTTATGCGACAACCTAACAGCCTCGTTACGTGGTGTATGTGACAACCTAACAGCCTCGTTACGCGGTGTATATGACAATCTAACAGCCTCGTTACGCGGTGTATGTGACAACCTAACAGCCTCGTTACGCGGTGTATGTGACAACCTAACAGCCTCGTTACGCGGTGTATGTGACAACCTAACAGCCTCGTTACGTGGTGTATGTGACAACCTAACAACCTCGTTATGTGGTGTATGTGACCACCTAACAGCCTCGTTACGTGGTGTATGTGACAACCTAGCAGCCTCGTTACGTGGTTTATGCGACAACCTAACAGCCTCGTTACGTGGTGTATGTGACAACCTAACAGCCTCGTTGCGTGGTGTATGTGACAACCTAACAGCCTCGTTACGTGGTGTATGTGACAACCTAACAGCCTCGTTACGTGGTATGTATGTGAACCTAACAGCCTCGTTACGTGGTGTATGTAACAACCTAACAGCCTCGTTACGTGGTGTATATAACAACCTAACAGCCTCGTTACGTGGTATGTATGTGAACCTAACAGCCTCGTTACGTGGTGTATATGACAGCCTAACAGCCTCGTTACGTGGTGTATATAACACCCTAACAGCCTCGTTACGTGGTGTATATAACAACCTAACAGCCTCGTTACGTGGTGTATGTGACAGCCTAACAGCCTCGTTACGTGGTGTATGTTTGTGAACAATCTAACAGCCTCGTTACCTTTGTTAGACCATAGCCAGCAAAGAGTCTCAGGTGAGCAGTACACAACCGACCTTAAATCACAGGTGCTTGTGTGGCTTTGAGTCAGGTGTATCGAGTTTTCATTAGGAATAATTAATGGGAGGGATTACGGAGCATAACGGGGAATACCTGCATGTGTGGGAAGACCTGGGGAATCAGTTTGAGTGTGGGCGGATCAGAGTATCTGAGTGTGGGGGTACCAGGCTTACCTGTCGATAGCCTTATTAGTGAGGCTGTTGGTGCACGCGATGCGCATCGTGTGTGACTTGTGTTCAGAACAAGGTAAGCACAGGTAGGTAAAGTGTCTTGACTCGTGATTGGAGGATAGAGCCCCGATCATTCCTTGTGTTCAGTGACCCACATGATTCTTAATAATAATAATTATAATGCAGTATTACTATTACTAATAATAATAATAATTGCTAGATCCACTTACATGATATTAATGTATTTAGATGGTAATTTCCCAGTGTATATTGTAAATAGCTGATCATACGGATATACACTATACATGAAGTATACAATACGATACATGAAATATACAACACATGACCTATGCAACATGACACATGAAGTATACACGAATACATTCTTCACAGAATACACCTGATAATGTTTAGTTAATACATGTAATACATATTGCTGTAGAGAGTGCATCTCCTGCTACCGTATTAAATAATACATAATACACGTTGCTTCGCAGTATACAGCTTTGGGTGTATTTTTCGAGTGTGGTTTGCCAGGAAGAGTGAAGTATATTTATTAAAGCGGAACGATAAAACAGGCGGGGTTATATTGAAAAACTTTCGCATTATTAAACCGGGTTTGATAAAGAGAGGTAGATAGAGAGTGTCTAAAAGTGAATGTGGTTGTGTGTGTGTGTGTGTGTGTGTGTGTGTGTGTGTGTGTGTGTGTGTGTGTGTAAGTAAACGGAGTGTGAAAGTGAACAAGAACATTGATAGAATGTGGCATGCTAAAAGTATGTTACATATTATTGTGCGTATGTCACACACCCATATGGGCATGCCCTCCCGACCAGTGAACCAGGTGCTAAGAGTGTAAGAAGTATGGGCCCCGTCGTTATACTAGTACCTTGGTTCAACCAGCCCATCGAAGTTGTGAAGCAATGTTGGTACACTGGTGAACCATCCTTGGCAGACTTACCTTCAAGTCTGGTCGCTACGGTTCTCACCGTGTCTCTTACTTGCATTTGCCCTATTGTATATTGTTGTATAAATTGTACATAGGCTGTATATATATTGTACCTACCTGATTACTATATGGTGAGGGAAATACAAATATTTACTCTGCTGTTGGCTTTTTGCTTGTTCCTAAGTGATTATTGTACTACAGCCAGGTGCGCAGGCCAGGAGACTACAACTATGTTCGTAATATAGGAAAAGCATCAACATCTGTGCAGGTTCATCACTATCAGCATGTCGATTCTATCCACACGCTTAAAATGTAGTCAACGTGGCTAGGCAAGGAGTGAAGGGTGGGGAGAGAGCCTTTTGCTCTTCTCTTATGGCCTCGGCAGTCTAAGCAATATTGCTAGCTAGTCTGTATTTTAGCCCTGAACGGATAGCATCTCTCATAGACTTAGTTTTTTTTCTGCTACGTTACAAATATACTCGATATACTCGTATATTCGATATAACTTTAGTAAGAGGGTTATAGTTTTTAAATATATCAGTACGTTCCGGTGTAGTGTAGTTGGGAGTTTAAAGATGGCGTGCGTCCCTCCAGCCGGGTGGCTAACACACTCGTTTAGAAACGATCGTTCGCCACTCCCATAAGCAAGACTCTCTACTAATGGACGAAACGGAAATAAAATATGATGGAAACGCTGATGTTTGCTGATTCAAAATGTGATCAGTTTCTCCTTTTGTTTCGTTCTCGAGACATGTTACGTGATTATTTAACTTAACTAATCATTTAGGATGTGTTGGAGATCTTTGTGATAGTGTGTTGGAGGACGTCAGTGTGTTGACACTGTTCATAGTGGGAAGACCTGGTGTGTTGTTTTACTTAACGGGAAGGTGTGTTGCTACTTGCTAGTGTTATATATTAGTGTAAATGTTACTCGGTGATTGGGTAAAAAAAATAACCTTCGTTAAAGCTTATTCGCTAAATGCGAGAAGTTTCACAAGTTTTGTACGAGGAGATAGTGAAGGCGAGACACCGAGGCTCTCTGCTTGTGGCTCTTTGCTTGTGGCTCTCTGCTTGTGGCTCTCTACTTGTGGCTCTCTGCTTGTGGCTCTCTGCTTGTGGCTCTCTGCTTGTGGCTCTCTGCTTGTGGCTCTCTGCTTGTGGCTCTCTGCTTGTGGCTCTCTGCTTGTGGCTCTCTGCTTGTCACCCGGCAAAGTATTGACAAGGCTTTTGGAATTTAGATGCGAAGAACGCATTTTACTCTGGTCGTTGCCTGCACGAGCAACACTCAGTTAGGAATTGTAGATGAATGGTGTATAATACCGACGAGATGATGACACGTGTGCAACATCTGGGTATCTTTATTTGTACAATATTAATACAATGCAGTATTAATTCAAGGATATAATGTGAAGACTAGAACTATATACAGAAGATGAGGTAATCAGTCCCTCAGCCTTGGAGTTGAAAAGTATCGTTAGTGGTGTTCAGCTCCAAGGCTGAGGGTCTGTTTACCTCATCTTCTGTATATACTTATACAGTCTTCGCGTTGTGTCCTTGTAGTGATAGTCACTGAATGGCGAAACGTCTACAAGTAAAGATACCCAGATGTTGCACATGTGTCTAATTCCTCAACTGGTTAGAAAAACTACCAGACCTGACAGACATATTCTTTCTTGGTTTTCAGAGAACCGTATTTGTGTACTGGTAATATGTTGGTTATAACTGACTATATTTTTTAAAGGGGTGGACCGGTAAGCCAGCGGAAGGCCTCGGTCAGATGACCAAAAGCTCCAACGGCGGGTCATCATCTGACTAAGACCCGCGCCAGGAAACACTTGTCCTGTTTCCTGACAAACCTTACCTAACCTATGTGCAGGTGGCAGCACCACAGTGTTCCATACACGAGGTCGAGGCAAGGATAAACAGAATATCAGGTTAAGTTGTGTAAAAGCAAATTCTGTTGGTTGTTTTCCAGCACTAGAAGAATTCTTCCAAACAAAGGGAAACTCACTTGGATGAGCATGTGGCAGGTCTCACAACTGAACCTCTGAAGCAAGTGAACCACCAACTACTCAGATATTTTTTTAACCAAGGGACATATCTCACCTGGATGTGCCATTCAAGTTTCTCCCCTCTGTTGCACGCTTGACATTTCACGAACAGAAGGAACTAATATTTATTGTCTGATGGACTCTAAATGAAGTTCAGACAAAAGTCACGTGAGGATTTCTGGCCATAAGTCATGGAGGAGCAGCGGTGCATGACCCTTGTGGATTTAGTGCTTAGTTTTTTGTTGTTAATACACCGGCCGTTTCCCACCTAGACAGGGTGACCCGAAAAAAAAGAAAAACACCATCACTTCATCACTGACTCGCCAGAGGCGTGCCGATACTACAGTGCAAAAACTGTTTGCAATAACATATTAATAATAAGTCATATTAGGGTATTAGGCGAGAGTGTGGTGGGTAGCGATGTCATTTACCACGACCTGCCTGTATGAGACACTCTCAGCACTGAAGGCAAAATATATTGCCTCTGGATGGATGCTGAGAAAGATCTAAAAGTGCAGGTGTCCTCAGTTGCTGCCAACTTGGCTGACCTTTGAGCTGATTATTTACGTAATCCTTTATTTAGCGTTATCATAGATATTCGTAAAATGTCATAACATTGGCTGCTTGAAATATGCTCGATTATCCTTCAGTGCAGCTGCAAACACATGACGTTTGTATAACGAAGGTAATGGATGTGCGTCATGATGCCTGCCGTTGTAAACACATTATGTTTGAGTGAAAAAGTTGATGAGTGAGTGGACCAGGTCATGCTCTGGAACGGGGCACCTGGACTAAAATGTTTGGGACCTGCGCTCTCTACTTCCCTAATCTACTTTCTTCACGTTCATCGTCATGAGACTGATAAAGTACTTGTGGTGTTTACGTTGGTCTACGTGCTAATAGCACTAACAGCCTGGTCGATCAGACTGTCAGGAAGCCTTGTTTGGGACAGGGTCGGAGGAAGGGGGCAGTGACCCCCAGGAATGCAAAAATCTTATTTTAGTTGAGATGAGGGCAAGGCTTCCTAGGGTCGACAACATTAATCTTTCACCATTCTCTTCCTCTTATTTCCTTTCTCCTCCTGCCCTCTTTTCCCTCCTGCCTCTCTTTCCTCTCCCCCTTTTCACTTCTTGCCCCTTTTCCCTATCTCACCTAAGATGCTGTGCTCATTCGTTCACCCATGAACCTTTTAATCGTTGTCGCGTAGCTCACTGGCGAGAGACTGACCTAAGGCCGGGCACCGGGAGTAGAAAAAATATCTTTGAACTCGTGTATTTATCCAGCCTACATTTGAAACTACCCAAGGTTTTAGCTTCAATAACCCTACTAGGCAGACTGTTCCACTCATCAACTAACCCTATTTCCAAACCAATACTTTCCTATATCCTTTCTAAATCAACCTTTTCACGAAGCCGCATAAGGATTCCGTTAAATACCTCGGGTACTAATTATCAATCAAATACAGAAGGAGCAGTTAGTAATAAAATTAAGATGATGCAATCATCGTTCGATTCTCTGACACGGAGAAACATATGGGCAAGTTTCTTTGCATCCGGAGGGAATATAAAGTGGGCTGTCACATGTTATGGTGACTATGGTAATGTGCGAAGAGGAGCAGTGTGGCTACACCGTGTTGTTAATGATTATATAACATCCCACTCACCTGAGGTAAGAAACACGACACTTGTGCCCCTTCAGGTGGAGGGACTCTCACCTGTGTGTTGACTGTTGTGGGTCGCATCCAGTCCTATGCGTAAGAAAGCTCCACTACCTGCTGGAAATATTCAGGTGTTGTGTAAAAAGTATAGTATATCTAATTATGTTAATTAAAGAACTAGACCCATTACCTACCTCAGTGTTATGATCACTGCCAACGACACTGGTGTGGAGTGCACCAGAAACCTGCCAAGAGTCAGTGACTTGTACCCCCACCTCCACATCACCCAGCACACCTAATCTCATGACTGAAGTTCATGCAATCAGAAAGTCTTTCATGTGTACATGCATAACGACTGAAGTTCATGCAATCAGAAAGTCGTGCATGTAACGCTGCACCGGTCACGTCTGTACATAAGTTTTAACAGCAGTAGAGTTCCCCACAAAAGTGAGGGTTGTCTTGGTTGATAAATGCGCCTCAGTGAGGAACGGCGTCGCAAAGCCTCGTCCATTCAAACAGGTGAATGCATCTTGCAAATTTCATCCAACTTGATGACTTCCTGGAGGTAATCACAGCATCCGCCACCAGAACTATCCTTCACAGTGTGAAAACAGCTCACACATGTACCAGGGAAATTTATGGACCTCTCAAGGTAGTCGACGGAAGGTCGACTGTCATGGTAGCTCCAGGCACCGTCAAGGCCTGGCATAGCTTGCTACCGGTTGCCAACGTTTGTTCAACAGTGCCAGAGGAGGCAATCAGATCAGTCAGTAATTTACCCAGAGCTGACAATCTGGTCTGTTTACCTCATCAGTTCAAGACCAACCATCGTAACCCCGGAGAGTGCACCGGCAACCTCACAATCACAGCCGCGGAGGACACAAGTTAAAGCAGCAACAACAATGTCTGTGTCACTCACAAATTACCAGTAAGCGCATAATAACTATCATATTACAAATGATATACAATACCGACAAGTTGATAAGACATGTGTGTATCGCTTAAATATTTGGGAATTTAGTTCTTCCAGAATTAAGATAACCAAAGTTGCACAAGTATTGAATTTGTCAACTTGTCGGTTTTCTTAAACCATTTATTGAAATGCATCACTTATGTACGTTTACAGACGAAACGTTTCGCTTGCACAGCAGCCTTCATCAGTCGAATAAAGAGGCTAAGAGACTGACCATCTTCCATTAAGGCTGAGGGAGTGATCACCTCAGATGTCGCCAATGTTGTAATTACCTTTGTATTCAACTGACGAAGGCTCCTGTGCGGGCGAAACATTTCATCAATAAAGATTCACAAGTGATGCACATGTGTCTTACTCATCACCAGAGTCACGGATAATATATGTGGCACAAACCAGGTGCTGAGAGAGTGATCCTCGCAGGGCAGTCAGGTGCTGAGTGATCCTCGCAGGGCAGTCAGGTGCTAAGTGATCCTCGCCGGGCAGTTAGGTGCTGAGTGATCCTCCCAGGGCAGTCAGGTACTGAGTGATAGGGCAGTCAGCTGAGTGATCCTCGCCAGTCAGGTGCTGAGTCAGGGCAGTACTGAGAGAGTGATGATCCTCGCAGGGCAGTCAGGTGCTGAGTGATCCTCGCAGGGCAGTCAGGTGCTAAGTGATCCTCGCCGGGCAGTTAGGTGCTGAGTGATCCTCGCCAGTCAGGTGCTGAGTGATCAGGGCAGTGCTGAGAGAGTGATCCTCGCAGGGCAGTCAGGTGCTGAGTGATCCTCGCAGGGCAGTTAGGTGCTGAGAGAGTGATCCTCGCAGGGCAGTCAGGTGCTGAGTGATCCTCGCAGGGCAGTCAGGTGCTGAGTGATCCTCGCCGGGCAGTTAGGTGCTGAGAGAGTGATCCTCGCAGGGCAGTCAGGTGCTGAGTGATCCTCGCAGGGCAGTCCGGTGCTGAGTGATCCTCGCCGGGCAGTTAGGTGCTGAATGATCTCCCAGGGCAGTCAGAGAGAGTGATCTCGAGAGTCAGGTGCTGAGTGATCCTCGCAGGGCAGTCAGGTGCTAAGTGATCCTCGCCGGGCAGTTAGGTGCTGAGTGATCCTCCCAGGGCAGTCAGGTACTGAGAGAGTGATCCTCGCAGGGCAGTCAGGTGCTGAGTGATCCTCGCAGGGAAGTTAGGTGCTAAGTGATCCTCGCCGGGCAGTTAGGTGCTGAGTGATCCTCCCAGGGCAGTCAGGTGCTGAGAGAGTGATCCTCCAAGAGCAGTCAGAGGTGCTGAGTGGTCCTCGCAGGGCAGTCAGAGGTGCTGAGAGAGTGACCCTCTCAGGGCAGTCAGAGGTGCTGAGTGATCCTCCCAGGGCAGTCAGAGGTGCTGAGAGAGTGATCCTCCCAGGGCAGTCAGAAGTGCTGAGTGATCCTCGAGGGCAGTCAGGTGCTGAGTGATTCTCCCAGGGCAGTCAGGTGCTGAGAGAGTGATCCTCGCAGGGCAGTCAGGTGCTGAGTGATCCTCGCCGGGCAGTCAGGTGCTGAGTGATCCTCGCAGGGCAGTCAGGTGCTGAGAGAGTGATCCTCACAGGGCAGTCAGGTGCTGAGAGAGTGATCCTCCCAGGGCAGTCAGGTGCTGAGAGAGTGATCCTCCCAGGGCAGTCAGGTGCTGAGAGAGTGATCCTCCCAGGGCAGTCAGAGGTGCTGAGAGAGTGATCCTCCCAGGGCAGTCAGAGGTGCTGAGAGAGCCTCCCAGGGCAGTCAGAGGTGCTGAGAGAGCCTCCCAGGGCAGTCAGAGGTGCTGAGAGAGCCTCCCAGGGCAGTCAGAGGTGCTGAGAGAGCCTCCCAGGGCAGTCAGAGGTGCTGAGAGAGCCTCCCAGGGCAGTCAGAGGTGCTGAGAGAGCCTCCCAGGGCAGTCAGAGGTGCTGAGAGAGCCTCCCAGGGCAGTCAGAGGTGCTGAGAGAGCCTCCCAGGGCAGTCAGAGGTGCTGAGAGAGCCTCCCAGGGCAGTCAGAGGTGCTGAGAGAGCCTCCCAGGGCAGTCAGAGGTGCTGAGAGAGCCTCCCAGGGCAGTCAGAGGTGCTGAGAGAGCCTCCCAGGGCAGTCAGAGGTGCTGAGAGAGCCTCCCAGGGCAGTCAGAGGTGCTGAGAGAGCCTCCCAGGGCAGTCAGAGGTGCTGAGAGAGCCTCCCAGGGCAGTCAGAGGTGCTGAGAGAGCCTCCCAGGGCAGTCAGAGGTGCTGAGAGAGCCTCCCAGGGCAGTCAGAGGTGCTGAGAGAGCCTCCCAGGGCAGTCAGAGGTGCTGAGAGAGCCTCCCAGGGCAGTCAGAGGTGCTGAGAGAGCCTCCCAGGGCAGTCAGAGGTGATAGTCAGGTGAACAAAAATGCACTGAATTATTCATGTGTTAATTTAATTGAGGAATATTGGCTTTGATGTATAATTTGAGAGAGAGAGAGAGAGAGAGAGAGAGAGAGAGAGAGAGAGAGAGAGAGAGAGAGAGAGCGAGAGAGAGAGCGAGCGAGCGAGCGCATTTTTGGTTTTCTAAATTAGTGAATAAAATATGACGTATATAGTGGGACGTGGTGGGTCAGGAGACGAGAGGTGAGGGAGGGGAAGTCACCTTCCTCTGCGTCTTAATGTAATTCAAGCTATCTAGAATAACATTTTTATATTTAAGTTTAATATTATACTATTGTATTTACCTAATTATAATTTTAAATAGTCTAGTTCTCCATTATTGTGTGTAATCATCTAATTCTAAGATTGCTTTTCTACAGGTAAGGCCACTGTAACCAGGCTCCACCTACAGCATCCCCCTACCAGCATCGACCTGCCACCGTGACCAGCATCGACCTGCCACCGTGACCAGCATCGACCTGCCACCGTGACCAGCATCGACCTGCCTTCTGGCCTAAATCGCCTGACACGTTGGTAATTTATTCCTAATTTATTCCTAATTGGGCCTGTCCATCACGCTATTATGAACCAGAGAATAAATCTGAATAAACTCTATTTCTCTCTAGATTTATGTGTATTTGTGTGTATGTACTGAGGGCGTCGTGCTGCTCACCTAGTTGGGCTTGTGGGGGTCGAATCTTGGGTCCCAGACCTGAGCTTCAAAACGAGACAGACGTTGTCAGTCTCTTGCTTCTTCAACTCTTAGCATATTTATACTTGAAATTACTCTTGGAATTCGCTTCAAATAATTTCTTTATCCAGATCCTTCTATGTTTTTGCTGTCGTTATACTGAAGTATTTCCCAGTATCCCTGTGGTTCATCTGTGTTATTAAGATGCATCTGTATCATAGTGGTTTGTTACGTCTGTGTCTTGTATCATAGTGGTTTGTTACGTCTGTGTCTTGTATCTCAGTGTTATGGCACGATAAAGTTACCTTCGAACTTCAAAAGATAACTCGCTAATTCATAATAACGCGATTGTAAACAAACCGCAGAACGAATGGGGGATCGAAGCTATGACAGGTGAGTCTTAGTCTTGAGGACTCGTCTGCCATGGGTCGAGTCCCCACCAGGTCTGTGATTTCTCAAAACTTGCTTCGTCTCGTGTCAGACAAAACCTTCCTATCAGAGTTATCAGCATTCCTGAGCGTTAATTATCCCAAAGCCTTACATTCAGTATTTTTTCTTTAATTTTCCCAACAACGCATTTTTTCCACAGGTGCGGAACTAATCTGGTTGAGAATCTCTAGACTCTCTCGAGGTTTTGTGCAAACATTAGCAGGTGTGAGGTGCATGTTGGTGCTGCATACCTCATCATGCTGCCTGCAGGGTGTGTGAGGTGCACATATTGTGTGTATAGTACCATCATTGACGCTTTCCTTAGGTGTGTCCCAACCTTGCGTGTCCTTGCCACGTGTTGTGCTTGACATGCGTCTCAAGTGAGATGCTCCGTGTAATTCTGGTTCTGGATACTTTCCTCATGTCTGTGTCAAGACGAGTTCTTCACCCCCCCCTTCCTGTCAGCAGATACTCCTCCTCCGGTCTTCACCCTTCTCTAATTTTCATGACCTTACACTTTCCAGGGGTTGAGGTTAGCATGTTAAGTCACAGCGTCAACCTGATCACACCTACCTCTAAAATTTTCTCTTATACGTTTAAAGATATATTGTTTTTCATTTACGTTAATGTAAAAATTAATAATTTTGTACCAAAAGAACCTTAGAAAACTTGCCTAACCTTATTATAACAAGCTCAATTTAATTTAGCTTAATCCAACTATATATATTTTAGATAAGTTTACAATAATTTAATTATATATATATATATATATATATATATATATATATATATATATATATATATATTATATATATATATATATATATATATATATATATATATATATATATATACTTGTAAGAGAAA
Source organism: Cherax quadricarinatus (assembly GCF_038502225.1). Classification (NCBI taxonomy): domain Eukaryota; kingdom Metazoa; phylum Arthropoda; class Malacostraca; order Decapoda; family Parastacidae; genus Cherax; species Cherax quadricarinatus. The sequence continues at coordinate 18,612,968 of NC_091321.1, forward strand.
GTTAGCCAGCGAGAGTATATCATTCATGAAGTATAATAACCTGACCTAGCCTTTCACTACCTCTCCCTTCCTCTCTCCCTCTCCCCCTTTCTACCCACCTCCTTCCCTCCCTACCCCGATATCACCCTTCCTCCCTCTCTCGCTGCCCCGATATCGCCAACCTCCCCCCCCCCCTCCCCCTCGCTATCTCCCTCTTCAAAGCTAAATTCTTAATAAATTTTCGTATAATATTACACAAAAAAATTCTCTGGGGGACGTTAATATTATTATGTAAATAAATTCTAGGGATTTTACCACTCAGAATTAACTTTCATTTTTAGGACCAGTATTAACCAGCATTTTTTTCTGAATGGGAATTATTATTATTATTTGTATAGAGCGAAGGCGGCACTCGGCCAGGGTTGTGTGTACTCGCCTAGTTGTGTTGCCAGGGGTTGAGTCACAGCTCCCGGCCCACCCTTATCGTCCGGTTTTACTGATCTCTGGGCTTCATAACCCGATTAGTACCTATTCTTGAAGCTGTGTGTGGCATTTACCTGCACCTTCTGTTGGTTTAATAAACTGCACTTGTTACCCTGAGGCTGAGGAAGTAGTTCCTAGCAGCGCGGTGGCTCCAGTGCGTCTTTAAGTTGCCAACTGCGTCATCTGACTTCCTATACTCGCATTTCAAACATCGTTAATTCTCTTGGGATTTTGTATGTCAGGATC
>NC_091321.1:18621175-18638675 GCF_038502225.1 Cherax quadricarinatus
TATCTTGATGATGGGGGGCTGTTGTTACTCGCTGTTATTTATGGTTGTTATTAGTGTTGATCTCTTGCTGGTGTTGTTGTTGATCTGTTACTGTTGTTGATCTGTTACTGTTGCTGATCTCTTAATGTTGTTGATCTCTTTCTGTTGTTGATCTCTTACTGTTGTTGATCTGTTACTGTTGCTGATCTCTTACTGTTGTTGATCTCTTACTGTTGTTGATCTCTTACTGTTGTTGATCTGTTGCTAGTGTTGTTGATCTGTTTCTGTTGCTTATCTGTTACTATTGATCTGTTACTGTTGTTGATCGGTTGCTAGTGTTGTTGATCTGTTACTGTCGTTGTTGACCTGTTACTGTTGTTATCTGTTACTAGTATTCGGTTACTCGTGTTGTTGTTGATCTGTTACTGTTTCCTGTTCTTATGCAGGGAACAACAGTGTGTCCTTCATTTGGCAGCAAACATTGACTAAGAACTATAGACCAACAGCTTTAAACTCCTACATCATAAAAATCTTAGAAAAAGTTCTAAGAAACAGGATTTAAAGCACTTGGATTCCCAACAATTGCACTATCCAGGGCAACATGGGTTCAGGGCAGGTCGCTCCTGCCTCTCACAACTACTGGATCACTATGATATGGTCTTAGATGCACTGGAAAACAGAATACAGATGTACTATACACAGATTTTGCAAAAGCATTTGACAAGTGCGATCATGGCGTAATAGCACACAAAATGCGTGCTAAAGGGATAACCGGCAAAGTAGGCAGATGGATCTTCAACTTTGTAACGAATCGAACACAGAGTAGTGGTAAACATAGTTAAATCGGAAGCTGCTATAGTGAAGAGCTCTGTTCCTCATCCTCATATCAGACATAGACAGAGATGTAAACCACAGCACCGTAACATCCTTTGCAGACGATACTAGGATCTGCATGAGAGTGTCATCCATTGAGGACATGTCAAAGCTCCAAGAAGATATAAACCAAGTTTTCCAATGGGAAACAGAGAACAATATGATGTTCAATGAAGACAAATTCCAACTACTCCGTTATGGAAAACTGGAGGAAATAATAACTAGGACTGAGTATACTACAAACTGTAATCACACAATAGAGAGGAAAAGTAATGTGAAGGACCTTGGAGAGGTAATGTCCGAAGATCTCACCTTCAGGACCACAACAATGCCACCATCACATCTGCCAGGAAACTGATAGGATGGATAATGAGAACATTCAAGACAAGAGATGCTAAGCCAATGATCCTTTTTAAATCACTTATTCTTTCTAGGCTGGAATATTGCTGTACATTAACATCCCCATTCAAGGCAGGTGAAATTGCAGAGCTAGAGAATGTACAGAGAACCTTTACTGCACGTATAAGTTCCATCAAACAACTACTGGGAACGTCTGGAAGCACTTGACTTGTACTCACTGGAGCGCAGGCGAGAGATACATAATCTACACTTGGAAGATTCTGGATGGACTGGTCCCTAATCTGCACACAGAAATCACTCCCTACGAAAGCAAAAGACTTGGCAGGCGATGTAACGTACCCCCAGTGAAAAGTAGGGGTGCCATTAGTATACTAAGAGAAAACGCAATAAGTGTCCGGGGCCCAAGACTGTTCATCAGCCTCCCACCAGCCATAAAGGGAATTACCAATAGACCCCTGGTTGTCTTCAAGAGGGAGCTGGACAGATACCTAAAGTCGGTGCCGGATCAGCCAGGCTGTGGTTCGTACGTTGGACTACGTGCGGCTAGCAGTTACAGCCTCGTTGATCAGGCCCTGTTCCACCAGGAGGCCTGATCATGGACCGGGCCGCGGGGGCGTTGATCCCCAGAATACCCTCTAGGTAAACTCCAGGCAGGTATGTATATTAGCTTCATTTTGACTAGTTTTGTTCCCCCTTCCCTTCGTTTCGCTCATTGCAAAACTTTATCAAGTCATAAAAAAAACCATACCACGGGCGGGGATTGAACTTGTGGCGAGTGAGTCGTAAAACTGGGGTTTTACGACTCGCCACGAGTTCAGTCCCCGCCCGTGGTATGGTTTGTTTGGAATCGTATCATTACGATTTTCGTAAGTCAGTTATATTTGTTTGTCAATGTTGCAAGCACCGGAGGCAGGGACTTCCCCGTGACCATCAACAGGTTAGACTGTGTTTATGTAATCCTGTTTATGTGGGCCACCCGTGATAGCTTCCTTATGTTCCTTCCTGGCTCCTTTCCACGTCTCCTTTCCCTTCCTCCCTCCCTCTCCTCTGGTGGGGTGCTGCTGCCTTCCCACTCACACCCCCATCACTGTACACCTCGTAGGGTTGCTACTTATCGCAATATTCCTCTGACTTACCTGTGTCTTCCTGCATTTTTTGTAGCCCTCGTCTTTAAGATTTACACGAGCGTTGCGTGTACGACTCTTAAGGCACATCATGTACGTATTATATTGTAGTACTAATAATACTAATGCCTAGTCATCCCGATCATAAGTGTTCTGGAAACTGTGTATGGTTTTTCTGCCTTCACTAAAAACATGTCAACACCAGCAAGGAGCTCGTCTTGGCCTAGTAGACTCCATTTTCCACCGTCACACCAGCACCACCAAGCTCCTTTGTTCTATTTCTCCTCGCCACTTTCACAGTGACACCACCTACTTCCACACACACTCATAGACCAGCACATGAGCATGTTCACACACAGTCAAGGTCGCTCAAACCAGATTAAGTCCCTCGGGGGTCAGTTCAAGGTTATTTTGAGATGGTCAGGATGGATGAGTGTTGAGGGGAGAGAGGGAGAGAAGGGAAGTGAGGAGAGAGGGAGTGAGGGAAGGAGTGGGGGTGAGAGAGAGAAAGAGCCCCACGGGACTCGTGTTACTGAGATGTGTTCACCAGACAACCAGGATTACCACACTCGCCCACTCCCTCGTAAAACATGGTAAGGAAGCTCGTGAGTCACTGACACGTTAGCAAATACTCAGTGTAAGCAAGTATAGTAAGTGAAAGTAGGTAGCAGGAACCTCGAGGGTAGATAACAACACACTTTTCAGAATAGGTAAGGTAGGGCACTGGCAGCCAAGAATCTATAAATCCGATCATTTGTAGTAAAGAGGAACCACGAGCTTTGATTTAGCCAGAGAGAGGGGGGAGGGGGTTAAATCAAGATGACTTGAGCAGGCTGCAGACATGATAGAGAGAGCAGGTAGTAGACTTGTCTAGATAAATACAGTGTAATGAGACAAGGAAAGGCGGTGATAAACCTGACATGGAGTACAATAATTGGAGGAGAGCGACAGTACACAGTATCTGGCAAGAAAAATGTGAGAATGAATATTGACATAAACGTGTCGCCACTAGTACAAAGCAGCGGAATATGCTCAGCAGCATCTGCAACACAAGTTATCCTAAGAAATGCTTTCAGGATTTTCAACACTGTAGTACATTATTGACAACTTGGGCCGGTCATGGAATATAGAGTTCCAGCACGGAGTACCCACCTGACCAGCCTTGTTGACAGATGCTGCCCAAGTCGAAGGAAATGCACCACGAGGAGAGATGTTTGACACTTATTTCAACAGCCTAGGAAGAGAGGGAGACCAGCGGGGACATGATTTTGATACATGAAATATTCAGGTACTAAGTGGAGTGAATAGGAAGAGGCATGGTAGTTAAGGACGGAGATAAACAGGGGTCGAGTCATAGCTCTTGGCCTCGCCTCTTCACTGGTGTGTGTGTGTGTGTATGAAGCAGTGAAGACAATCGACAGTAGAGGCAGGGTAGGGAGCATATGCCTTGACCCCTGCGAGCACCAATAGGTAGGCACACTTTATAACTGCAGTAGACGGGGAAAGACTGGTACACAAGGCGTCATGGTCTCTAAGAAGCTTCTTTCGCTGTCAACGGTGGTAAGAAATGCGTATTAAGACAGCAACAGTTGCGGGGAAAGTTTAGATGGTTAACAACAGAGGTAGATGTTGCCTGGTAACTTGACACCAGGAATCCTTGACTGACTCTGCCAGCCTGACAACAAGTGGTGGCGGCGGCAGCAGCGGCGGCGGCGGCGGCAGCAGCGGCAGCAGCAGCAGCAGCAGCAGCAGCAGCAGCAGCAGCAGCAGCAGCAGCGGCGGCAGCAGCAGCAGCGGCGGCGGCGGCGGCGGCGGCGGCGGCGGCGGCAGCAGCAGCAGCGGCGGCGGCGGCGGCGGCGGCGGCGGCGGCGGCGGCGGCGGCGGCGGCGGCGGCGGCGGCGGCGGCGGCGGCGGCGGCGGCCAGCAGCGGCAGCCAGCAGCGGCAGCCAGCAGCGGCAGCGGCGGCGGCGGCTGTAGTAGTGGCAGTGGCGGCAGCGGCCCATACGACCATACTAAGGAATGTTAGTTGGCTTGGCAGCTGCCTGCTTGTTGTTGCTTCAACAGTCATGTACACTCCACCATTTGTACTCCTGAACATCCTTCTGATTTTACAGTACTCCCGGCGCTGCCAGACGTAAACCACTTTGATAATTGGTAAATGTAGGTTAATTTAAAGTAACTTAAACCCAAACTAACCCGGAATAATACATATTACTTTTCTAAAATATTTCCGTTGCTCAGAAATACACGAAGGTAATATCGTTAAGTAATGCACGCTTGAATTGTAACACCTTGTGTGTTCTTCTTATATGTGATTGGGTCGAGTCTTGGTCCCTGACCCCTTCATCTTCCTCGACCAGCATTAATGGTTTTTGGATGTGCAACTTTGACAGAAAGCAATGTAGTAGTAAACAGAGCAAAATCCACTATCAGCAGAGTAAAAAGTTAAGTACCCCAGAGCACACTCCTGGTGCCTCTACTGTTTCTTACGCTTAGAAGACTTACAGGAAAGTTTAAAACGTCTTGAATTACAACTACTGATGCCAATAACAAAATGCCCCCAACAAACACAGAATACAACCTCGTTCATATTTGCTAATATACAGGGCCTTAAGCCATCCACCAACAACAAAATACCTTTTATCAGTGGACTTCTAGTGGAGTCTAATGCAATGTTTGCAGCCTTCACAGAGACTCACACAAAAGATCACTTTGACAGTGAAATATGGATAAGTGGTTACAACCTTTTTAGATGCGACAGAAAAAACAGGCAACAAGGGGGGGTTGGCCTGTATGTCAAAGAGTCCCTTATCTGCACGGAGTTGCTGAACACCACAAATGAGGTAGTTGAAGTTCTATCAATAAAGATCGAGAACCAAAACCTAGTCATTGTGGTTGTATACAAGCCACCAGATGCAACCTCACAACAGTTCAAGGAACAGCTACTGAAAATCGATTACTGTTTGGAAAACCTTCCAGCTCCATCCCCAAACATCTTACTGCTTGGTGATTTCAACCTAAGGCATACAAAATAGAAGAATGTAGCAAATAATGTTATAGCTGAAACAATCCCCGGAGGTAGCGCAAATGAAAGGTCACACACACATGAGCTACTAAGTCTCTGCGAAAAACACACCTTAAGCCAGCAGATAGTGGAGCCAACAAGACTAGAAAACACACTTGACCTTATCTTCACAAATAATGAGGACCTGATAAGAGACATAAGAATATCAAAAACAACTAATTCCGATCACAATCTAATCGAAGTCCAGACGTACATGCATAGGGGTCCTGAACAGCAGAATGCATGTACCTGTGAAGGTGTCTTCACAAAATACAATTTCAACAACAAGAACATCAACTGGGACCAGGTAAACCATGGCCTAAACGAAACATGTTGGGAAGATGTCTTAAATGACATGGATCCAAACCAGTGCCTTGAAAGGATCAACTTCCTGGTAGCCGAAGCATGTTCTAGGCATATTCCCCTAAGAAGAAGAGCAGGAGTAAACTGGAGAGAAAAAGACGCTCCCTCTACAGAAGACTACGAAGAGTCACTGAGCTCCTCAGGAGTGCTAGAATATCTGATACACGAAAGGAGGCGCTGGCCAGGGAAGTGGAAACTATCGAACTTAAGCTAAATGACTCTTACAGGAACCAGGAGAGGCAGGAGGAGCTTAAAGCTATTAGTGAAATTGAAAGAAATTCAAAATATTTCTTTTCATATGCCAAAAACAAGGCAAATACCACATCTAGTATCGGGTCCTTACTCAGACAGGATGGGACTTACACAGATGACAACAAGGAAATGAGTGAAATATTGAAATCCCAGTACGACTCTGTGTTTAGTGAACCACTAATCGGTCTGAGGATCGACGACCCAAATGATTTCTTCATGAATGAGCCTCAAAACTCCATAAATGTATGCCAGATTTCCGACATTACCCTAACTCCGATAGATTTCGAAAAAGCCATTGACAACATGCCTATGCACTCAGCCCCGGGCCCAGACTCGTGGAACTCTGTTTTCATTAAGAACTGCAAGAAACCCCTCTCGCGTGCCCTAAGTACACTATGGAGGAGGAGCTTGGACATGGGTGAAATTCCAGTCACTTAAAACAACGGATATAGCCCCACTCCATAAAGGTGGCAGCAAAGCATTAGCTAAGAACTATAGACCAATAGCTCTGACGTCCCACATCATAAAAATCTTTGAAAGAGTGCTAAGAAGCAGGATTGCAAATCACCTGGATTCCCAAAATCTGCACAATCCAGGGCAACATGGGTTCAGGGCAGGTCGCTCCTGCCTCTCACAACTACTGGATCACTATGACATGGCCTTGGATGCACTGAGGAAAATCAGAATGCAGATGTAATATACACAGACTTTGCAAAAGCATTTGACAAATGCGATCATGGCGTAATAGCCCATAAAATACGTGCTAAAGGAATAACTGGGAAAGTGGGGAGATGGATCTTCAACTTCCTAACAAATCGAACACAAAGAGTAGTGGTCAACAGAGTTAAATCGGAGGCTGCCATAGTGAAGAGCTCTGTTCCACAAGGCACAGTACTCACCCCCATCTTATTCCTTGTCCTCATATCAGACATAAACAGAGATATACACCACAGCACCGTATCATCCTTTGCAGATGATACTAGGATCTGCATGAGGCTGTCATCTGCTGAGGACGCGGTTAACCTCCAAGAAGATATAAACAAAGTTTTCCAGTGGGCAACGGTAAACAATATGATGTTCAATGAGGACAAATTCCAACTACTCCGTTATGGAAAACTGGAGGAGATAATAACTAGAACAGAGTATACTACTGACTCCGGCCATACAATAGAGCGGAAAAATAATGTAAGGGACCTGGGAGTAGTAATGTCTGAGGATCTCACTTTCAAGGATCACAACAGTGCCACGATCGCACGTGCAAAGAAAATGATAGGATGGATAATGAGAACTTTCAAAACGAGAGATGCCAAGCCCATGATGATCCTTTTCAAATCACTTGTTCTCTCTAGGCTGGAATACTGCTGTACATTAACATCTCCATTCAAAGCAGGTGAAATCGCAGATCTAGAGAGTGTACAGAGATCCTTTACTGCACGTATAAGTTCTGTCAAGCACCTTAACTACTGGGAACGCTTGGAAGCACTTGACTTGTACTCGTTGGAACGCAGGAGGGAGAGATATATCATAATCTACACTTGGAAAATCTTGGAAGGAATGGTCCCAAATCTGCACACAGAAATCACTCCCTACGAAAGTAAAAGACTGGGCAGGCGATGCAAAATGCCCCCAATAAAAAGTAGGGGCGCCATTGGTACACTAAGGGAAAACACCATAAGTGTTCGGGGCCCAAAACTGTTCAACAGCCTCCCATCAAGCATTAGGGGAATTGCCAATAAACCCCTGGCTGCCTTCAAGAGAGAGCTGGACAGATACCTAAAGTCAGTGCCGGATCAGCCGGGCTGTGGCTCGTACGTCGGACTGCGTGCGGCCAGCAGTAACAGCCTAGTTGATCAGGCCCTGATCCATCGGGAGGCCTGGTCATGGACCGGGCCGCGGGGGCGTTGATCCCCGGAATAACCTCCAGGTAACCTCCTCCAGGTTGGCAGTATTACAGTGCTCCTTCAAGAACGTCTGGGTAATTTCCATAAAGTTATATATATTATATATTCAATAACAATACTACGACTAGACGTGGGATCGAACCCGTGTTTTAGCCCGCCTCATGGTGAGCGAAAATTCACGACGCTTTAACCCACTGGACCATCCAGTCCTCATATACACACACGTGTATATAATATATATATATATATATATATATATATATATATATATATATATATATATATATATATATATATTATTACATAATATGGCACAGAAGATTTAAGGGATACATTGTTAATATAAAGGTGGCATATAAGGTACATGTTACGTGTGTGTCACCGATTATAAGGCGAAAATCTCATCCAGCTCCTCAGAGCTGGGGCGTGTGCCCAAAATACAGCAGGCATTACCCCTTTGAACAGCCGCACTGAGCCGCTGAAACAGAAAACTAGCTGCCCTGGGATCCCTAGTTACCCTGATGAGTCTTTTTCCCAGCTCCTTAAGGAAATTAGATGCACTCTTTCCCCATGAGCCAAGGGTCTCTGAGCCTATGGGAACAAACATATAATGATGGGCAAGTTCTCCATATTTTCTAGACTTTTGGGACTCCCTGAAGCTGGGAGCTGCCCCTCCTTCCTCCCTGGTGTATTGGAGATAGGTATCAGCCAAGGTAGATGCACATGTATAGTCCCACACCACCTGCTTCCCATCTGTCCAGGCTTGAAGGGTGATACCATCTGAACGCTTCTGGTTGCCATCAGATCTGCATAGTTGGGGTGGCTCCCTTACTGCTATATATATATATATATATATATATATATATATATATATATATATATATATATATATATATATATGAGAGAGAGAGAGACTAAAATTATGAGCAACTCTGGTATTTACGCGAGAAAATGTGTGCGGTGCAAGCTGGGAACACTTCCTGGAAAAGGAATTTAACGCCGGGAAAAATGATAGCCTTTTGGAAGGGTGATAAGGAGGGAAGGGAAGGGGGGGGTAGAAGGGGCGGAGGGAAGGGGGTGAAGGAGTGAGGAGGTAAGGGGAAGGGTGATGGGAGAGGGATTATTGAGGTGGAGGTGGTGATGGGGGGAGAGAAAATCGATGAAGCGTGAGGAACAATCTTGGGATCAAGCAGGACACTGGCAGGAGGATTCTAATATATCTAGATTCGTTAATAATGTTCTTAGATATTATAGCTCTCGTTATTGCTACGTCCCAGCCTCGTTATTACCATGTCCCAGGCAGCCACGTAATTCCTATCTCTTCCTTGTTATTACCATGTGTGGTCTTGTTATTGTACAGAGCGATACACATGTTTTCCTGTATCGTGTGTGGGTGGCAGTGGTTGTATGTGGCATGGTTGTCAAGGCAGGAAAAAACACTCGAAAGCTGTCACGGGTATGTCACATGTCACAAGAAATCCCAAATATTCCTTTTTCGTATGCAAAATCCTGGACGGGAACCACATCCAGTATAGGGCCGTAAAGGGAATGGAACATACACTGATGAGAGTAAAGAATTCAGCGAAATATTTGTCACAGTACGACAGTGTGTTCAGTGAACCAGTCTACAGTCTACACATCGACAACTCAAATGAGTTTGTTAGACTTCAAAACTCAGCTGACATCTCCCTAATTGCTAATGTAGTCTAATCACCAGTTGACTTCGAAGATATGCCACTGTATTCTGCCGCAGCTCCAGACTCTTGCAACTTTATATCTTTCACCTTTGATATATCTTGGATAAGTTACAAGAGTTTTCCTACTCCCAGATCCCGGCCAAGGGCCAGGCTCGTCTGGTGCTTGCCTATTCAATCAAGCTGTTGCGTTGGTAGCCCACAGCCCCCCATGTCCATCACACATCAAAAATTGTAAGAAGTTACTATCCTGAGCCTTTAGTATCTATAGAGGAGGAGCCGCAAGAGGTATCGCCCGTCTGTCATTATAAACCTGCAATATTGTCTCATTCCAGGAAGGTGGCAGTCAAGCAGTGGCGAGAAACTGCAGACCAGGAATGCTAACTTCACACATCATCAAAATCTTTGAACGAGCATTAAAAAGCAAGATTACCAATCACGGGAATCACAACCCAGGGCAGCATGGGTTTAGAGCAGGCTGCTTCTGACTTTCACAATTGATAGACTATTACGACATGATCCTGGAGGCGCTTGAAAACGACCTAAATGCCGATGTGTACACTGATTCTGCAAATGGCTTCGACAAATGCGACAACGTTGCAAAAGTGTTCATGATGCGTGCAGAAGGAAGTAGAAACGTGGGCAGATGGGCATTTAACTTAAATAGAAACTAATAAACATTTGTAGAAAACAGAGTAAAGCCAGAGAATGCCACAGTGACAAGTTCTGGTTAGATGGAGAGACTACAAGCATTCGCATTAATTTAGGTGCTTGACTGGGTTTATGCAAGCAGTGAAGGTTCCCTGTACATTCTCCAAATTTGAATTTTCTCCTGCCTTGAACGGAACTGTTAGGGTACGGCAGTATCCAAGTCTGGGGAGAACAAGTGATTTAAAGAGTATCATCATTGGCTTGGTATTTCTTGTTCTGAAGGACCTACCGCAGTTATCCAGCCAATCATTTTACTTGCAGTTGTGAAAACGACACTGTTGTAATCCTTGAATGAGAGATCCTCTGACAGTATCACTTCTAAATCCCCCGTTTAGTCTTTCGCTCTTTTGAGTGATTCGAGGGTTTTTTTTTTTTTTACTCCGTTCCAGTCTTTAATTCTTCAATATATCCATAGCGAAGTAACTGAAATTGTCCCTATTGAACACCATATTGTTGTCAGTGGCCTACTGGAAGGATAAGTGGAGACAGACTTTACAACAGGTGGGAGGAAAGTGGTTATACAAAACCCATCAGCCACAGCATCATGCCCCTTGCCCCCCTGCTGCCCAGTTCCAGGGTACACATGTGCACCCCTGATGAGCCTGCACATGTGCACCCCTTCTGCACCCCTACCAAGAAGAGATGGAAGAGCCGGAGGAGGAAGAACCTGATAAAGAAGAGCCAAGAGAAAGAGGGTTCAAGAAGAGCGAGAAGATAGTAGAGCCAGGAAGCGAATGACAACCAGGAGGAGAATGAAGGGCCAGGAAGAGGAAGGCCCAGCAAGGAGAGGAAGGAAGAGATAGGAGAAAGAGTCATTGTTGTGGAGTCATGAGGGAACCAAAATGTGAAAGTGGCCTATTAAGGTGACAACTTAAGCGTTGAAGTTTAGGTGTTAATAACACTTCCAGCTGCACCTGTTGTATATACCAGCTGTACCTGTTGTATATATTGTATATACCAGCTGTACCTGTTGTATATATTGTATATACCAGCTGTACCTGTTGTATATATTGTATATACCAGCTGTACCTGTTGTATATATTGTATATACCAGCTGTACCTGTTGTATATATTGTATATACCAGCTGTACCTGTTGTATACACCAGCTGTACCCGTTGTATATGCCAGCTGCACCTGTTGCATCTACCAGCTGCAACTCTTGTATCTACCTTCTAAATGCACCTAAAAAACAGCGACTTTCCTCTCTGTATACACACACACACACACACACACACACACACACACACACACACACACACACATAAAGGACAGAGGATAGATTATATTTCGTTCTTCTTGTAGATAGCCTTCTGCTCCCCTCCCCCTTATCTGTCAGTCTTCCTCTCTACCTTCCTCCCTCGTTCCATTCCTCTGTCTCTCTCCTCGTCCCCTCTGTGTTTCTCTACCTGGAAAATAATATGAATGGTTGTGAGAAATTTGAAAGCAAAGCATTTGTTCTCTTGCGTCTACATTATTGTGGTGTGTTCAGTTTCTTTGACGGCAGACTGGAAGAGTGTATGGCAGGCTGGAAGAGTGTATGGCAGGCTGGAAGAGTGTATGGCAGGCTGGAAGAGTGTATGGCAGGCTGGAAGAGTGTATGGCAGGCTGGAAGAGTGTATGGCAGGCTGGAAGAGTGTATGGCAGGCTGGAAGAGTGTATGGCAGGCTGGAAGAGTGTATGGCAGGCTGGAAGAGTGTATGGCAGGCTGGAAGAGTGTATGGCAGGCTGGAAGAGTGTATGGCAGGCTGGAAGAGTGTATGGCAGGCTGGAAGAGTGTATGGCAGGCTGGAAGAGTGTATGGCAGGCTGGAAGAGTGTATGGCAGGCTGGAAGAGTGTATGGCAGGCTGGAAGAGTGTATGGCAGGCTGGAAGAGTGTATGGCAGGCTGGAAGAGTGTATGGCAGGCTGGAAGAGTGTATGGCAGGCTGGAAGAGTGTATGGCAGGCTGGAAGAGTGTATGGCAGGCTGGAAGAGTGTATGGCAGGCTGGAAGAGTGTATGGCAGGCTGGAAGAGTGTATGGCAGGCTGGAAGAGTGTATGGCAGGCTGGAAGAGTGTATGGCAGGCTGGAAGAGTGTATGGCAGGCTGGAAGAGTGTATGGCAGGCTGGAAGAGTGTATGGCAGGCTGGAAGAGTGTATGGCAGGCTGGAAGAGTGTATGGCAGGCTGGAAGAGTGTATGGCAGGCTGGAAGAGTGTATGGCAGGCTGGAAGAGTGTATGGCAGGCTGGAAGAGTGTATGGCAGGCTGGAAGAGTGTATGGCAGGCTGGAAGAGTGTATGGCAGGCTGGAAGAGTGTATGGCAGGCTGGAAGAGTGTATGGCAGGCTGGAAGAGTGTATGGCAGGCTGGAAGAGTGTATGGCAGGCTGGAAGAGTGTATGGCAGGCTGGAAGAGTGTATGGCAGACTGGAAGAGTGTATGGCAGACTGGAAGATAGTGAAGGAAACCTGCCAGTGTCAGTAAAACATCAGAGGTACTGTGAGCGCATCAAAGCATCTGAGGTACCGTGAGAGCAAAACATCTGAGGTACCGTGAGAGCAAAACATCTGAGGTATCGTGAGAGCATCAGAAGATCTGAGGTACCGTGAGAGCATCAGAACATCTGAGGTACCGTGAGAGCATCAGAACATCTGAGGTACCGTGAGAGCATCAGAACATCTGAGGTACCGTGAGAGCATCAGAACATCTGAGGTACCGTGAGAGCATCAGAACATCTGAGGTACCGTGAGAGCGTCAGAACATCTGAGGTACCGTGAGAGCGTCAGAACATCTGAGGTACCGTGAGAGCGTCAGAACATCTGAGGTACCGTGAGAGCGTCAGAACATCTGAGGTACCGTGAGAGCGTCAGAACATCTGAGGTGCTGTGAGAGCGTCAAAACATCTGAGGTGCTGTGAGAGCGTCAGAACGTCTGAGTTACCGTGAGAGCATCAGAACATCTGAGGTACCGTGAGAGCATCAGAACATCTGAAGTACCGTGAGAGCGTCAGAACATCTGAGGTACCGTGAGAGCGTCAGAACATCTGAGGTACCGTGAGAGCGTCAGAACATCTGAGGTGCTGTGAGAGCGTCAGAAAATCTGAGGTGCTGTGAGAGCGTCAAAACATCTGAGGTGCTGTGAGAGCGTCAGAATGTCTGAGTTACCGTGAGAGCGTCAGAACATCTGAGGTACCGTGAGAGCGTCAGAACATCTGAGGTACCGTGAGAGCGTCAGAACATCTGAGGTACCGTGAGAGCGTCAGAACATCTGAGGTGCTGTGAGAGCGTCAGAATGTCTGAGGTGCTGTGAGAGCGTCAGAACATCTGAGGTGCTGTGAGAGCGTCAGAACATCTGAGGTGCTGTGAGAGCGTCAGAACATCTGAGGTACCGTGAGAGCGTCAGAACATCTGAGGTGCTGTGAGAGCGTCAGAACATCTGAGGTGCTGTGAGAGCGTCAGAACATCTGAGGTGCTGTGAGAGCGTCAGAATGTCTGAGTTACCGTGAGAGCGTCAGAACATCTGAGGTACCGTGAGAGCGTCAGAACATCTGAGGTACCGTGAGAGCGTCAGAACATCTGAGGTACCGTGAGAGCGTCAGAACATCTGAGGTGCTGTGAGAGCGTCAGAACATCTGAGGTACCGTGAGAGCGTCAGAACATCTGAGGTACCGTGAGAGCGTCAGAACATCTGAGGTGCTGTGAGAGCGTCAGAACATCTGAGGTGCTGTGAGAGCGTCAGAACATCTGAGGTACCGTGAGAGCGTCAGAACATCTGAGGTGCTGTGAGAGCGTCAGAACGTCTGAGTTACCGTGAGAGCATCAGAACATCTGAGGTACCGTGAGAGCCTCAGAACATCTGAGGTGCTGTGAGAGCGTCAGAACGTCTGAGTTACCGTGAGAGCGTCAGAACATCTGAGGTACCGTGAGAGCGTCAGAACATCTGAGGTGCTGTGAGAGCGTCAGAACATCTGAGTTACCGTGAGAGCGTCAGAACATCTGAGGTACCGTGAGAGCGTCAGAACATCTGAGGTACCGCGAGAGCGTCAGAACATCTGAGGTACCGTGACAGCGTCAGAACATCTGAGGTACCGTGAGAGCGTCAGAACATCTGAGGTACCGTGAGAGCATCAGAACATCTGAGGTACCGTGAGAGCGTCAGAACATCTGAGGTGCTGTGAGAGCGTCAGAACATCTGAGGTACTGTGAGAGCGTCAGAACATCTGAGGTGCTGTGAGAGCGTCAGAACATCTCAGGTACCGTGAGAGCGTCAGAACATCTGAGGTGCCGTGAGAGCGTCAGAACATCTGAGGTGCTGTGAGAGCGTCAGAACATCTGAGGTACCGTGAGAGCGTCAGAACATCTGAGGTACCGTGAGAGCGTCAGAACATCTGAGGTACCGTGAGAGCGTCAGAACATCTGAGGTACCGTGACAGCGTCAGAACATCTGAGGTACCGTGACAGCGTCAGAACATCTGAGGTACCGTGAGAGCGTCAGAACATCTGAGGTACCGTGAGAGCATCAGAACATCTGAGGTACCGTGAGAGCGTCAGAACATCTGAGGTGCTGTGAGAGCGTCAGAACATCTGAGGTACTGTGAGAGCGTCAGAACATCTGAGGTGCTGTGAGAGCGTCAGAACATCTCAGGTACCGTGAGAGCGTCAGAACATCTGAGGTGCCGTGAGAGCGTCAGAACATCTGAGGTGCTGTGAGAGCGTCAGAACATCTGAGTGCTGTGAGAGCGTCAGAACATCTGAGGTGCTGTGAGAGCGTCAGAACATCTGAGTGCTGTGAGAGCGTCAGAACATCTGAGGTGCTGTGAGAGCGTCAGAACATCTGAGGTGCTGTGAGAGCGTCAGAACATCTGAGGTGCTGTGAGAGCGTCAGAACATCTGAGGTGCTGTGAGAGCGTCAGAACATCTGAGGTGCTGTGAGAGCGTCAGAACATCTGAGGTGCTGTGAGAGCGTCAGAACATCTGAGGTGCCGTGAGAGCGTCAGAATATCTGAGGTGCCGTGAGAGCGTCAGAACATCTGAGGTGCCGTGAGAGCGTCAGAACATCTGAGGTGCTGTGAGAGCGTCAGAACATCTGAGGTACTGTGAGAGCGTCAGATCTGAGGTGCTGTGAGAGTGTCAGAACATCTGAGGTACCGTGAGAGCGTCAGAAAATCTGAGGTGCCGTGCGAGCGTCAGAACATCTGAGGTGCCGTGCGAGCGTCAGAACATCTGAGGTGCCGTGCGAGCGTCAGAACATCTGAGGTGCCGTGCGAGCGTCAGAACATCTGAGGTGCCGTGAGAGCGTCAGAACATCTGAGGTGCCGTGCGAGCGTCAGAACATCTGAGGTGCCGTGAGAGCGTCAGAACATCTTAGGTGCTGTGAGAGCGTCAGAACATCTGAGGTGCTGTGAGAGCGTCAGAACATCTGAGGTGCTGTGAGAGCGTCAGAACATCTGAGGTGTTGTGAGAGCGTCAAAACATCTGAGGTGCTGTGAGAGCGTCAGAACATCTGAGGTGCTGTGAGAGCCTCAGAACATCTGAGGTGTTGAGAGCGTCAGAACATCTGAGGTGTTGTGAGAGCGTCAGAACATCTGAGGTGCTGTGAGAGCGTCAGAACATCTGAGGTGCTGTGAGAGCGTCAGAACATCTGAGGTGCTGTGAGAGCGTCAGAACATCTGAGGTGCTGTGAGAGCGTCAGAACATCTGAGGTGCCGTGAGAGCGTCAGAATATCTGAGGTGCCGTGAGAGCGTCAGAACATCTGAGGTGCCGTGAGAGCGTCAGAACATCTGAGGTGCCGTGAGAGCGTCAGAACATCTGAGGTGCTGTGAGAGCGTCAGAACATCTGAGGTACTGTGAGAGCGTCAGATCTGAGGTGCCGTGAGAGCGTCAGAACATCTGAGGTGATGTGCGAGCGTCAGAACATCTGAGGTGCCGTGCGAGCGTCAGAACATCTGAGGTGCCGTGCGAGCGTCAGAACATCTGAGGTGCCGTGCGAGCGTCAGAACATCTGAGGTGCCGTGAGAGCGTCAGAACATCTGAGGTGCCGTGCGAGCGTCAGAACATCTGAGGTGCTGTGAGAGCGTCAGAACATCTGAGGTGCTGTGAGAGCGTCAGAACATCTGAGGTGCCGTGAGAGCGTCAGAACATCTGAGGTGCCGTGAGAGCGTCAGAACATCTGAGGTGCTGTGAGAGCGTCAGAACATCTGAGGTGCTGTGAGAGCGTCAGAACATCTGAGGTGCTGTGAGAGCGTCAGAACATCTGAGGTGCCGTGAGAGCGTCAGAACATCTGAGGTGCCGTGAGAGCGTCAGAACATCTGAGGTGCTGTGAGAGCGTCAGAACATCTGAGGTGCTGTGAGAGCGTCAGAACATCTGAGGTGCTGTGAGAGCGTCAGAACATCTGAGGTGCTGTGAGAGCGTCAGAACATCTGAGGTGCCGTGAGAGCGTCAGAACATCTGAGGTGCCGTGAGAGCGTCAGAACATCTGAGGTGCCGTGAGAGCGTCAGAACATCTGAGGTGCTGTGAGAGCGTCAGAACATCTGAGGTGCTGTGAGAGCGTCAGAACATCTGAGGTGCTGTGAGAGCGTCAGAACATCTGAGGTGCCGTGAGAGCGTCAGAACATCTGAGGTGCCGTGAGAGCGTCAGAACATCTGAGGTGCTGTGAGAGCGTCAGAACATCTGAGGTGCTGTGAGAGCGTCAGAACATCTGAGGTGCTGTGAGAGCGTCAGAACATCTGAGGTGCCGTGAGAGCGTCAGAACATCTGAGGTGCTGTGAGAGCATCAGAACATCTGAGGTACCGTGAGAGCGTCAGAACATCTGAGGTGCTGTGAGAGCGTCAGAACATCTGAGGTGTTGTGAGAGCGTCAGAACATCTGAGGTGCTGTGAGAGCATCAGAACATCTGAGGTACCGTGAGAGCGTCAGAACATCTGAGGTGCTGTGAGAGCGTCAGAACATCTGAGGTGTTGTGAGAGCGTCAGAACATCTGAGGTGTTGTGAGAGCGTCAGAACATCTGAGGTGTTGTGAGAGCGTCAGAACATCTGAGGTGCCGTGAGAGCGTCAGAACATCTGAGGTGCTGTGAGAGCGTCAGAACATCTGAGGTGCCGTGCGAGCGTCAGAACATCTGAGGTGCCGTGCGAGCGTCAGAACATCTGAGGTGCCGTGCGAGCGTCAGAACATCTGAGGTGCTGTGAGAGCATCAG
>NC_091321.1:18643675-18646175 GCF_038502225.1 Cherax quadricarinatus
CCCTCCATCAGTCTTATCCTTCCCTCCATCAGTCTTATCCTTCCCTCCATCAGTCTTATCCTTCCCTCCATCAGTCTTATCCTTCCCTCCATCAGTCTTATCCTTCCTTATCCTTCCCTCCATCAGTCTTATCATCAGTCTTATCCTTCCCTCCATCAGTCTTATCCTTCCCTCCATCAGTCTTATCCTCCATCAGTCTTATCCTTCCCTCCATCAGTCTTATCCTTCCATCAGTCTTATCCTTCCCTCCATCAGTCTTATCCTTCCCTCCATCAGTCTTATCCTTCCCTCCATCAGTCTTATCCTTATCCTTATCCATCAGTCTTATCCTCCCCTCCATCAGTCTTATCCTCCCCTCCATCAGTCTTATCCTTCCCTCCATCAGTCTTATCCTTCCCTCCATCAGTCTTATCCTTCCCTCCATCAGTCTTATCCTTCCCTCCATCAGTCTTATCCTTCCCTCCATCAGTCTTATCCTTCCCTCCATCAGTCTTATCCTTCCCTCCATCAGTCTTATCCTCAGTCTTATCCTCCCTCCATCAGTCTTATCCTCCCCTCCATCAGTCTTATCCTTCCCCTCCATCAGTCTTATCCTTCCCTCCATCAGTCTTATCCTTCCCTCCATCAGTCTTATCCTTCCCTCCATCAGTCTTATCCTTCCCTCCATCAGTCTTATCCTCCCCTCCATCAGTCTTCCCTCCATCAGTCTTATCCTTCCCTCCATCAGTCTTATCCTTCCCTCCATCAGTCTTATCCTTCCCTCCATCAGTCTTATCCTCCCCTCCATCAGTCTTATCCTCCCCTCCATCAGTCTTATCCTCCCCTCCATCAGTCTTATCCTTCCCTCCATCAGTCTTATCCTCCCCTCCATCAGTCTTATCCTCCCCTCCATCAGTCTTATCCTCCCCTCCATCAGTCTTATCCTCCCCTCCATCAGTCTTATCCTCCCCTCCATCAGTCTTATCCTTCCCTCCATCAGTCTTATCCTTCCCTCCATCAGTCTTATCCTTCCCTCCATCAGTCTTATCCTTCCCTCCATCAGTCTTATCCTTCCCTCCATCAGTCTTATCCTTCCCTCCATCAGTCTTATCCTCCCCTCCATCAGTCTTATCCTCCCCTCCATCAGTCTTATCCTTCCCTCCATCAGTCTTATCCTCCCCTCCATCAGTCTTATCCTTCCCTCCATCAGTCTTATCCTCCCCTCCATCAGTCTTATCCTTCCCTCCATCAGTCTTATCCTTCCCTCCATCAGTCTTATCCTTCCCTCCATCAGTCTTATCCTTCCCTCCATCAGTCTTATCCTTCCCTCCATCAGTCTTATCCTTCCCTCCATCAGTCTTATCCTTCCCTCCATCAGTCTTATCCTCCCCTCCATCAGTCTTATCCTTCCCTCCATCAGTCTTATCCTCCCCTCCATCAGTCTTATCCTTCCCTCCATCAGTCTTATCCTTCCCTCCATCAGTCTTATCATTCCCTCCATCAGTCTTATCCTTCCCTCCATCAGTCTTATCCTTCCCTCCATCAGTCTTATCCTCCCCTCCATCAGTCTTATCCTTCACTCCATCAGTCTTATCCTCCCCTCCATCAGTCTTATCCTTCCCTCCATCAGTCTTATCCTTCCCTCCATCAGTCTTATCCTTCCCTCCATCAGTCTTATCCTTCCCTCCATCCCCTCCCTCCATCAGTCTTTTTCTCCCCTCCATCAGTCTTATCCTTCCCTCCATCAGTCTTATCCTTCCCTCCATCAGTCTTATCCTCCCCTCCATCAGTCTTATCCTTCCCTCCATCAGTCTTATCCTTCCCTCCGTCAGTCTTATCCTTCCCTCCGTCAGTCTTATCCTCCCCTCCATCAGTCTTATCCTCCCCTCCATCAGTCTTATCCTCCCCTCCATCAGTCTTATCCTTCCCTCCATCAGTCTTATCCTCCCCTCCATCAGTCTTATCCTTCCCTCCATCAGTCTTATCCTCCCCTCCATCAGTCTTATCCTCCCCTCCATCAGTCTTATCCTTCCCTCCATCAGTCTTATCCTCCCCTCCATCAGTTTCATTTCTCTCCCATAAATATTTCTTTTTCCTAAATCGCCACTTTCTCCTCCAAGCTTCTCCCCATTTATCTTTCCCCTCCTCCAACACTTCTGTACTCCACCAGAACTCCTCCAAGACTCCTCCAACATTCCTCTAACATTCCTTAGAGACTCGCTACACTCCTACAACACACCAAACACTCCCCCAACACTCCTCCAACATTTCTCCAACGTTCTTCAACAGTCCTCCAGCACTCCTCCAACATTGCTCCAACACTCCTCCACATCCCCTGGATCGCCAGCGTGCAAAAATCTTCAATTAAAGATCCGAGATTAGTGGGAAAGAGAGCCGGCAGGCGCTCTTTAGTGGGGAGGGGGGAGCTCTATCCTCCCCCCTCCACCACCCTTCTCCTTCCCCTCCCCCAGATCTCCATCTCCCGTTCCCCAGATCACTATCATCTCCCTCTCTCCTAGGC
>NC_091321.1:18651175-18758675 GCF_038502225.1 Cherax quadricarinatus
CTGGAGTTTTATGATAAAATAACAGAAGTAAGACACGAGAGAGAGGGGTGGGTTGATTGCATCTTCTTGGACTGCAAGAAGGCCTTTGACACAGTTCCTCACAAGAGATTAGTGCAGAAGCTAGAGCATCAGGCGAATATAACAGGAAGGGCACTGCAATGGATCAGAGAATACCTGACAGGGAGACAACAACGAGTCATGGTACGTAATGATGTATCACAGTGGGCACCTGTGACGAGCGGGGTCCCACAGGGGTCGGTCCTAGGACCAGTGCTATTTTTGGTATATGTGAACGACATGATGGAAGGGTTAGACTCAGAAGTGTCCCTGTTTGCAGATGATGTGAAGTTAATGAGGAGAATTAAATCTGATGAGGACCAGGCAGGACTTCAAAGAGACCTGGACAGACTGGACACCTGGTCCAGCAAATGGCTTCTCGAATTTAATCCTGCCAAATGCAAAGTCATGAAGATAGGGGAAGGGCACAGAAGACCACAGACCGAGTATAGGCTAGGTGGCCAAAGACTGCAAACCTCACTCAAGGAGAAAGATCTTGGGGTGAGTATAACACCGAGCATGTCTCCGGAAGCACACATCAACCAGATAACTGCTGAAGCATGTGGGCGCCTGGCAAACCTGAGAACAGCATTCCGATACCTTAGTAAGGAATCGTTCAAGACACTGTACACCGTGTATGTCAGGCCCATACTGGAGTATGCAGCACCTGTTTGGAACCCGCACTTGACAAAGCACGTCAAGAAACTAGAGAAAGTACAAAGGTTTGCGACAAGGTTAGTTCCAGAGCTAAGGGGAATGTCCTATGAAGAAAGATTAAGGGAAATCGGCCTGACGACACTGGAGGACAGGAGGGTCAGGGGAGACATGATAACGACATATAAAATACTGCGTGGAATAGACAAGGTGGACAAAGACAGGATGTTCCAGGGAGGGGACACAGAAACAAGAGGTCACAATTGGAAGTTGAAGACACAAATGAGTCAGAGATATTAGGAAGTATTTCTTCAGTCATAGAGTTGTAAGGCAGTGGAATAGCCTAGAAAATGACGTAGTGGAGGCAGGAACCATACACAGTTTTAAGACGAGGTTTGATAAAGCTCATGGAGCAGGGAGAGAGAGAGCCCAGTAGCAACCGGTGAAGAGGCGGGGCCAGGAGCTAGGACTCGACCCCTGCAACCACAAATAGGTGAGTACAAATAGGTGAGCGAGTACACACACACAGAAAATTGCAGTGCGCGGTTAGTAAGGAAGAGGAGCCTCGATCAGAGATAAATTAAGCCTCAGGTAAGCCCCATCAGGTGCAGCTGCTGGTAAACATGATCAGTTACTGGCTATATAATGGTATGAGCCACTCACACCATGGTAACAAGACAGGGGTGCTGATGACATTTCGCTCACTCCATAAGCTTTATCAAGTAGCAGATAAACGTAGTACGAGAGGGCGAGAAGATATGTAGTGAGTAGTTGTGAGGTGAAGCGAAGTGAGGCGAGCTAAGTCACTTCAATTACCAAAACATTCTCTCCCAGTTCTCTAGGAAAAGATTCATTTAAGTTGTAGAAACCCTTGCTGTGGTTCAGGTTGTTGAAGACGCTGATGAGTGCTGATTCAGGACCCCCCATCCCCCTCCTCCCTCTCAGGATGTCATCCTCCTTGGCAAGTAGTATTGCACTAGTTTATTAAGTAGTTGTGAAAACTACATTTGTCAGGTTCTGCTGGCATACTGGAGTTCTGAAATTCGTTTGTGGAGGTCTCTGAATATCTCATATAAGGTAATTTTGTCAGTTACATTGGGATGGTGTATGCTGTGCAGTAGTGATGGTGATGTCTTGGATGGATGAGGCAGCATGGGATGGTGTATGTTTGCTCAGCAATAGTAATGGTAATAGTGACGTTTGCGAGGATGGTAGTGGCAGGTGTGCTTGTTTAGTTCGCGGTTTTCAAGTATTTTAATGTATTTGTGAATCGAGTTGTTGGAGAGGACCCAGTCTCTGTCATGGAAGATACGCGAGAGACGGGTCCTCAGCCTCCACACTTCCATGGTACCTTACTGGAGCGAGAGATACACGAGTAAATACCAAACCCAGTTAATTGTATTATGGGTAGACTACGAGAACACTGTCAACATCCATGGTCCAGGACACTCTAACCTGCTATCAGCAGTTATCAGTAATATTAACGGAATAATGAAGTTTTGAAGAAGGAACTGGATCCAAGTGGCAGATCAGCCAGGCTGTGATAGTCTGTGGGAAAATGGTAGGAACAGCTTGGTTGACCAGACAGACTTGATGTAAATTTGGCTTCAGACTTGACTGCCAGGTTAGGAGAACCCTCGAAGCCGGCATCAGGTATGTGAGCCAGCCTGCTGCAGGTATCAGAAAGGTATTAAGGAGAGTAATAAATGATAAAAATAATCAAGAAAACAAGGATGACCTCTTGGATAGTCTACCAAAAATATATAAAACATGGGAGAAAGAGATAGTGTATCAAAAAATGCAGAATGTCCATACCACAACAGATGACTCGAAACTACCTAGTCACCCACATGGTGCTAAGCCAGACCCATCCCCCAGGCATAGCACCAATACCCTCAGTACTGGTGCTGGCCCAGACCCAGCCCCACCCCCCAGCCCCAGTGCTGACCCAGACCCAGCCCCCAGCCTTACTGCCAGCCCAGACTCTCCTAGGGACACTACCCAAACCACCACAAAAACAGTAAATATACAACCATCATTGCACAAGACCGTGGCCCACAGTACAGATGTTGGAGAGGAGTCTCCTCCTTCCTCTACTGGGGAAAGTAGATGGAATCCAGGACGGCGTGGCCTTGGCTTGGATACTGAGGATTATAGTGCAGTCCCAGAACCTGCAGAAATTAACAACACACCTCCCAACAATTCTCAACCAAAGGTGAATTTGTGCAAATATTATGCTTGGGGCATCTGTAAGCATGGAATAACAGGGGAAAAAAATGGGACATGCAACTTTGACCATCCCCAAAAATGTAGCGACCTCCTGTCTAAAGGAGTGTGTCGTTCTTCTTCCTGTACTTTCTTTCACCCAAAAATGTGCCACTCCTCGGTCCTCCAGAAGCAGTGTTACAACATCGAGTGCCCTGCATACCATCTAAAAGGGACCAGGAGGCACAGACCCCACAAGACGAACAATAGTAGCTACGACAACCCAACTCCAGGTGATTTTTTAGTGGCAGGAAACGAAAAAAGAAAATGGAAGGAAATAACAAAAATAGTCCACCACCTTGGAGCCTTGTTGGACTGGAGGCGCAGCCAGTGGCCACCCATGACCCTCCAGAATTACAACTACTGATGCCAATAACAAAATCCCCCCAACAAACACAGAATACAACCTCGTTCATATTTGCTAATATACAGGGCCTTAAGCCATCCACCAACAACAAAATACCTTTTATCAGTGGACTTCTAGTGGAGTCTAATGCAATGTTTGCAGCCTTCACAGAGACTCACACAAAAGATCACTTTGACAGTGAAATATGGATAAGTGGTTACAACCTTTTTAGATGCGACAGAAAAAACAGGCAACAAGGGAGGGTTGGCCTGTATGTCAAAGAGTCCCTTATCTGCATGGAGTTGCTGAACACCACAAATGAGGTAGTTGAAGTTCTATCAATAAAGATCGAGAACCAAAACCTAGTCATTGTGGTTGTATACAAGCCACCAGATGCAACCTCCCAACAGTTCAAGGAACAGCTACTGAAAATCGATTACTGTTTGGAAAACCTTCCAGCTCCATCCCCAAACATCTTACTGCTTGGTGATTTCAACCTAAGGCATACAAAATGGAAGAATGTAGCAAATAATGTTATAGCTGAAACAATCCCCGGAGGTAGCGCAGATGAAAGGTCACACACACATGAACTACTAAGTCTCTGCGAAAAACACACCTTAAGCCAGCAGATAGTGGAGCCAACAAGACTAGAAAACACACTTGACCTTATCTTCACAAATAATGAGGACCTGATAAGAGACATAAGAATATCAAAAACAACTAATTCCGATCACAATCTAATCGAAGTCCAGACGTACATGCATAGGGGTCCTGAACAGCAGAATGCATGTACCGGTGAAGGTGTCTTCACAAAATACAATTTCAACAACAAGAACATCAACTGGGACCAGGTAAACCATGTCCTAAACAAAACATGTTGGGAAGATGTCTTAAATGACATGGATCCAAAACAGTGCCTTGAAAGGATCAACTTCCTGGTAGCCGAAGCATGTTCTAGGCATATTCCCCTAAGAAAGAAGAAGAGCAGGAGTAAACTGGAGAGAAAAAGACGCTCCCTCTACAGAAGACGACGAAGAGTCACTGAGCTCCTCAGGAGTGCTAGAATATCTGATACACGAAAGGAGGCGCTGACCAGGGAAGTGGAAACTATCGAACTTAAGCTAAATGACTCTTACAGGAACCAGGAGAGGCAGGAGGAGCTTAAAGCTATTAGTGAAATTGAAAGAAATTCAAAATATTTCTTTTCATATGCCAAAAACAAGGCAAATACCACAACTAGTATCGGGCCCTTACTCAGACAGGATGGGACTTACACAGACGACAACAAGGAAATGAGTGAAATATTGAAATCCCAGTACGACTCTGTGTTTAGTGAACCACTAATCGGTCTGAGGATCGACGACCCAAATGATTTCTTCATGAATGAGCCTCAAAACTCCATAAATGTATGCCAGATTTCCGACATTACCCTAACTCCGATAGATTTCGAAAAAGCCATTGACAACATGCCTATGCACTCAGCCCCGGGCCCAGACTCGTGGAACTCTGTTTTCATTAAGAACTGCAAGAAACCCCTCTCGCGTGCCCTAAGTACACTATGGAGGAGGAGCTTGGACATGGGTGAAATTCCACAGTCACTTAAAACAACGGATATAGCCCCACTCCATAAAGGTGGCAGCAAAGCATTAGCTAAGAACTATAGACCAATAGCTCTGACATCCCACATCATAAAAATCTTTGAAAGAGTGCTAAGAAGCAGGATTGCAAATCACCTGGATTCCCAAAATCTGCACAATCCAGGGCAACATGGGTTCAGGGCAGGTCGCTCCTGCCTCTCACAACTACTGGATCACTATGACATGGCCTTGGATGCACTGGAAGAAAATCAGAATGCAGATGTAATATACACAGACTTTGCAAAAGCATTTGACAAATGTGATCATGGCGTAATAGCCCATAAAATACGTGCTAAAGGAATAACTGGGAAAGTGGGGAGATGGATCTTCAACTTCCTAACAAATCGAACACAAAGAGTAGTGGTCAACAGAGTTAAATCGGAGGCTGCCATAGTGAAGAGCTCTGTTCCACAAGGCACAGTACTCGCCCCCATCTTATTCCTTATCCTCATATCAGACATAAACAGAGATATACACCACAGCACCGTATCATCCTTTGCGGATGATACTAGGATCTGCATGAGGCTGTCATCTGCTGAGGACGCGGTTAACCTCCAAGAAGATATAAACAAAGTTTTCCAGTGGGCAACGGTAAACAATATGATGTTCAATGAGGACAAATTCCAACTACTCCGTTATGGAAAACTGGAGGAGATAATTACTAGAACAGAGTATACTACTGACTCCGGCCATACAATAGAGCGGAAAAATAATGTAAGGGACCTGGGAGTAGTAATGTCTGAGGATCTCACTTTCAAGGATCACAACAGTGCCACGATCGCACGTGCAAAGAAAATGATAGGATGGATAATGAGAACTTTCAAAACGAGAGATGCCAAGCCCATGATGATCCTTTTCAAATCACTTGTTCTCTCTAGGCTGGAATACTGCTGTACATTAACATCTCCATACAAAGCAGGTGAAATCGCAGATCTAGAGAGTGTACAGAGATCCTTTACTGCACGTATAAGTTCTGTCAAGCACCTTAACTACTGGGAACGCTTGGAAGCACTTGACTTGTACTCGTTGGAACGCAGGAGGGAGAGATATATCATAATCTACACTTGGAAAATCTTGGAAGGAATGGTCCCAAATCTGCACACAGAAATCACTCCCTACGAAAGTAAAAGACTGGGCAGGCGATGCAAAATGCCGCCAATAAAAAGTAGGGGCGCCATTGGTACACTAAGAGAAAACACCATAAGTGTCCGGGGCCCAAAACTGTTCAACAGCCTCCCATCAAGCATTAGGGGAATTGCCAATAAACCCCTGGCTGCCTTCAAGAGAGAGCTGGACAGATACCTAAAGTCAGTGCCGGATCAGCCGGGCTGTGGCTCGTACGTCGGACTGCGTGCGGCCAGCAGTAACAGCCTAGTTGATCAGGCCCTGATCCATCGGGAGGCCTGGTCATGGACCGGGCCGCGGGGGCGTTGATCCCCGGAATAACCTCCAGGTAATAGGCTGGTTTATCAAGTTATAAACAGGAAAGCCCACCCGGCCGCCAGGACGCCAGCCCACCAGGCCGCCCGCCCACCATACCTACACACCCACCCGCCCACCAGAACGATGCTCTATGTCTTGCAGATTAGGTAAAATTGGTCAATTAGCAAGAACTCATTTAAAATTAAGCCCTTTCTAAGATTTTCTCTTATACGTTTAAAAATATATTTTTTTCGTTTATATTAATATAAAAATTAATGATTTTGTACCAAAAGAATCTTAGAAAACTTACCTGACCTTATTATAACAAGCGCAATTTAATTTAGCCTAACCCAACTAAATATATTTTACATAAGTTTACAATAATTTAATAATAAACAAACAATGAAATATATTTTTTTTCGTTACGTTCAGAATGATTTTTGCGGAATTATTGCATACACAAATTTTTGTATGCTTTATTCGGCAAGAAGAGCGTTGCTATTTAAGCATTATATATATATATATATATATATATATATATATATATATATATATATATATATATATATATATATGTGTGTGTGTGTATGTGTGTGTGCTAGGAATTCGCAAGAACATGCGAAATATTCACACTGATCTCAGGCCGAAGGAGAATCGAACCTTGGAACAAGGTACGCAGTGCTTTACCATCCTCACCGCACTGGACCAGTACCTTGGCACCTAGCTCACGCTAGACGTTGATCCAAGGCAGCCAGCTTTCCGGGAGAAGGCTTACAACTTTTTATCTCATCCCCTGCATGCACCTACCAACTAGAGATTTTAACAATGCAAGGAATTAGCAAGAACAGGCGAAATATTCACAAACACTGATCTCAGGCCGAAGGAGACTCGAAACTACGAACCTTGGAACAAAGTACGCAGTGCTTTACCATCCGTACCACACTGGACCAATACCTGGCTGTATTGGTGCAGTGTGGTAAAACACAGCCCAGCTGATCCGGCACCGACTTTAGGTATCTGTCCAGCTCCCTCTTGAAGACAACCAGGGGTCTGTTGGTAATGCCCCTTATTGCTGGTGGGAGGCTGTTGAACAGTCTTGGGCCCCAGGCTCTTATTGCGTTTTCTCTTAATGTGCCAGTGGCACCCCTACTTTAAATTGGGGGTATGTTGCATCCCCTGCCAAGCCTTTTGCTTTCGTAGGAAGTGATTTCTGTGTGCATATTAGGAACCAGTTCCTTCAGGATTTTCCAGGTGTAGATTATGATGTATCTCTCTCGCCTGCGCTCCAGTGAGTACAAGTCAAGTGCTTCCAAGCAGTCCCAGTAGTTAAGGTGTTTGATGGAACTTATATGTGCGGTAAAGGTTCTCTGTGCATTCTCTAGATCTGCAGTTTCACCTGCCTTGAACTTCTGCTTGGACGTCTTACTCATTTCTGCGACATTGCAAGCTCCTGATGTCTTGATTGCAACATGAAAGGCCTATATATATAAATATATATATATAATATATTACACACCACATTCGTGCAATAGCAACGAGTAGATGAGCAGGGTGTTATTAGCCTGCTGTATTTAATATAATGAGCAGTATTGCTAGCCTGCACTAGGCGGTAGTAGGGTGATTATTGTTCAACTCTCACCAATACCCTCCCTTCCCTCCCCCCCCCTGTGCTTTCAACCCCTCTGCCCTCTCTTCACTCTCCTCCCCTCTTCCTCCCTGTTAACACTCGTCTCCCGGATCTGAACCAGACTCATTTTTTACTGACTATTAATTTTCTGGTGGATATGATACTGTGACGCTACTCAAGTTAAGAAAGAATTGACCCACTTAAAGAAAATGGCACGTTTGTTTTGTTTTGTGGGAGATACTGTGATAAAATTTGTATTGGGTTGTTGGGATACCAAGACGTTTTGGGATGGTAATCTTTGTGTGTGTACTCACCTATGTGGTTGAAGGGGTCGATTCACGGTTCCTGTGTGTGTGTACTCGCCTGTTTGTGAAGGGTTGATTGTTAGCTTCTGGGCCAGCAGCTTAATTGTCAACCTCCTTTACTGATTCGTCGTCTCTAGAATACAGTCATATCTACTCTTGAAACTGTGTATGATGTTTGCTTCCTCTTCCTCTAGTTGGTTGTTCTCGCACAACTAATTCCTCTGCTCTTCGGTCTTCCCAGTGTGATATTCTACCTGGTCTCCTTTCTGTATAATTCGACTTATTTTCGATTTACTTTTCTCTAGTCTTTATTGCCTTCTACTTTCTTCCATTTCTCTTGGTGTCTTTCCTAGTTCCTGAGTGAAGACTTTTTTGACCCTTGCTTAATTCTGCTCTTATTGCATCTTCCAGCGTATTTCTTTTCAGTTTCACTCTTCCTTCGTGAGTCTTGTTACCTTTTATTGTCATCTTTTCGTTTTGTGTGGCTGTTTATCCCAGACATTTTCAAACTGTTGCTGATTACAATCTCACCCTTACATACCTATTTAAGTCTGGTACACTGCACACTCTGGTACACTGCACACACTGGTACACTGCACACTCTGGTACACTGCACACTCTGGTACACTGCACACTCTGGTACACTGCACACTCTGGTACACTGCACACTCTGGTACACTGCACACTCTGGTACACTGCACACTCTGGTACACTGCACACACTGGTACACTGCACACTGGTACACTGCACACACTGGTACACTGCACACTCTGGTACACTGCACACTCTGGTACACTGCACACTCTGGTACACTGCACACTCTGGTACACTGCACACACTGGTACACTGCACACTGGTACACTGCACACACTGGTACACTGCACACACTGGTACACTGCACACTGGTACACTGCACACACTGGTACACTGCACACTGGTACACTGCACACACTGGTACACTGCACACACTGGTACACTGCACACTGGTACACTGCACACTGGTACACTGCACACACTGGTACACTGCACACTGGTACACTGCACACACTGGTACACTGCACACACTGGTACACTGCACACTGGTACACTGCACACTGGTACACTGCACACACTGGTACACTGCACACACTGGTACACTGCACACTGGTACACTGCACACACTGGTACACTGCACACTGGTACACTGCACACACTGGTACACTGCACACACTGGTACACTGCACACTGGTACACTGCACACACTGGTACACTGCACACACTGGTACACTGCACACTGGTACACTGCACACACTGGTACACTGCACACTGGTACACTGCACACACTGGTACACTGCACACACTGGTACACTGCACACTGGTACACTGCACACACTGGTACACTGCACACACTGGTACACTGCACACTCTGGTACACTGCACACTCTGGTACACTGCACACTCTGGTACACTGCACACTCTGGTACACTGCACACTCTGGTACACTGCACACTCTGGTACACTGCACACTCTGGTACACTGCACACTCTGGTACACTGCACACACTGGTACACTGCACACACTGGTACACTGCACACACTGGTACACTGCACACACTGGTACACTGCACACTCTGGTACACTGCACACTCTGGTACACTGCACACTCTGGTACACTGCACACTCTGGTACACTGCACACTCTGGTACACTGCACACTCTGGTACACTGCACACTCTGGTACACTGCACACACTGGTACACTGCACACTCTGGTACACTGCACACTCTGGTACACTGCACACACTGGTACACTGCACACTCTGGTACACTGCACACACTGGTACACTGCACACTCTGGTACACTGCACACTCTGGTACACTGCACACACTGGTACACTGCACACACTGGTACACTGCACACACTGGTACACTGCACACTCTGGTACACTGCACACACTGGTACACTGCACACACTGGTACACTGCACACACTGGTACACTGCACACACTGGTACACTGCACACACTGGTACACTGCACACACTGGTACACTGCACACACTGGTACACTGCACACACTGGTACACTGCACACACTGGTACACTGCACACTCTGGTACACTGCACACACTGGTACACTGCACACACTGGTACACTGCACACTCTGGTACACTGCACACACTGGTACACTGCACACACTGGTACACTGCACACACTGGTACACTGCACACACTGGTACACTGCACACACTGGTACACTGCACACACTGGTACACTGCACACACTGGTACACTGCACACACTGGTACACTGCACACACTGGTACACTGCACACTCTGGTACACTGCACACACTGGTACACTGCACACACTGGTACACTGCACACTCTGGTACACTGCACACACTGGTACACTGCACACACTGGTACACTGCACACACTGGTACACTGCACACACTGGTACACTGCACACACTGGTACACTGCACACACTGGTACACTGCACACACTGGTACACTGCACACACTGGTACACTGCACACACTGGTACACTGCACACACTGGTACACTGCACACTCTGGTACACTGCACACTCTGGTACACTGCACACACTGGTACACTGCACACACTGGTACACTGCACACACTGGTACACTGCACACACTGGTACACTGCACACACTGGTACACTGCACACACTGGTACACTGCACACTCTGGTACACTGCACACACTGGTACACTGCACACTCTGGTACACTGCACACACTGGTACACTGCACACACTGGTACACTGCACACACTGGTACACTGCACACACTGGTACACTGCACACTCTGGTACACTGCACACACTGGTACACTGCACACACTGGTACACTGCACACACTGGTACACTGCACACACTGGTACACTGCACACACTGGTACACTGCACACACTGGTACACTGCACACTCTGGTACACTGCACACACTGGTACACTGCACACACTGGTACACTGCACACACTGGCACACTGCACACACTGGCACACTGCACACACTGGTACACTGCACACACTGGCACACTGCACACACTGGCACACTGCACACTCTGGTACACTGCACACACTGGTACACTGCACACTCTGGTACACTGCACACACTGGTACACTGCACACACTGGCACACTGCACACACTGGTACACTGCACACACTGGCACACTGCACACACTGGCACACTGCACACTCTGGTACACTGCACACACTGGTACACTGCACACACTGGCACACTGCACACACTGGTACACTGCACACACTGGTACACTGCACACTCTGGTACACTGCACACTCTGGTACACTGCACACTCTGGTACACTGCACACTCTGGTACACTGCACACACTGGTACACTGCACACACTGGCACACTGCACACACTGGTACACTGCACACACTGGCACACTGCACACACTGGCACACTGCACACTCTGGTACACTTCACACACTGGTACACTGCACACACTGGCACACTGCACACACTGGTACACTGCACACACTGGTACACTGCACACACTGGCACACTGCACACTCTGGTACACTGCACACACTGGTACACTGCACACACTGGTACACTGCACACACTGGTACACTGCACACACTGGTACACTGCACACACTGGCACACTGCACACTCTGGTACACTGCACACACTGGTACACTGCACACACTGGTACACTGCACACACTGGTACACTGCACACACTGCACACACTGGTACACTGCACACACTGGTACACTGCACACTCTGGTACACTGCACACACTGCACACACTGGTACACTGCACACACTGGCACACTGCACACACTGGTACACTGCACACACTGGTACACTGCACACACTGGCACACTGCACACACTGGTACACTGCACACACTGGTACACTGCACACACTGCACACACTGGTACACTGCACACACTGCACACACTGGTACACTGCACACACTGGCACACTGCACACACTGGTACACTGCACACACTGGTACACTGCACACACTGGCACACTGCACACACTGGCACACTGCACACACTGGTACACTGCACACACTGGTACACTGCACACACTGGCACACTGCACACACTGGTACACTGCACACACTGGCACACTGCACACACTGGTACACTGCACACACTGGTACACTGCACACACTGGTACACTGCACACACTGGCACACTGCACACACTGGTACACTGCACACACTGGTACACTGCACACACTGGTACACTGCACACACTGGCACACTGCACACACTGGTACACTGCACACACTGGCACACTGCACACACTGGCACACTGCACACACTGGCACACTGCACACACTGGCACACTGCACACACTGGTACACTGCACACACTGGCACACTGCACACACTGGTACACTGCACACACTGGTACACTGCACACACTGGCACACTGCACACACTGGCACACTGCACACACTGGTACACTGCACACACTGGCACACTGCACACTCTGGTACACTGCACACACTGGTACACTGCACACACTGGCACACTGCACACACTGGTACACTGCACACACTGGTACACTGCACACACTGGCACACTGCACACACTGGTACACTGCACACACTGGCACACTGCACACACTGGTACACTGCACATACTGGTACACTGCACACACTGGTACACTGGTACACTGCACACACTGGTACACTGCACACACTGGTACACTGCACACACTGGCACACTGCACACTCTGGCACACACTGGCACACTGCACACACTGGTACACTGCACACTCTGGCACACACTGGCACACTGCACACACTGGTACACTGCACACTCTGGCACACACTGGTACACTGCACACACTGGTACACTGCACACTGGTATACTGCACACACTGGTACACTGCACACTGGTACACTGCACACTGGTACACTGCACACACTGGTACACTGCACACTGGTACACTGCACACACTGGTACACTGCACACACTGGTACACTGCACACTGGTACACTGCACACACTGGTACACTGCACACTGGTACACTGCACACACTGGTACACTGCACACACTGGTACACTGCACACTGGTACACTGCACACACTGGTACACTGCACACACTGGTACACTGCACACTGGTACACTGCACACACTGGTACACTGCACACACTGGTACACTGCACACTGGTACACTGCACACACTGGTACACTGCACACACTGGTACACTGCACACTGGTACACTGCACACACTGGCACACTGCACACTCTGGTACACTGCACACTCTGGTACACTGCACACACTGGTACACTGCACACACTGGTACACTGCACACACTGGTACACTGCACACACTGGTACACTGCACACACTGGTACACTGCACACACTGGTACACTGCACACACTGGTACACTGCACACACTGGTACACTGCACACACTGGCACACTGCACACACTGGTACACTGCACACTCTGGTACACTGCACACACTGGTACACTGCACACACTGGTACACTGCACACACTGGTACACTGCACACACTGGCACACTGCACACACTGGTACACTGCACACTCTGGTACACTGCACACACTGGCACACTGCACACACTGGTACACTGCACACTCTGGTACACTGCACACTCTGGTACACTGCACACACTGGCACACTGCACACACTGGTACACTGCACACACTGGTACACTGCACACACTGGCACACTGCACACACTGGTACACTGCACACTCTGGTACACTGCACACACTGGTACACTGCACACACTGGTACACTGCACACACTGGTACACTGCACACACTGGTACACTGCACACACTGGTACACTGCACACACTGGTACACTGCACACACTGGTACACTGCACACACTGGTACACTGCACACACTGGTACACTGCACACACTGGTACACTGCACACACTGGTACACTGCACACACTGGTACACTGCACACACTGGTACACTGCACACACTGGTACACTGCACACACTGGTACACTGGTAGTTTGTGATCACTCGTGTATAATCCGTGGTCTCCTTGGTATAAATGTATCTGTAGCTTGCTCTCGTCTCGTGAGTTACCTCGTCATTATCTCTTCTACTGGTTGTTCTTACATTCGTCTTCCCCCAGGGGCCCTCTCATCCCTGTGTAGCTATTTCGTATTTAGCCTCTCTGATTGTGGCTTCCCTCATCACTTTCGTTTTCCATATTCACCTCAGCCAGACACTCCGAACACAATTTAACAAGCGTGGCCCAAGGTAGGCAAACCTGACCCAGGGTAGACAAGCCTGGCCCAGGGTAGACAAGCCTGGCCCAAGGTAGGCAAACCTGACCCAGGGTAGACAAGCCTGGCCCAGGGTAGACAAGCCTGGCCCAGGGTAGACAAGCCTGGCCCAAGGTAGGCAAACCTGACCCAGGGTAGACAAGCCTGGCCCAGGGTAGACAAGCCTGGCCCAGGGTAGGCAAACCTGACCCAGGGTAGACAAGCCTGGCCCAGGGTAGACAAGCCTGGCCCAAGGTAGGCAAACCTGACCCAGGGTAGACAAGCCTGGCCCAGGGTAGACAAGCCTGGCCCAGGGTAGACAAGCCTGGCCCAAGGTAGGCAAACCTGACCCAGGGTAGACAAGCCTGGCCCAGGGTAGACAAGCCTGGCCCAAGGTAGGCAAACCTGACCCAGGGTAGACAAGCCTGGCCCAGGGTAGACAAGCCTGGCCCAGGGTAGACAAGCCTGGCCCAAGGTAGGCAAACCTGACCCAGGGTAGACAAGCCTGGCCCAGGGTAGACAAGCCTGGCCCAGGGTAGACAAGCCTGGCCCAGGGTAGACAAGCCTGGCCCAGGGTAGACAAGCCTGGCCCAGGGTAGACAAGCCTGGCCCAGGGTAGACAAGCCTGGCCCAGGGTAGACAAGCCTGACCCAAGGTAGGTAAACCTGACCCAGGGTAGACAAGCCTGGCCCAGGGTAGACAAACCTGGCCCAGGGTAGACAAGCCTGACCCAGGGTAGACAAGCCTGGCCCAGGGTAGACAAGCCTGGCCCAGGGTAGACAAGCCTGGCCCAGGGTAGACAAGCCTGGCCCAAGGTAGGCAAACCTGACCCAGGGTAGACAAGCCTGGCCCAGGGTAGACAAACCTGGCCCAGGGTAGACAAGCCTGACCCAGGGTAGACAAGCCTGGCCCAGGGTAGACAAGCCTGGCCCAGGGTAGACAAGCCTGGCCCAGGGTAGACAAGCCTGGCCCAAGGTAGGCAAACCTGACCCAGGGTAGACAAGCCTGGCCCAGGGTAGACAAACCTGGCCCAGGGTAGACAAGCCTGACCCAGGGTAGACAAGCCTGGCCCAGGGTAGACAAGCCTGGCCCAGGGTAGACAAGCCTGACCCAGGGTAGACAAGCCTGGCCCAGGGTAGACAAACCTGGCCCAGGGTAGACAAGCCTGGCCCAGGGTAGACAAACCTGGCCCAGGGTAGACAAGCCTGACCCAGGGTAGACAAGCCTGGCCCAGGGTAGACAAGCCTGGCCCAAGGTAGGCAAACCTGACCCAGGGTAAACAAGCCTGGCCCAGGGTAGACAAGCCTGGCCCAAGGTAGGCAAACCTGGCCCAGGGTAGACAAGCCTGGCCCAGGGTAGACAAGCCTGGCCCAGGGTAGACAAGCCTGGCCCAGGGTAGACAAGCCTGGCCCAGGGTAGACAAGCCTGGCCCAGGGTAGACAAGCCTGGCCCAGGGTAGACAAGCCTGGCCCAGGGCCGTGCTGGGCCGGGCTGCCAGAGTAAGGAAAACTCTGGAAATCCATGAAGGGTATATCAAAGGCATCAAAGTTGTGTGATCACTGGTTGTAGTGGTTCATGATATTCAGTATTTTAATGTACACTTCAGTTTAAAGTGAAGACGAGATCTGGTGTGACTGCTCCGTCACCTCGTGTTCTTCTGTACTAAACATTGTCTCGTAATGTTTCTCATCATTGCGTTCATCAGTGTTTTGTCTCTGTATCTCCTGGAATGTTGTTATTAGACTTAGTCATCACTAGGTTCATGTTGCACACACACACACACACACGTGTGTTTGTAGGTGTGTGTACACTCGCCTATTTGTGGTTGCAGGGGTCGATTTACAGCTCCTGGCCCCGCCTCTTCTCTGGTCGCTACTAGGTCCTCTCCGTGTTCTATGAACTTTATCGTACCTCTTCTTAAAGCTGTGTATGGATCCTGCCTCCACTACATCACTCAGTATTGTTCTACATACTGACAACTCTGTTACTGAAGAAATGCCCCCTAACTTCTCTGTGACCCATCTGAGTTATCAACTTCCAGCTGTGACCCCTTGTTGCTGTGTCACATCTCTGAAACATCCTGTCCCTATCCACCTTGTCAGTCCTCTCAGTGTTTTATGTTTTTATCACGTTCCCTCTATCCCTCCTGTCCTCCGTGTAGGCAGATGTATTTTCAGGTTCCTAACACACACAACACAAAAAAGTAGTAGTGAACAGAGCAAGATCCAGCATCAGCGAGGTAAAAAGCTCAGTGCCCCAAGGCACTGTTCTGGCACCTCTGCTGTTTCTCATCCTCATAGCAGACAGAAAAAAACACCCGTCACACTTTTGTATCATCATTTGCAGATGACACTAAAATAAGCATGAAAATCACGACGGTAGACGACACTGAAAAATTACAGGAAGACATAAGCAGGGTTTTCCAGTGAGCAGTGGAGAACATGACGACGTTCACTGGTGATAAGTTCCAGCTGCTTAGGTATGGAAAGAATGAAGAACTCTAAAGGAACACTGTATACAAAACTCAAGAGGGTCACCAAATAGAACGAAAGGAGCACGTAAAAGACCTGGGAATAATTATGTCAGCTGACCTTTCTTTTAAAGACCATAACAAAACAAAGATCACGACAGCCAGGAAGATGACTGGGTGGGTATTGTGAACTTTCAAAACAAGGGAAATAATGCCGATGGTGACACTTTTCAAATCACTAGTGCTCCCTCACTTAGAATATTGTTCAGTGCTGACGGCCCCGTTCAAAGCAGGAGAAATGTCGGAGCTGTAACAAATACAGAGATCGTTTACGGCTCACATTGAGCCAGTAAAGCACCTAAATTACTGTGAACGCCTTCAAGTCTTGAACATGTACTCATTGGAGCAGAGGAGATAGAGGTACATGATAATATATACCTGGAAAGTACTTGAGGGTCTGGTCCCAAATCTGCACATTGCTATGACAACATACTGGAGTGAGAGATATGGGAGGAAGTGTTAAACCCAGTGAGGAGCAGGGGTACGGTGGGGACAGGAAGGGAACACTGTATCAACATTCGTGGTCCCAGACTATTCAACATCTTACCATAATAATGTAGGTAGAATTACCGACAATATGTAAAGTAAAAGGACACAAATGCAACTAATGTGACATTTTATTGTGGCAACGTTTCGCTCTCCAGGAGCTTTATCAAGCCGATACAAGCAGTATATGGACACAGAGGGTATATAAAGGCTCAGAGTGAGGTGCAATACTAGTGAGGTACCATTTCGATGTTCACTAGTGGTAGTAGTAGTAGTAGTGACAATATGGTAGAGCAATTAATTCGTACATGAGTGAAAGAATATAAAAGCTATTACTTGGGTAACACAAAACTAGGTTGGACAAATATAGACTGGATAGAGCCAACCTCCAACAGAAGATCAAACTCAATCGCAAACTTCAGTACCTCTGCACTAACAGTCGATGGAAGGAAATGGGACGCGAATCCCTGATAAACAACTTATCGTCACGCACCTTAACTGACTACGAGAAACAAGCACTGAGTCTGGGACTCAAATTTACCACCAACATACGCAAACCTAACTATCAACTCAATCTTGTTACCAGGAACCATAGACACAGTAGGGTTATATACAGAAGGGTTATATACAGGGCCTTCTCACTGCAGCTTTATGTGAACCTTCTTCTAATCTTCCTAGACGAT
Organism: Cherax quadricarinatus; assembly: GCF_038502225.1. Lineage (NCBI taxonomy): Eukaryota > Metazoa > Arthropoda > Malacostraca > Decapoda > Parastacidae > Cherax > Cherax quadricarinatus. The sequence goes on from NC_091321.1 coordinate 18,669,426, forward strand.
ACATCACTGCCCTTAAGGACCTCGCCAACGACCCCAACATTATGGTCACCACCGCCGACAAAGGAGGTGGAGTCGTCATACTCAACACCAGTGACTACAACACTAAAATGGACCTTTTGAGTGATCAATCTACATACGAACCCATCAGCACTCAACAGTGGGAGACACTCACCAAAGATTTTCTATACAAAACCAGACAAATACTCAAACGCACTAGAGAAGGGAAGAAACTTCTGTACTTATTACCAAGCAACCCTAAACCAGCACACATGTATGGTTTACCCAAGACCCATAAACACAATATTCCTCTCAGACCCATCACGTCAGGTATAGGCAGTGCTCCACACAAACTAGCCGGAGTTCTTGCCAAACATCTTTCCTGCCTTCTGGGGACCATCAGCCCCGCTCATCTTAAACACTCAGGCGACCTTCTCAACCGCATCCGAAACCTCTCCATCCGTAACAAGAAACTAAGTAGTTTGGACGTGACTTCCCTCTTCACAAAAGTATCTACCACAAAAGTCATCGAGGTTCTACGACGTAAAGTCAATCAGGACCTTAATCTTCCTCTACCTCCCGGAGATTTTGTTGACTTGATTGAACTCTGTGTTAATTTCAACTGTTTTTCTTTCAATAACAAGCTCTACAAACATACCTACGGCATGGGAATGGGGTCCCCCATCAGTGCCGTCCTAGCCAACTTATACATGGAACACCTAGAGTCCGAACACTTCGCCAACATCATCCCTTCAAGCGTCACTTGGTTACGTTACGTGGACGATGTCCTCGTAATAACTCCCAAACGTTTTGATGTATGGAATCTTCAGGCAAGGCTCAACGCAGTTGAACTGGCGATCCAGTTTACACTAGAAGAAGAGTCCAATGACAAGCTACCTTTCCTCGACGTCCTCATTCACAAAGTAGACAACAACCTAAGATTTCAAGTTTATCGGAAACCTACCAATAAAAATGATCTCACACACTTCTATTCCAGTCAAGATACCAAGACCAAAAGAGGCATCATCATCGAGTTTTTCCTAAGAGCATACCGAATTTGTAGTCCTGAGTTTCTTGACGAGGAATGTACATACATTCACCAAACATTCACTGAGTTACATTTTCCTTCCTTTTTCATCAAAGACTGCAAGAAAAAAGCTCTTCAGATCATTAATTCTCCACGCACCAACACCACTCCCAACAAAGTTATAATTCTTCCCAACAGCCAGGTTGCACTGAACGTTTCTAAAGTACTTTCACAAGCTAACACCAGAGTCGCCATCGCTTCCAGCACTTCAATAAAGGATCTAACCAGGACAAAATCCAAGCACCACGAACCAGTCAATGCAGGAGTTTACACTATACCCTGCGGAGGCTGTGACAAGATTTACGTAGGTGAAACAGCAAGAAACCTCGACACCCGCCTCAATGAACACATTTACGCATGTAGGAACGATAACTTGAACAACGCCTGTGCACAACACCGAAATTCCACCAATCATCTCATGAAATTCAGGGACGCCCAATTAGTGATCAAAGAAACTAATTTCCGCAGACGCAAGTGCCTCGAATCAGCACTGATCGCTGTTTCGAATACAATTAAACAAAACAACGGCAGCTTCACCATCTCCGAAGTCTTAGCAAGAATCCTCCTGAAAACAGTAAACCCTGCCATCACATAGTCTCTCCTGTTATACTACACAAAGCACATTACAGAGAGTGAACACTGAAACAAGCTGCCTCTTTCCACTCTATATTTGTCCAACCTATTTTTATGTTACCCAAGTAATAGCGTTTATATCCTTTTACTCATGTACGAATTAATTGCTCTACCATATTGTATTACTACTACTACTAGTGGACATCGAAATGGTACCTCACTAGTATTGCACCTTTTCTGAGCCTTTATATACCCTCTGTGTCCATATACTGTTTGTATCGGCTTGACAAAGCTCCTGGAGAGCGAAACGTTGCCACAATAAAATGTCACATTAGTTGCACTTGTGTCCTTTTACTTTACAACATCTTACCAGAAGATATCAGAAACACAGCTGGAACATGTGTAGAAGCCTTCAAGAGGAAACTGGACAAGTATCTTCACCAGGCACCAGATCAACCAGGCTGTGATGGATATGTGGGACAGCGAGTCTCCAGCAGCAGCAACAGCTTGGTTGACCAGGCAAACACCAGACAAGCCTGGCCCATGGCCGGGCTCCGAGAGTAGCGAGACTCTTCAAAAGTATGTAAACTCGTGGAGCTCCTGATCTGTTTGGCACTTCCTGCACTAGTATGATCTTAACCAGTGCCATCACAATGAAGAACTCTCGTATACAATTATTTGCTCGTTCTGGCATTCAATTTAGCCTTGTGCTCCCTGCCGTTCTCTCATACTTTGTGGTTACACACTTGTACAATACCTGGGTGTTTTGAAGACGTCTCGTTAACCAGTGGCTTTTTTAATTCATTACAGAGCTGGTAAACTGGAGACAGTAGAAGGTATTGTGTGTCATTATGAATATAATGATACTCTCACATTATTTTCATCCACTATATAATCATAATGATCATAGCTTCTCCGAGGTTTCCTGTTCTTTGCTAGCATTGTTATATTTAATTCTCTACGTCTGTCCTATCGTCAGCTGGCTTTTCTCGCAATTTCGTGACAGCTGATTTTTCCCGCGCTTATATCAGCTGACTTTTCACACTTTCGTGGCAGCTGACTTTCCCGCGCCTTCTGTCATCTGATCTTCACACGTTTTGTCAGCTGGCCTTCTCGCCAACTTTGTTTTCTTATGGCCTGCAGATGGTGTGACTGACACATGATTCCTTTGCTGTGTACATTATTTTCATCCAGCGAGGTCAGTGTGATGCTTGTGCGTGTCTGTCAGGGAAAATATTTAGATATTTCATAGTGGCCGCAAGATGTTCTGACCTCGCAATACCATAAGTTAAAATATATTTAAATTTAAAACAATCTCTCTCTGTCTCTGTCTGTCTCTGTCTCTCTCTCTCTCTCTCTCTCTCTCTCTCTCTCTCTCTCTCTCTCTCTCTCTCTCTCTCTCTCTCTCTCTCTCTCTCTCTCTCTCTCTCTTTTCTCCCTCTCTTTCTCCCTCTCTTTCTTTCTCCCTCTCTTTCTTTCTTTCTCTCCTTGTGGTTCTGCAAAGCCTCCCGTAGATGACATGACTAAGTATTAACAGATAACAAGACATAGACATGTGTCTTTCGATTACAGAGAAGTGAAGACAGGTAGAAAGACTTGTCGGGTAAACAAGAGCATAAGAGGGAGGTGGGGGTAACAGCCACCTTACAGGTGCATGAGAGAGGTGGGGGTAACAGAGCCACCTTACAGGTGCATGAGAGAGGTGGGGGTAACAGAGCCACCTTACAGGTGCATGAGAGAGGTGGGGGTAACAGCCACCTTACAGGTGCATGAGAGAGGTGGGGGTAACAGAGCCACCTTACAGGTGCATGAGAGAGGTGGGGGTAACAGAGCCACCTTACAGGTGCATGAGAGAGGTGGGGGTAACAGCCACCTTACAGGTGCATGAGAGAGGTGGGGGTAACAGAGCCACCTTACAGGTGCATGAGAGAGGTGGGGGTAACAGAGCCACCTTACAGGTGCATGAGAGAGGGGGGGGGTAACAGAGCCACCTTACAGGTGCATGAGAGAGGTGGGGGTAACGGCCACCTTACAGGTGCATGAGAGAGGTGGGGGTAACAGAGCCACCTTACAGGTGCATGAGAGAGGTGGGGGTAACAGAGCCACCTTACAGGTGCATGAGAGAGGTGGGGGTAACAGCCACCTTACAGGTGCATGAGAGAGGTGGGGGTAACAGAGCCACCTTACAGGTGCATGAGAGAGGTGGGGGTAACAGAGCCACCTTACAGGTGCATGAGAGAGGTGGGGGTAACAGCCACCTTACAGGTGCATGAGAGAGGTGGGGGTAACAGAGCCACCTTACAGGTGCATGAGAGAGGTGGGGGTAACAGAGCCACCTTACAGGTGCATGAGAGAGGTGGGGGTAACAGCCACCTTACAGGTGCATGAGAGAGGTGGGGGTAACAGAGCCACCTTACAGGTGCATGAGAGAGGTGGGGGTAACAGAGCCACCTTACAGGTGCATGAGAGAGGGGGGGGGGTAACAGAGCCACCTTACAGGTGCATGAGAGAGGTGGGGGTAACGGCCACCTTACAGGTGCATGAGAGAGGTGGGGGTAACAGAGCCACCTTACAGGTGCATGAGAGAGGTGGGGGTAACAGAGCCACCTTACAGGTGCATGAGAGAGGTGGGGGTAACAGCCACCTTACAGGTGCATGAGAGAGGTGGGGGTAACAGAGCCACCTTACAGGTGCATGAGAGAGGTGGGGGTAACAGAGCCACCTTACAGGTGCATGAGAGAGGTGGGGGTAACCGCCACCTTACAGGTGCATGAGAGAGGTGGGGGTAACAGAGCCACCTTACAGGTGCATGAGAGAGGTGGGGGTAACAGAGCCACCTTACAGGTGCATGAGAGAGCGGGGGGGGTAACAGAGCCACCTTACAGGTGCATGAGAGAGGTGGGGGTAACGGCCACCTTACAGGTGCATGAGAGAGGTGGGGGTAACAGAGCCACCTTACAGGTGCATGAGAGAGGTGGGGGTAACAGAGCCACCTTACAGGTGCATGAGAGAGGTGGGGGTAACAGAGCCACCTTACAGGTGCTCCCACCACTGTAGTTAGTTCAAGGAATCCACCTTTCTCGTTTAAATTTTTTTTCCAAAATTCCTCCCTGCCAATTTGGGTGTTTCAGGTCCCGCTGTGAACCTGAGAATTTTCATTACTATCTTCTACACAAGTCTCTACGCTTTTTTTGTTCCTCTTTTTCCATGATTTTTTTTTTTTTTTGCTGTATATATATTAAATTCACATTATTGCTTCTTTTTAGACTGTTTTGGCTTCATGTTTTTCGTGTTTGGTTTCTCTTTTTATTTTATTCTGTGTCAGTTAGGTTTTAATGTGATTATGAAATAATGGGGGACTAAGAGATACTTGAGATGTGAGACTCTTGGGAGATATTGATGTTGTGGGAGTGAGAGAGATGTGGTGAGACTGAGACATGTGTTTGTAGTGGGAATTATATGTATCTGAAAACACGCGCTCTCACACACCAGGGCCAAGAGCTGTGGCTCGACCCCCGCAACCACAGCTAGGTGAGTACTAGGTGAGTATACACACACACACACACACACACACATTGAACTTAGTAGCGATCAGTGAAGAGGCGGGGCCAGGAGCTTTGACTTGACCCTTGCAACCACATATAGGCGAGTACACACACACACAGTGAATCTCTCAGCTGATGTAGACCTCAGACAATAATATTATGTTCAATTTGGACGAGTTTCAGTTTGTGCACTAAGGAAGATCGCAAGAAAGAGTGAAACATCATCATCCAGTAGAACGAAAGTTCCATGTGTGTGGAACCTGGGAGTGATGATGTCAAAAGATCTCGTATTCAAGATCACAACAGTGTTGCTCTTGCTATCGCAGGGAAAATGATAGACTGGATAACGAACTTTCAAGATAACAGACACTGAGTTAATGATAATACTCTTCAAATCACTTGTTCTCTCCAGGCTGGACTGTTGCTGTATACTATCAGCTTCCTTCAAGACAGACGTACCTTCAACAGCTGGAAAACGTACAGGGAACTTTCACTGCTCGTACACGTTCGGTGAAACATTTAAGCAACTCTTATCGCTTAAAAGCCTTTCATTCAATTGTATTCCCTGGGATGTAGGCGAGAAAGATATATCATAATTTACACCTGGAAAATTTTGGAAGGATTGGTCCCAAACCTGCACACCGAAATTACTCTGTAGGAAAGCAAGAGACTTGAAAGACGGTGCAAAGTTAATAAGATTCTCAGATCAGTTCCTGACCAGCAGGGCTACCTGGAGTCTACCTGGAGTCTACCTGGAGGCTACCAGCAGGGCTACCAGCAGGGCTACCAGCAGGGCTACCAGCAGGGCTACCAGCAGGGCTACCTGGAGTCTACCTGGAGGCTACCTGGAGAATGTTTCGCTAGTCAACATTCTCGTGACTCAGTCCCAGACCAGTGCTCCAGGTGGATGGCCAGATAACCAGGCTGTTGGTGCTGGCTGCACGAAATCCAAAGTAAGCACCATCGTCCGGCTGAACAGGAACTGGCTTGATAAATTCATACATTTCTCTCTGGAAGACAGTCAGGGGTCTCTTGGTAATCCTCGCTATGTATGAGGGAAGGGCATTGAAAAGTCTTGGTCCCTTCACACTTGTATAATTTTCCAGATATAGCTTATAACGTATCTCTAAGTCTTCGTTGCAAGGAATACAGATGAGGGACTTTAAATATTCCCAGTAATTTAGGTGGTGCTACGGGCTGTGGTATATACACTGGGCGACCAGCAGTAATAACCTGGTTGATCAGGCCTTGACCCTCTGGGAGGCCTGATCTAGGATCGGATCGCGGGGCATCAACCCCCCAGGAAACACCCTTTAAGTATCTCACCATTTCATTCTTCTGTCATTCACTCCTACTTCCACACTGCCTCTCCCCCTCTTTCTGTACTTTTACTTTCTTATATATATATATATATATATATATAATATATATATATATATATATATATATATATATATATATATATATATATATATATATATAATGTCGTGCCGAATATGTAAAACTGGTCAATTAGCACGAACTCATTTAAAATTAAGTCCTTTGTAAAATCTTCTCTTATACGTTTAAAGATATATTTTTTCATTAATGTTAATGTAAAATTTTTTAATCTTGCACCAAATGAATCTTAGAAAACTTACCTAACCTTATTATAACAAGAACAATTTATTTTAGCCTAACCCAACTTTATATATTTTAGATTTGTTTACAATAATTTAATACTAAACAAACACAGTGAAATATATTTTTTTCGTTAGGTTCAGAATGATTTTGGCGAAATTATTGCATATACAAATTTTCACTTGTCCTATATGGCAAGATGAGCGTTGCTATTTAAGCCAAGATCGCAAGTTCTGCCTATTCGGCACGACAAATATATATATATATATATATATATATATATATATATATATATATAATGTATGTGTGTGTGTAGGCACACTCCTGCTGATGCAGACCAGCAAAATCCTGTATATTCATTGTACTGAGCTGTTGTGGGAGTTATTTAAATTAAAGTGGAAACAGAGGGATGGGTACACTGCTTTTACTTGGAGTTAAAAATACAAAATCAAAGGTTTTTGATAAAATCGCCATGAAAGGTTAATCTGGAAGCTACAAACTTCGTAGGAATTAAAGGAAAACTGTAACGATAGTTTTGTTTTGTTAAACATACATCGGAATACAGTTGAGAATATTTTTCATGGAGATGAATAACCCTGGAGGCTTCTACAGGTACTTTACAAGCTACAGTTACTGATGTCCCACAAGTATCAACCCCTGGAGGCTTCTACAGGTACTTTACAAGCTACAGTTAGTGATGTCCCACAAGTATCACCCCTGGAGGCTTCTACAGGTACTTTACAAGCTACAGTTACTGATGTCCCACAAGTATCACCCCTGGAGGCTTCTACAGGTACTTTACAAGCTACAAGTAGTGATGTCCCACAAGTATCAACCCTGGAAACCTCTACAGGTACTCTACAAGCTACAGGTCACAGGATCCCAGAACCCCGATAATGTTTTTAATTAATGTAAATTACCTGTCAGTAATTTCCGGAGTAATTTCCGGAGAATATTGAGATATGCAGACATTTTACGGAGAGTAATGAGCAATGTACAACTGTGGGAGAGAAAAAAGAGATAAACCGAGGGAATAGTGCCACAGCAAAGAAAAATACTCTACCCCTGGGTGAATGTCACTTTGTGGAAGTGAAAATAATCACCCTGATTTTAAAGTTAAGACGATTTTTATTGGATGATTGGCCTGAGAATCCCATTTTAAGATGATAAACAGAGCTATCAGTATTTAACATGTGGTCCGAGACAAACATCAGGGGAGTATAAACGGTGTCATCAGCATTAAACATATGATCTGAAACAAACAGCTGGGAGATGGATATAAACAGTATCATCAGTATTAAACATGTCTGAAACAAACATCGGGAGGGATATAGTGTCATCAATGTTAAATATCAGTACATCATTTTGTGAACTTTCAGTGTTGATGTGTTTTCCTCAAAGGAAGCTTCGCCTGATATTAGGTTGTGAGTCTTGATGTTAGTTTTATTGATCAATCTGGTTTCTGAGAAAGAACTGAAGAATGTCTCTTGTGATCAGCTGTTAATCATTGTTCGTCTTCATGGGCGTTATTCCAGGTTAAATTCTTGTAATCTCTGACAGACAGGTTCACACACACACACACACACACACACACACACACACACACACACACACACACACACACACACACACACAAGTGATCATGTCGAGTATAAAGGTGCAGGTGAGCACCAGTGACAGTTGCTGTGGCAAGTATCCACCAGTGTGCCACAGAAATCATCCGGGGAAGAACATTCCAAATTGAAGGGAAAATTTCTTCTACGTTAAAGGTACATAATGGTGTTGTATGTGGTGATAACATCCGTGTGTTGTCAACACCACTGTGTACACTACTTGTGTAAACTACTGTGTACACTACTTGTGTAAACTACTGTGTACACTACTTGTGTAAACTACTGTGTACACTACTTGTGTAAACTACTGTGTACACTACTTGTGTAAACTACTGTGTACACTACTTGTGTAAACTACTGTGTACACTACTTGTGTAAACTACTGTGTACACTACTTGTGTATTATGTAACCCAAACTTAATAAAAAAATAATTTTAAACGTTAGTCAATCTTGCGTAGAGGGAGTTGGGATTTATTTCGAACCTGTATAGGCCTCTTGATTCTTTTTTTTAAGAAACTGGTAAAATTTAAACATTAGTTTTTTGTGGGTTAATTTCTAAATGCTTCATCCAGTTGAGTTTAACTCTTTCATCACTAATAACTTGACAATGTGAATTATGAGCGGCTTTAAACTAAATGTACTGACCTATTTGTGGTGCAGGGGTCGAGCCACGTCTTGTATTTAGGATATTGGTCGCTCTGAGATAACAAGCGAAGGCCTGTGCAGTTTGACGTATTGTTTCTCAGTTAAAGGTTTGAATTAGTTTTGGGCTGTGTATATCCTAATTTGCCATTTTTTTTTAATGAAATTGAGATATTAGTGTCTGTGATAACTTGTCAATATGTCTTCTGCTTAGCTTTATATTTTTAATATTTAGTGGTATTTACTTATGCCGCAATCTGCACTATTAATGCTCCTTCCTTGTTGCCTTATCCCATCTTCTTTACTCCTGCTTCCCCTGTTTCCTTCCTGTTACCTTATACTTTCTCCATATCTGCTCCTACACCTGCTTATCCAATACGGGGATAACTTCTGGCCAAGTACATTATCTTTGTTCTTACTCTAGTGGAGCAGTTGGGTGGCTAGCCAGGAGGTGGGTGACGCGGTGTTCTCACCCTGCCTCTTGTAATCACTTAAGTGTGTGTATCTCCTCCTGGGTGACTGTCTCCCAGGCCCCGGAGATGCATCTTGGCAGATTAAGGAGGATGAAGGAGATGTCAGGCAGGCCCGCCAGGCTGATACATCCATTTACAAGATGATGTTTTCTCTCTCTATGTTGGAGGTGATGTCAGGTGGTGGTGAAGGGGGTTGTGTCTGTTGAGGGGTGGTGGCTGATGGTGTCAATGTGGGGGGCCTCCAGCAGCAACAGCCTGCTTGACCAGGCAAGCACCAGACGAGCCTGGCCCATGGCCGGGCTCACAGAGTAGATAAACTCTCGAAACTCTTCAGAGGTATATCAAAGGGGGGTTGATGTCAATTTGAAATTCTCATTTATATTATTAATCTGGTGTGGAACGTGTGTGTGTGTGTTCCATGCTGGTGCTGGACACTCGAGGACTGTTCCAACATGTATAACGTCCTGAATGATTCCTTCTTCGTATGTCTTAAATGCTTTAACGTGTGTAGCGTTCGCCGCCGTTCTTGTACACTTTAGCTGTGCCTCAGAGATATGTCAAGTGTCGCGTTATTCACTGTGAGTGTTTTGCAGAAGTTACCTGTCATGTTATTCAGTATGAGTGTCCTTCCGAGATATGTTACGTGTCATGTGTGCATCTACATCTGTTTCCTTTCTTGATATTCTATTTTCTTGCCTATATTTTGTTTTCCCCGCTCTCCTTCCTCTTCCTATTTCCATTTCTTCGCGATTACTGATGTTAAATGCTCCATTGCTTCTTACCCAGTTTAAAAATCATGGTTTCTTCTTTATTGGTGCCTCAAACACATGTTCATTATCTGCATATTTAATCATTTTATTAATATGTACTTTATTATTTATTGTATTTTAGTCGCTTAACGAGGTCATTTACAGTGCCTAAATATTTGTTCATGGACTATATTTTTTTCAGCACTGGCATTCATTTTGCCGCAAATTTTGATTATTAATAATTGGAAGTTGTAGTGGGACATCGCTGGCAACTAATAAGACCCGCCAATGAGAAGCCAGGACATGTTATGAACAAGCAAGCAGAAACTCCAGTTAAACTTCTCGTGACATTTGGCAGCTTAGCAATAACACAAATCGAAATTCAGAGTAATGATGATGATAATAATAATAATATTATCTTTATTTACTACAAGTACATATACAAGGTATACAGGCCTAGCTGACATCAATGACATACTAGTATATAGAAAGCCCCTTGTTATGCAGAGCATTTCGGGCAAATTAGGTCAGTTTTGTCCCAGGATGCGACCCACATGTCCCTAATGTTTTCCAGCTGTACCGGAGGAGATTCGAACTCCGGACCTCAGTGTGTAATGAATATCGTTGTCACTTGAGCGGGAACATCAGTCATAATGAGTGATGTCTGAAATCTGGGAGGCATCAGCGCCGCTATGCCAGTCAGTGCTCTGCAGATTGTGATCGTTGGCAACCGATGGGTGGAGGGGCGTGGCTTCTCAGCTGTTTTTTGTTTACATTTCATGTCTCGTGTTGGCAGTGGATGCTGTGATGATAATATGCCTGGATAGGGCCAGATCCGTAGGGAGTCGCACAGATCCTAGAGGAATGGGAGGCTTGATCCGAGGAAGGGGACGGTAGCTTCAATTTCTTGAGTCCAGATTCCCTCGGTAGCATCAGGAAATGTTCCCTCAATCCTCCTTGAATAGATAGGGGGAGGAGAATAAGTTTTGCTGGGATGATGAAGGGAGGAGGGATAGCCAGGGATTATTCAGGGGAGGGATAGACTGGGATGATGAAGGGGAGGAACTGGCTGGGATGATACAGGGGGAAAAGGGATTAACAGGGATGATGAGGGGAGGACTTTACTAGGATGGTAGCAGAGTTTTAACAGGAAGGAGGAATATGCATCGTTTTTCGGCGGCGTTTAATCTCTGTGAAGTCATGATGTTAGGAGCAGTCTGTGACGAGGTGTCGAGGATAGTGTAGCTTGATCAACGTTAGTTCCAGGGGGAAAAAATCACTCTTGAAGAAACTCACTAAGGTAGATACAGAGAGCTTTTAGGACAAAGAAAAAAAATACCAGGAACACAACATTTACTCCAGGTGTTGTGGTGGGAGTGAAGATATTGTTAATTGTTAGGTTTTTGATCAACCTTGTAATCAGGTTTGTTGCCAGACTTGCCGAGTATAAATATTAGGGACAGGACGGGCGTCGCTCGCTTCCTCCTTAAGTGTAAATTATACTGAGGGATCATCTTGGTTGAGTCTGCTTAGGAGGGTGAAGACGTCTGATCTTGTTGGTGCAGTCATGATTACGTCGTCCACATGGCGTCGGTAAATGACGGAACACGGAATAGTGGAGGACAACACTTTAAAGGGGTGTTGCAAGAGGGAATCTCTGGAGGAAAGTTCAGTGAGATCCACAGAGTTGCAAGCAGGGCCAGGTCAATCAAGAGAGCCATCAGTTTTCCAGCCTGGGAGATTGATGTGAAGTGGGGTACCTTCGTGAAGAGGGAGGTCACGTCCAGGCTGGAGTGGCGCATGTTAATGTTGCCAATAACGCTTGGGAATGAGTGTGACCTGAGGCGCACCTCCTCTTCCTCCTCCTCCTTACTTCACCATTACATTATAAACTGTCCCTCCCATAACAGGTAGAATTCTTTGTGACTTGTTCCGCCCACACAGCGGCCTTTATCGTTATCAATGAATATTTCATACAAGGACACTTGTCTTTATCACCTTATTGGTTTCCCATGCCATCACCCACCTACACTACCGTACACTGCGGTACTATACCGTACACTGCAGTATGTACACTACTATATACCGTACACTGCAGTATGTACACTACTATATACCGTAGCACATTGTATTACACTGCAGTGCACTACCGTACACTGCGGTACTATACCGTACATTACCGTACACTGTCATGCACTAAAATTTGTAGCGGGATTTTTGCTACGGTCATGAATGGGTGAGAGTGATAAGCAATAGGTATTGGTGGGAGAGGGAGGGAGGTAGAGGGAGGGTGGGAGAGGGTGGGAGAGGAAGGGTGGGAGAGGGAGGGAGGGGGAGGGAGGGTGGGAGAGGAAGGGTGGGAGAGGGAGGGAGGGGGAGGGAGGGTGGGAGAGGGAGGGTGGGAGAGGGAGGGTGGGAGAGGAAGGGTGGGAGAGGGAGGGAGGGAGGAGGGAGGGAGGGAGGGAGGGAGGAGGAGGAGGGAGGGAGGCAGGCCATGAAAACACTGAGGCTATCATTGTACCAACACACAGGTCGAGGCTATCATTGTATCAACACACAGGTCGAGGCTATCATTGTACCAACACACAGGTCGAGGCTATCATTGTACCAACATACAGGTCGAGGCTATCATTGTATCAACACACAGGTCGAGGCTATCATTGTATCAACACACAGGTCGAGGCTATCATTGTATCAACACACAGGTCGAGGCTATCATTGTATCAACACACAGGTCGAGGCTATCATTGTATCAACACACAGGTCGAGGCTATCATTGTACCAACACACAGGTCGAGGCTATCATTGTACCAACACACAGGTCGAGGCTATCATTGTACCAACACACAGGTCGAGGCTATCATTGTACCAACACACAGGTCGAGGCTATCATTGTACCAACACACAGGTCGAGGCTATCATTGTACCAACACACAGGTCGAGGCTATCATTGTACCAACACACAGGTCGAGGCTATCATTGTACCAACACACAGGTCGAGGCTATCATTGTATCAACACACAGGTCGAGGCTATCATTGTGCCAACACACAGGTCGAGGCTATCATTGTACCAACACACAGGTCGAGGCTATCATTGTACCAACACACAGGTCGAGGCTTTCATTGTACCAACACAAAGGTCGAGGCTATCATTGTACCAACACACAGGTCGAGGCTATCATTGTACCAACACACAGGTCGAGGCTATCATTGTACCAACACACAGGTCGAGGCTATCATTGTACCAACACACAGGTCGAGGCCATCATTGTATCAACACACAGGTCGAGGCTATCATTGTACCAACACACAGGTCGAGGCTATCATTGTATCAACACACAGGTCGAGGCTATCATTGTACCAACACACAGGTCGAGGCTACCATTGTACCAACACACAGGTCGAGGCTATCATTGTGCCAACACACAGGTCGAGGCTATCATTGTGCCAACACACAGGTCGAGGCTATCATTGTACCAACACACAGGTCGAGGCCATCATTGTATCAACACACAGGTCGAGGCTATCATTGTACCAACACACAGGTCGAGGCTATCATTGTACCAACACACAGGTCGAGGCTATCATTGTACCAACACACAGGTCGAGGCTATCCTTGTATCAACACACAGGTCGAGGCTATCATTGTACCAACACACAGGTCGAGGCTATCATTGTATCAACACACAGGTCGAGGCTATCATTGTACCAACACAGGTCGAGGCTATCATTGTATCAACACACAGGTCGAGGCTATCATTGTATCAACACACAGGTCGAGGCTATCATTGTATCAACACACAGGTCGAGGCTATCATTGTACCAACACACAGGTCGAGGCTATCATTGTACCAACACACAGGTCGAGGCTATCATTGTACCAACACACAGGTCGAGGCTATCATTGTACCAACACACAGGTCGAGGCTATCATTGTACCAACACACAGGTCGAGGCTATCATTGTACCAACACACAGGTCGAGGCTATCATTGTACCAACACACAGGTCGAGGCTATCATTGTACCAACACACAGGTCGAGGCTATCATTGTACCAACACACAGGTCGAGGCAATCACTGTACCAACACACAGGTCGAGGCTATCATTGTACCAACACACAGGTCGAGGCTATCATTGTACCAACACACAGGTCGAGGCTATCATTGTACCAACACACAGGTCGAGGCTATCATTGTACCAACACACAGGTCGAGGCTATCATTGTACCAACACACAGGTCGAGGCTATCATTGTACCAACACACAGGTCGAGGCTATCATTGTACCAACACACAGGTCGAGGCTATCATTGTACCAACACACAGGTCGAGGCTATCACTGTACCAACACACAGGTCGAGGCTATCACTGTACCAACACACAGGTCGAGGCTATCACTGTACCAACACACAGGTCGAGGCTATCATTGTACCAACACACAGGTCGAGGCTATCATTGTACCAACACACAGGTCGAGGCTATCATTGTACCAACACACAGGTCGAGGCTATCATTGTACCAACACACAGGTCGAGGCTATCATTGTACCAACACACAGGTCGAGGCTATCATTGTATCAACACACAGGTCGAGGCTATCATTGTACCAACACACAGGTCGAGGCTATCATTGTACCAACACACAGGTCGAGGCTATCATTGTACCAACACACAGGTCGAGGCTATCATTGTACCAACACACAGGTCGAGGCTATCATTGTACCAACACACAGGTCGAGGCAATCACTGTACCAACACACAGGTCGAGGCTATCATTGTACCAACACACAGGTCGAGGCTATCATTGTACCAACACACAGGTCGAGGCTATCATTGTACCAACACACAGGTCGAGGCTATCATTGTACCAACACACAGGTCGAGGCTATCATTGTACCAACACACAGGTCGAGGCTATCATTGTACCAACACACAGGTCGAGGCTATCATTGTACCAACACACAGGTCGAGGCTATCATTGTACCAACACACAGGTCGAGGCTATCACTGTACCAACACACAGGTCGAGGCTATCACTGTACCAACACACAGGTCGAGGCTATCACTGTACCAACACACAGGTCGAGGCTATCATTGTACCAACACACAGGTCGAGGCTATCATTGTACCAACACACAGGTCGAGGCTATCATTGTACCAACACACAGGTCGAGGCTATCACTGTACCAACACACAGGTCGAGGCTATCACTGTACCAACACACAGGTCGAGGTTATCACTGTACCAACACACAGGTCGAGGCTATCATTGTACCAACACACAGGTCGAGGCTATCATTGTACCAACACACAGGTCGAGGCTATCATTGTACCAACACACAGGTCGAGGCTATCACTGTACCAACACACTCTTCATTCCACGTGTAGAAAATTAACAGCATTGATATGGCAGCATTACTTGTGTAATTAAGAGAAGTCAATCTTAACGAGTTCAGGTCAGATTTACCTGTCATAACAGCGTGTTAGTTGCTTCGAGGAAGACCTTGAAGGCAGGTTCCTCGATGCTGGTGCTGGGTTCTTGAGTACAAGGTTGCTTCAAGGTGTGGTTGCTTCAGTGAACGCTTGATTAGCTAATTCGGTTTGAAGCCTATCGATCACAAAAGGGTTCTCAAGGCTACATGTAACCTGTACGCATCCAGTCAAGGATGTTCACAGATACCCCTCACTTGGGAAACGAAGTTTCGATCCGTCTAGTATCACTGTCAAGACGGTGGTCCATTGATAACGATGCACTAGTGCTCGAAACGTAGTTATAGGAATCATCTGCTAAGTGAAGGGTTATTTGTGAATTATTCCAAACAAGAGTATTGCCACTTGTATCCTTCCCTCAACGATATTTTAACTTTTAAAACAGGAATGAAACAACTTCTCAGTGTATACACTGTTCACTTCTCAGTGTATACACTGTTCACTTCTCAGTGTATACACTGTTCACTTCTCAGTGTATACACTGTTCACTTCTCAGTGTATACACTGCTCACTTCTCAGTGTATACACTGCTCACTTCTCAGTGTATACACTGCTCACTTCTCAGTGTATACACTGCTCACTTCTCAGTGTATGTTACATTGTTTAAATTACAGGTCAAGAATACACAGGATACAGTATTTTATGCAAACTATGTCAAGATAATTACGGTGTAGAAATAGCGTGTACACGTACACGGGTGGCTGGAGAGTCACAGCTCTAGTGCCCAGGAAACTATGCATTGTAAAACTGCTGAGAATTTGTATCTTAGGAAATTCAGACGAGCAACTGGAACGTTTGAGAGAATTTGTTGATTCTCAGGGTGACAGAGAAGTATGCGAGAAGAGTAAGCATGAGAACAGTAAGTATGAGAGGAGTATGACAGAGCTGGACAGGTCAGAATCCAGTCGTTCTGGTCAGTTTATAACACGGGGTCAAGAGCTGTATATCAGTCACCTCAAATACAACTTGGCCAGTACGTGCGTACACACACACACACACACACACACACATACACACACACACACACACACACACACACACACACACACACACACACACACACACACACACACACACACACACGTGCATACACACGTGATGGGACACAGAAACAAGGGGTCTCAATTGGAAGCTGAAGTCTCAGACGAGTCAGAAGGATGTTAGGAAGTATTTCTTCAGTCATAGTCGTCAGAAAGTGGAATAGCCTAACAAGTGATGTAGTGGAGGCAGGGACCATACATAGCTTTAAGACGAGGTATGACAAAGCTCTGGAAGCAGAGAGAGAGAGAGAGAGAGAGAGAGAGAGAGAGAGAGAGAGGACCTGGTAGCGATCAGTGAAGAGGCGGGGCCAGGAGCTGAGTCTCGACCCCTGCAACCACAATTAGGTGAGTACAATTAGGTGAGTACACGTGCACAGTCTAAGACGTGGTGAAGGGTGGCTGGTGTTGACTACCCGCCTCGGTCTTCCCTCTTTAAGTAAGAGAAATATTGGCTTTTGAGCGATACGGGATTTTTGAGGTAAAGCTGGAATGTATGTATTTGTGTGTGTGTGTGTGTGTGTGTGTGTGTGTGTGTGTGTGTGTGTGTGTGTGTGTGTGCGTGCGTGCTCTAGTTGTGCTTTCAAAGGTTGATTCATAGCTCCTGGTGCCGATACAGAAAGTACAATACCACAGTATGTGGACACGAGACACGAACACGGGGACACGCACACTGGGCCATGTATACTTGACACACACACGGGGCCAGGCACACTGAGACGCACACGGGGACACTGGCTGCTGTTATGGCCACGCACACAAGATACTGACTCTCCTTCATTTACATAAAAGTCATTTCTGTATCAAATAAAGACAAGCGTGTTGTGAATATGAGAGCGAGAGTTGGGTGGTAGAGGAGAGTTGGTGGTAGAGGAGAGTTGGTGGTAGAGGAGAGTTGGGAGGTAGAGGAGAGTTGGGTGGTAGAGGAGAGTTGGTGGTAGAGGAGAGTTGGGTGGTAGAGGAGAGTTGGGAGGTAGAGGAGAGTTGGGTGGTAGAGGAGAGTTGGTGGTAGAGGAGAGTTGGTGGTAGAGGAGAGTTGGGTGGTAGAGGAGAGTTGGGTGGTAGAGGAGAGTTGGGAGGTAGAGGAGAGTTGGTGGTAGAGGAGAGTTGGGTGGTAGAGGAGAGTTGGGTGGTAGAGGAGAGTTGGGTGGTAGAGGAGAGTTGGGAGGTAGAGGAGAGTTGGTGGTAGAGGAGAGTTGGGTGGTAGAGGAGAGTTGGGTGGTAGAGGAGAGTTGGGTGGTAGAGGAGAGTTGGTGGTAGAGGAGAGTTGGGAGGTAGAGGAGAGTTGGTGGTAGAGGAGAGTTGGGTGGTAGAGGAGAGTTGGGTGGTAGAGGAGAGTTGGGTGGTAGAGGAGAGTTGGGTGGTAGAGGCGAGTTGGGTGGTAGAGGAGAGTTGGGTGGTAGAGGAGAGTTGGGTGGTAGAGGAGAGTTGGGTGGTAGAGGAGAGTTGGGTGGTAGAGGAGAGTTGGGTGGTAGAGGAGTGGTGGATGGTAGATGAGTGGTGGATGGTAGAGGCGAGTTGGGTGGTAGAGGCGAGTTGGGTGGTAGAGGCGAGTTGGGTGGTAGAGGCGAGTTGGGTGGTAGAGGCGAGTTGGGTGGTAGAGGCGAGTTGGGTGGTAGAGGCGAGTTGGGTGGTAGAGGCGAGTTGGGTGGTAGAAGAGAGTTGGGTGGTAGAGGAGAGTTGGGTGGTAGAGGAGAGTTGGGTGGTAGAGGAGAGTTGGGTGGTAGAGGAGTGGTGGATGGTAGAGGAGAGTTGGGTGGTAGAGGAGAGTTGGTGGTAGAGGAGTGGTGGATGGTAGAGGCGAGTTGGGTGGTAGAGGCGAGTTGGGTGGTAGAGGCGAGTTGGGTGGTAGAGGCGAGTTGGGTGGTAGAGGCGAGTTGGGTGGTAGAGGCGAGTTGGGTGGTAGAGGAGAGTTGGGTGGTAGAGGAGAGTTGGGTGGTAGAGGAGAGTTGGGTGGTAGAGGAGAGTTGGGTGGTAGAGGAGTGGTGGATGGTAGAGGAGAGTTGGGTGGTAGAGGAGAGTTGGGTGGTAGAGGAGTGGTGGATGGTAGAGGAGAGTTGGGTGGTAGAGGAGAGTTGGGTGGTAGAGGAGAGTTGGGTGGTAGAGGAGAGTTGGGTGGTAGAGGAGAGTTGGGTGGTAGAGGAGAGTTGGGTGGTAGAGGAGAGTTGGGTGGTAGAGGAGAGTTGGGTGGTAGATGAGTGGTGGATGGTAGAGGCGAGTTGGGTGGTAGAGGCGAGTTGGGTGGTAGAGGCGAGTTGGGTGGTAGAGGCGAGTTGGGTGGTAGAGGCGAGTTGGATGGTAGAGGCGAGTTGGGTGGTAGAGGCGAGTTGGGTGGTAGAGGCGAGTTGGGTGGTAGAGGCGAGTTGGGTGGTAGAGGAGAGTTGGGTGGTAGAGGAGAGTTGGGTGGTAGAGGAGTGGTGGATGGTGGAGGAGAGTTGGGTGGTAGAGAGGCAAGGATGCTTAAATGGTGTTTCCGTGGGGGTCAGCGCCCCCACGGCCCGGTCCTAGACCAGGTCTCCTGGTGAATCAGCTCCTGGTCATCTAGACTGTTGTTGCTAGCTGCACGCAGTCCAACATACGAACCACAACCCGGCTGGTCAGGCACTGATTTTAAGGATCTTGTCCAGTTCCCTCTTGGTAATTTCCCTTACCTTGTGCACGAAGGGAAGGCGTTGAAAAGTCGGGGACCTCTGACACTGATCAAGCTCTCTTAGCATACTCGTCGCAACCCTGCTATTGATGTTATTGATGAGAGGTACTTTGCACCGTCTGCCAAGTATTTTGCTTTCAAATGGAATACTTTTGGTATGCAGGTTTGGGACCAGGCCCTCCAGGATTTTCTAGGTGTAAATTATGACGTACCTTTGTCGCCTAGGTTCCATGGAGTACAGTAGAAGGGACTTGAAGCATCCCTGGTGGTTGAGATGCTTGTGTGTATGGACAGTGAAAGTTCTTTGTACGTCTTCATGCTTCTCAACAGTGTTCTCTCTCTTGACGGTAGCCGTCAGTGTAGAGGAGAAATGGGAAAGGTTTGGAGAGGTTTTCAGAGAGGTGAGATAAGAGGTGAAAAGACTGGTAAATAGAGAAGAAATCAAGAAGAGAGACGGAAGGAGGTAAATTGGAGAGAAGTGGAGAGGGAGAAGTGAGGAGGAATGGAGAGGAGGAGGAGGACGAGGAGGAGGAGGAGGAGGAGGAGAACAATAAAGGTAAATTGGGAATAAAGATGTGAAGGTAAAAAATGAGAGGGGAGAGTTAGGGAGAAAGAAGACGTGGGAAGAAAACTAAAGAGTATGAAAGGAAGAGGAGGAGAAGGAAAATGGTTCATGGGGATAGTGGAGGAAGAGAAAGTGAGAATATGAAGGAGCAAAAGATAAGGAGAGTAGTGGGAGGGTTGGAGGAAGAGGAAGTGGAATGGGGGAGAGGGAGGGGAAGGAGAGCCAAATAAGAATGTAATTTCAAGGAAAACTTCAAAACAACACCAGCAACTTTAGCAATATCAGCAGTTGTATAAATAGGCAGGACGGTGCGAGGCAGCAACTGCAGCAGCAACAGTGAGACAGTAGCAGCAGGACGGTGCGAGGCAGCAACTGCAGCAGCAACAGTGAGACAGTAGCAGCAGGACGGTGCGAGGCAGCAACTGCAGCAGCAACAGTGAGACAGTAGCAGCAGGACGGTGCGAGGCAGCAACTGCAGCAGCAACAGTGAGACAGTAGCAGCAGGACGGTGCGAGGCAGCAACTGCAGCAGCAACAGTGAGACAGTAGCAGCAGGACGGTGCGAGGCAGCAACTGCAGCAGCAACAGTGAGACAGTAGCAGCAGGACGGTGCGAGGCAGCAACTGCAGCAGCAACAGTGAGACAGTAGCAGCAGGACGGTGCGAGGCAGCAACTGCAGCAGCAACAGTGAGACAGTAGCAGCAGGACGGTGCGAGGCAGCAACTGCAGCAGCAACAGTGAGACAGTAGCAGCAGGACGGTGCGAGGCAGCAACTGCAGCAGCAACAGTGAGACAGTAGCAGCAGGACGGTGCAAGGCAGCAACTGCAGCAGCAACAGTGAGACAGTAGCAGCAGGACGGTGCGAGGCAGCAACTGCAGCAGCAACAGTGAGACAGTAGCAGCAGGACGGTGCGAGGCAGCAACTGCAGCAGCTGCAGTGAGACAGTAGCAGCAGGACGGTGCAAGGCAGCAACTGCAGCAGCAACAGTGAGACAGTAGCAGCAGGACGGTGCAAGGCAGCAACTGCAGCAGCAACAGTGAGACAGTAGCAGCAGGACGGTGCAAGGCAGCAACTGCAGCAGCAACAGTGAGACAGTAGCAGCAGGACGGTGCGAGGCAGCAACTGCAGCAGCAACAGTGAGACAGTAGCAGCAGGACGGTGCGAGGCAGCAACTGCAGCAGCAACAGTGAGACAGTAGCAGCAGGACGGTGCGAGGCAGCAACTGCAGCAGCTGCAGTGAGACAGTAGCAGCAGGACGGTGCAAGGCAGCAACTGCAGCAGCAACAGTGAGACAGTAGCAGCAGGACGGTGCAAGGCAGCAACTGCAGCAGCAACAGTGAGACAGTAGCAGCAGGACGGTGCAAGGCAGCAACTGCAGCAGCAACAGTGAGACAGTAGCAGCAGGACGGTGCGAGGCAGCAACTGCAGCAGCAACAGTGAGACAGTAGCAGCAGGACGGTGCGAGGCAGCAACTGCAGCAGCAACAGTGAGACAGTAGCAGCAGGACGGTGCAAGGCAGCAACTGCAGCAGCAACAGTGAGACAGTAGCAGCAGGACGGTGCGAGGCAGCAACTGCAGCAGCAACAGTGAGACAGTAGCAGCAGGACGGTGCGAGGCAGCAACTGCAGCAGCAACAGTGAGACAGTAGCAGCAGGACGGTGCGAGGCAGCAACTGCAGCAGCAACAGTGAGACAGTAGCAGCAGGACGGTGCGAGGCAGCAACTGCAGCAGCAACAGTGAGACAGTAGCAGCAGGACGGTGCGAGGCAGCAACTGCAGCAGCAACAGTGAGACAGTAGCAGCAGGACGGTGCGAGGCAGCAACTGCAGCAGCAGCAGTGAGACAGTAGCAGCAGGACGGTGCGAGGCAGCAACTGCAGCAGCAACAGTGAGACAGTAGCAGCAGGACGGTGCGAGGCAGCAACTGCAGCAGCAACAGTGAGACAGTAGCAGCAGGACGGTGCGAGGCAGCAACTGCAGCAGCAACAGTGAGACAGTAGCAGCAGGACGGTGCAAGGCAGCAACTGCAGCAGCAACAGTGAGACAGTAGCAGCAGGACGGTGCAAGGCAGCAACTGCAGCAGCAACAGTGAGACAGTAGCAGCAGGACGGTGCGAGGCAGCAACTGCAGCAGCAACAGTGAGACAGTAGCAGCAGGACGGTGCGAGGCAGCAACTGCAGCAGCTGCAGTGAGACAGTAGCAGCAGGACGGTGCGAGGCAGCAACTGCAGCAGCTGCAGTGAGACAGTAGCAGCAGGACGGTGCAAGGCAGCAACTGCAGCAGCAACAGTGAGACAGTAGCAGCAGGACGGTGCAAGGCAGCAACTGCAGCAGCAACAGTGAGACAGTAGCAGCAGGACGGTGCAAGGCAGCAACTGCAGCAGCAACAGTGAGACAGTAGCAGCAGGACGGTGCGAGGCAGCAACTGCAGCAGCAACAGTGAGACAGTAGCAGCAGGACGGTGCGAGGCAGCAACTGCAGCAGCAACAGTGAGACAGTAGCAGCAGGACGGTGCGAGGCAGCAACTGCAGCAGCAACAGTGAGACAGTAGCAGCAGGACGGTGCGAGGCAGCAACTGCAGCAGCAACAGTGAGACAGTAGCAGCAGGACGGTGCGAGGCAGCAACTGCAGCAGCAACAGTGAGACAGTAGCAGCAGGACGGTGCGAGGCAGCAACTGCAGCAACAACAGTGAGACAGTAGCAGCAGGACGGTGCGAGGCAGCAACTGCAGCAGCAACAGTGAGACAGTAGCAGCAGGACGGTGCGAGGCAGCAACTGCAGCAGCAACAGTGAGACAGTAGTAGCAGGACGGTGCGAGGCAGCAACTGCAGCAGCAACAGTGAGACAGTAGCAACAGGACGGTGCGAGGCAGCAACTGCAGCAACAACAGTGAGACAGTAGCAGCAGCAACAGTGAGACAGTAGCAGCAGCAACAGTGAGACAGTAGCAGCAGCAACAGTGAGACAGTACCAGCAGCAACAGTGAGACAGTAGCAGAAACAATAGTGAAAGATAGTAGCAGCAACAACAGTGAGAGACAGTAGCAGCAGCAACAGTGAGACAGTAGCAGCAGCAACAGTGAGACAGTAGCAGCAGCAACAGTGAGACAGTAGCAGCAGCAACAGTGAGACAGTACCAGCAGCAACAGTGAGACAGTAGCAGAAACAATAGTGAAAGATAGTAGCAGCAACAACAGTGAGAGACAGTAGCAGCAGCAACAGTGAGACAGTAGCAGAAACAATAGTGAAAGATAGTAGCAGCAATAACAGTGAGACAGTAGCAGCAACAACAGTGTGAGACAGTAGCAGCAACAACAGTGTGAGACAGTAGCAGCAACAACAGTGTGAGACAGTAGCAGCAACAACAGTGTGAGACAGTAGCAGCAACAACAGTGTGAGACAGTAGCAGCAACAACAGTGAGAGATAGTAGCAGCAACAACAGTGAGAGATAGTAGCAGCAACAACAGTGTGAGACAGTAGCAGCAACAACAGTGAGAGACAGTAGCAGCAACAACAGTGTGAGACAGTAGCAGCAACAACAGTGAGAGATAGTAGCAGCAACAACAGTGTGAGACAGTAACAGTAACAACAGTGAGAGACAGTAACAGTAACAACAGTGTGAGACAGTAACAGTAACAACAGTGAGAGACAGTAGCAGCAATAACAGTGAGAGACAGTAGCAGCAACAACAGTGAGACAGTAGCAGCAACAACGGTGAGAGACAGTAGCAGCAACAACAGTGAGAGACAGTAGCAGCAACAACAGTGAGAGACAGTAGCAGCAACAACAGTGAGACAGTAGCAGCAACAACGGTGAGAGACAGTAGCAGCAACAACAGTGAGAGACAGTAGCAGCAATAACAGTGAGAGACAGTAGCAGCAACAACAGTGAGACAGTAGCAGCAACAACGGTGAGAGACAGTAGCAGCAACAACAGTGAGAGACAGTAGCAGCAACAACAGTGAGACAGTAGCAGCAACAACGGTGAGAGACAGTAGCAGCAACAACAGTGAGAGACAGTAGCAGCAACAACAGTGAGACAGTAGCAGCAACAACAGTGAGAGACAGTAGCAGCAACAACAGTGAGAGACAGTAGCAGCAACAACAGTGAGAGACAGTAGCAGCAACAACAGTGAGAGACAGTAGCAGCAACAACAGTGAGACAGTAGCAGCAACAACGGTGAGAGACAGTAGCAGCAACAACAGTGAGAGACAGTAGCAGCAACAGTGAGACAGTAGCAGCAACAACAGTGAGAGACAGTAGCAGCAACAACAGTGAGACAGTAGCAGCAACAACGGTGAGAGACAGTAGCAGCAACAACAGTGAGAGACAGTAGCAGCAACAACAGTGAGAGACAGTAGCAGCAACAACAGTGAGACAGTAACAGCAACAGTGAGACAGCAGCAATAACAGTGAGAGACAGTAGCAGCAACAACAGTGAGACAGTAGCAGCAACAACAGTGAGAGACAGTAGCAGCAACAACAGTGAGAGACAGTAGCAGCAACAACAGTGAGAGACAGTAGCAGCAACAACAGTGAGAGACAGTAGCAGCAACAACAGTGAGAGACAGTAGCAGCAACAACAGTGAGAGACAGTAGCAGCAACAACAGTGAGAGACAGTAGCAGCAACAACAGTGAGAGACAGTAGCAGCAACAACAGTGTGAGACAGTAGCAGCAACAACAGTGAGAGACAGTAGCAGCAACAACAGTGAGAGACAGTAGCAGCAACAACAGTGAGACAGTAGCAGCAACAACAGTGAGAGACAGTAGCAGCAACAACAGTGAGACAGTAGCAGCAACAACAGTGAGAGACAGTAGCAGCAACAACAGTGAGAGACAGTAGGAGCAACAACAGTGAGACAGCAGCAATAACAGTGAGACAGCAGCAACAACAGTGAGAGACAGTAGCAGCAACAACAGTGAGACAGTAGCAGCAACAACAGTGAGAGACAGTAGGAGCAACAACAGTGAGACAGCAGCAATAACAGTGAGACAGCAGCAACAACAGTGAGAGACAGTAGCAGCAACAACAGTGAGACAGCAGCAATAACAGTGAGACAGCAGCAACAACAGTGAGAGACAGTAGCAGCAGCAACAGTGAGAGACAGTAGCAGCAACAACAGTGAGAGACAGTAGCAGCAACAACAGTGAGACAGTAGCAGCAACAACAGTGAGAGACAGTAGCAGCAACAACAGTGAGAGACAGTAGGAGCAACAACAGTGAGACAGCAGCAATAACAGTGAGACAGCAGCAACAACAGTGAGAGACAGTAGCAGCAACAACAGTGAGACAGTAGCAGCAACAACAGTGAGAGACAGTAGGAGCAACAACAGTGAGACAGTAGCAGCAACAACAGTGAGACAGTAGCAGCAACAACAGTGAGAGACAGTAGCAGCAACAACAGTGAGAGACAGTAGCAGCAACAACAGTGAGACAGTAGCAGCAACAACAGTGAGAGACAGTAGCAGCAACAACAGTGAGAGACAGTAGCAGCAACAACAGTGAGAGACAGTAACAGCAACAACAGTGAGAGACAGTAGGAGCAACAGTGAGAGACAGTAACAGCAACAGTGAGACAGTAACAGCAACAGTGAAACAGTAACAGCAACAGTGAGACAGCAGCAACAACAGTGAGAGACAGTAGCAGCAACAACAGTGAGACAATAACAGCAACAACAGTGAGAGACAGTAACAGCAACAGTGAGACAGTAACAGCAACAGTGAGACAGTAACAGCAACAGTGAGACAGTAGCAACAACAGTGAGAGACAGTAGCAGCAACAACAGTGAGAGACAGTAGCAGCAACAACAGTGAGACAGTAGCAGCAACAACAGTGAGAGACAGTAGCAGCAACAACAGTGAGAGACAGTAGCAGCAACAACAGTGTGAGACAGTAGCAGCAACAACAGTGAGACAGTAGCAGCAACAACAGTGAGAGACAGTAGCAGCAACAACAGTGAGAGACAGTAGCAGCAGCAACAGTGAGACACAGTAGCAGCAACAACAGTGAGAGACAGTAGGAGCAACAGTGAGAGACAGTAACAGTAACAACAACAGTGAGACAGCAGCAACAACAGCAACAACAGCAACAGTGAGAGACAGTAGCAGCAACAACAGAAACAGAGACAGTAGCAGCAGCAACAACAGTGAGACAGTAACAGCAACAGTGAGACAGTAGCAGCAACAACAGCAACAGTGAGACAGTAGCAGCAACAACAGCAACAGTGAGAGACAGTAGCAGCAGCAACAACAGTGAGACAGTAGCAGCAGCAGCAAAAGTGAGACAGTGGCAGCAACAGTGAGACAGTAGCAGCAACAACAGCAACAGTGAGACAGTAGCAGCAACAACAGCAACAGTGAGAGGCAGTAGCAGCAGCAACAACAGTGAGACAGTGGCAGCAACAGTGAGACAGTAGCAGCAACAACAGTGAGAGACAGTAGCAGCAACAACAGTGAGAGACAATAACAGCAACAACAGTGAGAGACGGTAACAGTAACAGCAACAGTGAGATAGTAACAACAACAGTGAGACAGTAGCAGCAACAAAAGTGAGAGACAGTAGCAGCAACAACAGTGTGAGACAGTAGCAGCAACAACAGTGAGAGACAGTAGCAGCAACAACAGTGAGAGACAGTAACAGCAACAACAGTGAGAGACAGTAGCAGCAACAGTGAGAGACAATAGCAGCAACAACAGTGAGAGATAGTAGCAGCAACAACAGTGAGAGACAGTAACAGCAACAACAGTGAGAGACAGTAACAGCAACAACAGTGAGAGACAGTAGCAGCAACAGTGAGAGACAATAGCAGCAACAACAGTGAGAGATAGTAGCAGCAACAACAGTGAGAGACAGTAACAGCAACAACAGTGAGAGACAGTAGCAGCAACAACAGTGAGACAGTAGCAGCAACAACAGTGAGAGATAGTAGCAGCAACAACAGTGAGAGATAGTAGCAACAACAGTGTGAGACAGTAGCAGCAACAACAGTGAGAGATAGTAGCAACAACAGTGTGAGACAGTAGCAGCAACAACAGTGAGAGACAGTAACAGCAACAACAGTGAGAGATAGTAGCAACAACAGTGTGAGACAGTAGCAGCAACAACAGTGAGAGACAGTAACAGCAACAACAGTGAGAGATAGTAGCAGCAACAACAGTGAGAGACAGTAGCAGCAACAACAGTGAGAGACAGTAACAGCAACAACAGTGAGAGATAGTAGCAGCAACAACAGTGAGAGATAGTAGCAGCAACAACAGTGAGAGATAGTAGCAACAACAGTGAGAGACAATAGCAGCAACAACAGTGTGAGACAGTAGCAGCAACAACAGTGAGAGATAGTAGCAGCAACAACAGTGAGAGATAGTAGCAACAACAGTGTGAGACAGTAGCAGCAACAACCGTGAGAGACAGTAACAGCAACAACAGTGAGAGACAGTAGGAGCAACAGTGAGAGACAGTAACAGCAACAGTGAGACAGTAACAGCAACAGTGAAACAGTAACAGCAACAGTGAGACAGCAGCAACAACAGTGAGAGACAGTAGCAGCAACAACAGTGAGAGACAGTAGCAGCAACAACAGTGAGACAGTAGCAGCAACAGTGAGAGACGGTAACAGTAACAGCAACAGTGAGACAGTAACAGCAACAGTGAGACAGTAGCAGCAACAACAGTGAGACAGTAGCAGCAACAACAGTGAGAGACAGTAGCAGCAACAACAGTGAGAGACAGTAGCAGCAACAACAGTGAGACAGTAGCAGCAACAACAGTGAGAGACAGTAGCAGCAACAACAGTGAGAGACAGTAGCAGCAACAACAGTGAGACAGTAGCAGCAACAACAGTGAGAGATAGTAGCAGCAACAACAGTGTGAGACAGTAGCAGCAACAACAGTGAGAGACAGTAGCAGCAACAACTGTGAGACACAGTAGCAGCAACAACAGTGAGAGACAGTAGGAGCAACAGTGAGAGACAGTAACAGTAACAACAACAGTGAGACAGCAGCAACAACAGCAACAACAGCAACAACAGCAACAGTGAGAGACAGTAGCAGCAACAACAGAAACAGAGACAGTAGCAGCAGCAACAACAGTGAGACAGTAACAGCAACAGTGAGACAGTAGCAGCAACAACAGCAACAGTGAGACAGTAGCAGCAACAACAGCAACAGTGAGAGACAGTAGCAGCAGCAACAACAGTGAGACAGTAGCAGCAGCAGAAAAAGTGAGACAGTGGCAGCAACAGTGAGACAGTAGCAGCAACAACAGCAACAGTGAGACAGTAGCAGCAACAACAGCAACAGTGAGAGGCAGTAGCAGCAGCAACAACAGTGAGACAGTAACAGCAACAGTGAGACAGTAGCAGCAACACCAGTAACAGTGAGACAGTAGCAGCAACAACAGCAACAGTGAGAGACAGTAGCAGCAACAACAGCAACAGTGAGAGACAGTAGCAGCAACAACAACGACAGTGAGACAGTAGGAGCAGCAACAAAAGGGAGACAGTAACAGCAACAGTGAGACAGCAGCGAGAGACAGTAGCAGCAACAACAGCAACAGTGAGAGACAGTAGCAGCAACAACAGCAACAGTGAGAGACAGCAGCAACAACAGCAACAGTGAGACAGTAGCAGCAACAACAGCAACAGTGAGAGACAGTAGCAGCAACAACAGCAACAGTGAGAGACAGTAGCAGCAACAACAGCAACAGTGAGAGACAGCAGCAACAACAGCAACAGTGAGACAGTAGCAGCAACAACAGCAACAGTGAGAGACAGTAGCAGCAACAACAGCAACAGTGAGAGACAGTAGCAGCAACAACAGCAACAGTGAGACAGCAGCAACAACAGCAACAGTGAGAGACAGTAGCAGCAATAACAGCAACAGTG
Organism: Cherax quadricarinatus; assembly: GCF_038502225.1. Classification (NCBI taxonomy): domain Eukaryota; kingdom Metazoa; phylum Arthropoda; class Malacostraca; order Decapoda; family Parastacidae; genus Cherax; species Cherax quadricarinatus. Next base: position 18,698,349 of record NC_091321.1, read on the forward strand.
AGACAGTAGCAGCAATAACAGCAACAGTGAGACAGCAGCAGCAATAACAGCAACAGTGAGACAGCAGCAGCAATAACAGCAACAGTGAGACAGCAGCAATAACAGCAACAGTGAGAGACAGTAACAGCAACAGTGAGAGATAGCAGCAATAACAGCAACAGTGAGACAGCAGCAACAACAGCAACAGTGAGAGATAGTAGCGGCAATAACAGCAACAGTGAGACAGCAGCAACAACAGGAACAGTGAGAGACAGTAACAGCAACAGTGAGAGATAGTAGCGGCAATAACAGCAACAGTGAGACAGCAGCAACAACAGGAACAGTGAGAGACAGTAACAGCAACAGTGAGAGATAGTAGCGGCAATAACAGCAACAGTGAGAGATAGTAGCGGCAATAACAGCAACAGTGAGACAACAGCAACAGTGAGAGGCAACAACAGCAACAGTGAGACAGTAGCAGCAGCAACAGCAACAGTGAGAGACAGTAGCAGCAACAACAGCAACAGTGAGAGACAGTAGCAGCAACAACAGCAACAGTGAGACAGTAGCAGCAACAACAGCAACAGTGAGAGACAGTAGCAGCAGCAACAGTGAGAGGCAGTAGCAGCAACAACAGCAACAGTGAGAGACAGTAGCAGCAACAGCAGCAACAGTGAGAGATAGTAGCAGCAACAACAGCAACAGTGAGAGACGGTAGCAGCAACAACAGCAACAGTGAGACAGTAGCAGCAACAACAGCAACAGTGAGAGACAGTAGCAGCAGCAACAGTGAGAGGCAGTAGCAGCAACAACAGCAACAGTGAGAGACAGTAGCAGCAATAACAGCAACAGTGAGACAGTAGCAGCAAAAACAGCAACAGTGAGAGACGGTAGCAGCAACAACAGCAACAGTGAGACAGTAGCAGCAACAACAGCAACAGTGAGAGACAGTAGCAGCAAAAACAGCAACAGTGAGAGACGGTAGCAGCAACAACAGCAACAGTGAGACAGTAGCAGCAACAACAGCAACAATGAGAGACAGCAGCAGCAATAACAGCAACAGTGAGACAGCAGCAGCAATAACAGCAACAGTGAGACAGCAGCAACAACAGCAACAGTGAGACAGTAACAGCAACAACAGAAGCAGTGAGAGATAGTAGCAGCAATAACAGCAACAGTGAGACAGCAGCAACAACAGCAACAGTGAGACAGCAGCAACAACAACAGTGAGACAGTAGCAGCAACAACAGCAACAGTGAGACAGTAGCAGCAACAACAGCAACAGTGAGAGACAGTAGCAGCAACAACAGCAACAGTGAGAGACAGTAGCAGCAACAACAGCAACAGTGAGAGACAGTAGCAGCAACAACAGCAACAGTGAGAGACAGTAGCAGCAGCAACAGTGAGAGACAGTAGCAGCAACAACAGCAACAGTGAGAGACAGTAGCAGCAGCAACAGTGAGAGGCAGTAGCAGCAACAACAGCAACAGTGAGAGACAGTAGCAGCAATAACAGCAACAGTGAGACAGTAGCAGCAAAAACAGCAACAGTGAGAGACAGTAGCAGCAGCAACAGTGAGAGACAGTAGCAGCAACAACAGCAACAGTGAGAGACAGTAGCAGCAGCAACAGTGAGAGGCAGTAGCAGCAACAACAGCAACAGTGAGAGACAGTAGCAGCAACAACAGCAACAGTGAGAGACAGTAGCAGCAGCAACAGTGAGAGGCAGTAGCAGCAACAACAGCAACAGTGAGAGACAGTAGCAGCAATAACAGCAACAGTGAGACAGTAGCAGCAAAAACAGCAACAGTGAGAGACAGTAGCAGCAGCAACAGTGAGAGACAGTAGCAGCAACAACAGCAACAGTGAGAGACAGTAGCAGCAGCAACAGTGAGAGGCAGTAGCAGCAACAACAGCAACAGTGAGAGACAGTAGCAGCAACAACAGCAACAGTGAGACAACAGCAACAGTGAGACAGCAGCAACAACAGCAACAGTGAGAGACAGTAACAGCAACAACAGCAACAGTGAGAGATAGTAGCAGCAATAACAGCAACAGTGAGACAGTAGCAGCAGCAACAACAGCAGCAGCAACACTAGAAACAATAACAGCAATATTAGAAAAACAAGCAACAACAGTATAAACAATAGTAGCAGCACCAGTGGTTACAATAGTAACAACGACAGGAGCAGCAACAGTAATAACAGCAGTAGGAACAGCATTAACAACAGTAATAGCAGTAGGAACAGCATTAACAATAACAGCAGTAGGAACAGCATTAACAACAGTAATAACAGCAGTAGGAACAGCATTAACAACAGTAATAGCAGTAGGAACAGCATTAACAATAACAGCAGTTGGAACAGCATTAACAATAATAACAGCAGTAGGAACAGCATTATCAACAACAGAAGCAACACCAGTAGCAACAACAGAAGTAGCACCAGTATTAACAACAGTAGCCGCACCAGTAGCAATAGTAGTAACAGTAACAACAGCATTATCAACAGTAGTAACAGTAGCAACATTATCAACAACAGTAGTAACAACTTTAACAGCATTATCAACAACAGCAACAACAGTAGCAGCGTCTAGGGTAGAGGTGTAGCGACTTGGGTGATATTCTAAACCCGTGTTGCTACTCTAGCTCCTCCTCCTTACATTCTTTCTGTTCCTTCATATTCTCTCCTTTCATTCACTCTCCTTCCTCCCCGCCTCCTTCCTTCTCTCCTTCCTTCTCTCCTTCCTTCCCTCCTTCCTTCCTTCTGTGGAATGCTTGACAATATCCTCATCGCTTCACTCAAGTCTCCCATTTCAGGCTGACACATTTCATTATTTCACGTATGAAACCCATCCTTTAGGATGGGATGTGACAGGGAAATCCATCCTTTAGGATGGGATGTGACAGGGAAATCCATCCTTTAGGATGGGATGTGACAGGGAAACCCATCCTTTAGGATGGGATGTGACAGGGAAACCCATCCTTTAGGATGGGATGTGACAGGGAAACCCATCCTGTAGGATGGGATGTGACAGGGAAACCCATCCTGTAGGATGGGATGTGACAGGGAAACCCATCCTGTAGGATGGGATGTGACAGGGAAACCCATCCTGTAGGATGGGATGTGACAGGGAAACCCATCCTGTAGGATGGGATGTGACAGGGAAACCCATCCTGTAGGATGGGATGTGACAGGGAAACCCATCCTGTAGGATGGGATGTGACAGGGAAACCCATCCTGTAGGATGGGATGTGACAGGGAAACCCATCCTGTAGGATGGGATGTGACAGGGAAACCCATCCTGTAGGATGGGATGTGACAGGGAAACCCATCCTGTAGGATGGTATGTGACAGGGAAACCCATCCTGTAGGATGGGATGTGACAGGGAAACCCATCCTGTAGGATGGGATGTGACAGGGAAACCCATCCTGTAGGATGGGATGTGACAGGGAAACCCATCCTTTAGGATGGGATGTGACAGGGAAACCCCTCCTTTAGGATGGGATGTGACAGGGAAACCCATCCTTTAGGATGGGATGTGACAGGGAAACCCATCCTTTAGGATGGGATGTGACAGGGAAACCCATCCTTTAGGATGGGATGTGACAGGGAAACCCATCCTGTAGGATGGGATGTGACAGGGAAACCCATCCTGTAGGATGAGATGTGACAGGGAAACCCATCCTGTAGGATGGGATGTGACAGGGAAACCCATCCTGTAGGATGGGATGTGACAGGGAAACCCATCCTGTAGGATGGGATATGACAGAAAGAACTTTCATATAACTTAGGTATAAGTGAAGGTGGCAGCACACTACCTTGCGGTGTTCCCTTTAATTCACATATTACAAGGACTGTGTGCAAGCTGTGAATGATGTTAAAGAGTATACTCTCTAGCTGTGACATCTGTGTTGTCTTGTGATGCGCTGTGAACACACAACAGTGGATCAGCAGTAGTCAGAACACATGTGTTCTGAAGAGTACCCTGGCCTCTTTCGTTTTGGAAAGCTCTCTTAGTTGAGCCATTCTGGCCTTTAAGACATTTGACTCGCGAAATCGTAATGACACGATTGCAAGCAAACCATACCACGATTTTTGTGACTCTGATCGCGGGTTCTAACCCTACCCATGGTATGGTTTCTTTAAGACATTTGATTTATTAGGTTCTATAAGAGATGTATTGTCTGTGTCATGGGGGTTCGTCAGGAGATATTGGAGTAAGACGTACACACGTTGGATGTCTTGGATGCGTATAATTAAGAGTCTTGAGGAGAAGCCCAGGAGCCTTGCCTTGTTCAGTCTATGTTTAGAAGGTACTGACTGCGAGGCCTCTGCCTACTGTTCACATGTGATGGGTCTCTGTTATGCCTTTTACCTGTTCCTCTCGTGCTGTGTTAAGGTCTGGCTACACTTTGTACAGTGACATTTTACCTGTTCCTCTCGTGCTGTGTTAAGGTCTGGCTACACTTTGTACAGTGACCTTTTACCTGTTCCTCTCGTGCTGTGTTAAGGTCTGGCTACACTTTGTACAGTGACCTTTTACCTGTTGCTCTCGCGCTGTGTAAAGGTCTGGGTACACTTTGTGCAGTGACATTTTACCTGTTCCTCTCGCGCTGTGTTAAGGTCTGGCTACACTTTGTACAGTGACCTTGTACCTGTTGCTCTCGCGCTGTGTTAAGGTCTGGCTACACTTTGTACAGTGACCTTTTACCTGTTGCTCTCGCGCTGTGTAAAGGTCTGGCTACACTTTGTACAGTGACCTTGTACCTGTTGCTCTCGCGGTGTGTAAAGGTCTGGCTACACTTTGTACAGTGACCTTGTACCTGTTGCTCTCGCGCTGTGTAAAGGTCTGGCTACACTTAGTACAGTGACCTTGTACCTGTTGCTCTCGCGCTGTGTTAAGGTCTGGCTACACTTTGTACAGTGACCTTGTACCTGTTGCTCTCGCGCTGTGTAAAGGTCTGGCTACACTTAGTACAGTGACCTTGTACCTGTTGCTCTCGCGCTGTGTTAAGGTCTGGCTACACTTTGTACAGTGACCTTGTACCTGTTGCTCTCGCGCTGTGTTAAGGTCTGGCTACACTTTGTACAGTGACCTTGTACCTGTTGCTCTCGTGGTGTGTAAAGGTCTGGCTACACTTTGTACAGTGACCTTTTACCTGTTGCTCTCGCGCTGTGTAAAGGTCTGGCTACACTTTGTACAGTGACCTTGTACCTGTTGCTCTCGTGGTGTGTAAAGGTCTGGCTACACTTTGTACAGTGACCTTTTACCTGTTGCTCTCGCGCTGTGTAAAGGTCTGGCTACACTTTGTACAGTGACCTTGTACCTGTTGCTCTCGCGCTGTGTTAAGGTCTGGCTACACTTTGTACAGTGACCTTGTACCTGTTGCTCTCGCGCTGTGTTAGGGTCTGGCTACACTTTGTACAGTGACCTTGTACCTGTTGCTCTCGCGCTGTGTTAAGGTCTGGCTACACTTTGTATTCAGATGTTTACATAGTCGTGGAAACTGCTAAAAGATCACTTCTGCTTCCTTCTCTTTCTCATTTTTCGTATTATTTAACATGTTTTTATTCCTTTTCTTCAGCCTCGTCCTGCTCTTCGTCACTCAGTTCCTCTCACTCCCTCATCTTCCATTTTAACCTCTTTTATTCCTGTTCATCGTCGTTGTCTTGTTACTGCGCCGCCGCCTCCTTCTCTTCTCCTTTTCCTCTGTCTTCGTCCATTCTGTCTCCTTTTCCTCTTGGTGTTTGTGTGTATGTATGTGTTATACTCTGTTAATGTTTTCAGTCTGAGAACCTCCTAGGAGAAGAATACTCATCATCACTGTAACACTAATACAGTTGTAAGAATACTGGAGTTTACCTGGAGAGGATTCTGGGGGTCAACGCCCCCGCGGCCCGGTCTGAGACCAGGCCTCATGGTGGATCAGGGTCTGATCAACCAGGCTGTTACTGCTGGCCGCACGCAAGCTGGCGTACGAACCACAGCCCGGTTGATCAGGTATTAACTTTAGGCGCCTGTCCAGTGCCTTCATGAAGACAGCCAGGGGTCTATTGGTAATCCCCCTTATGTGTGCTGGGAGATAATTGAACAATCGGGGGCCCCGCACACATATTGTGTTGTCTGATCATCACTGCAACACAAACACAGTTACAGGTCACATCAATGGTTTTGGAAAAATATACATATTAAATTCAGTTATTTTTCTCTTTCATCTTGGCTTAATGTGGCTATTTATTCAATCTCTCTCTGTCTCTCTCTCTCTCTCTCTCTCTCTCTCTCTCTCTCTCTCTCTCTCTCTCTCTCTCTCTCTCTCTCTCTCTCTCTCCCTCCTCTTTCTCCCTCTCTTTTTTTCGTCCCTCTTCTCAGACTCCCTCCCACCCGCCCATTCATCTGTCTTCTCCCTCCCTCCCTCTCCCCTATTCATCTTGCTGAGCTGCACTACTCCCACTTTCACCTTCGCCTCGCCTCTTATTTTCTTTTCCTCTTCTCACAGTCTTTGCCGTTATTGGCTTTCTCTTACCCCTTCACATAACTTTCCCTGGCTCCCTCTCTACCTCCCTTTCCCCGCTTTTCTCTCTTTTACAGGCTTCATCCCTCCTCCCTCCCCCCCTCTCTCTACCTATCTGCTTCCCTGTGATTACATCCTCAGACGTCCCTTGTCTGGCGTAGTTCAATCCACCTCAGCTTGACAGAGTTCATCACCTCGGGCATAAGGTTCATCCCGTGTGACGGCATATGACAGGATAATAGCCGGTTTTTATTTCCCGTCTCTGTAGAGCTGTGCTGTGTAGGATTGTAACCCCTTAGATATGAATTGTGAGAAACTGTTGTGCAGAACTATGTTCTGTGGAGGCGTGTGTTCTGTCAGGTGGAGATGCGTGTAGTGTGTTCTCTCCTGATACATTGTAGTGTTCTTCCCTGCTGTTTCAAGACACTCCCTTCCTCTCTGTATTATACTGTTAATTACCTGCTCCAGGTCTTTCACTCCGCCGCTAAATCTACCCCTCTCCACCCCGACCACCCACCCTCTGGCACTTTATTGGTTACCTCTGTCGAGGAGACGATAGGGCAAGTTAGATTAGGAGAGGCTTTGATAGGCGAAGCTAGGTGAGGATAGGGGAGCTAAGTTAGGATACGTGAAGCTAGGTGAGGATACGTGAAGCTAGGTGAGGATAGGGGAAGCTAGGTTAGGATACGTGAAGCTAGGTGAGGATACGTGAAGCTAGGTGAGGATACGTGAAGCTAGGTGAGGATAGGGGAAGCTAGGTGAGGATAGGGGAAGCAAGGTGAGGATAGGGGAAGCAAGGTGAGGATAGGGGAAGCAAGGTGAGGATAGGGGAAGCAAGGTGAGGATAGGGGAAGCTAGGTGAGGATAGGGGAAGCTAGGTGAGGATAGGGGAAGGTAGGTGAGGATAGGGGAAGGTAGGTGAGGATAGGGGAAGTTAGGTGAGGATAGGGGAAGCTAGGTGAGGATAGGGGAAGTTAGGTGAGGATAGGGGAAGCTAAGTGAGGATAGGGGAAGCTAGGTGAGGATAGGGGAAGCTAGGTGAGGATAGGGGAAGCTAGGTGAGGATAGGGAAAACTAGGTGAGGATAGGGGAAGTTAGGTGAGCATAGGGGAAGCTAGGTGAGGATAGGGGAAGCTAGGTGAGGATAGGGGAAGCTAGGTGAGGATAGGGGAAGCTAGGTCACCTAATGATAACACTGCTGTGTTGTTTAATAACCTAAGCTGCTTCCTCTTACAAGGTGCTGTCACAAGCTTCTCTCCTTTCTTTACTCTTGTAATAATAATAATAAATAATTTTGAGAAATGACTCTGAACTGCAACATCCCCCCCCCCTCCTTCAGTGCAGGTATTGTACTTCCCACCTTCAGGAATGTAACATTCCCCCCTCCTTCAGTGCAGGTACTGTACTTCCCACCTTCAGGAATGTAACATTCCCCCCTCCTTCAGTGCAGGTACTGTACTTCCCACCTTCAGGAATGTAACATTCCCCCCTCCTTCAGTGCAGGTATTGTACTTCCCACCTTCAGGAATGTAACATTCCCCCCTCCTTCAGTGCAGGTATTGTACTTCCCACCTTCAGGAATGTAACATTCCCCCCTCCTTCAGTGCAGGTATTGTACTTCCCACCTTCAGGAATGTAACATTCCCCCCTCCTTCAGTGCAGGTATTGTACTTCCCACCTTCAGGAATGTAACATTCCCCCCTCCTTCAGTGCAGGTATTGTACTTCCCACCTTCAGGAATGTAACATTCCCCCCTCCTTCAGTGCAGGTATTGTACTTCCCACCTTCAGGAATGTAACATTCCCCCCTCCTTCAGTGCAGGTATTGTACTTCCCACCTTCAGGAATGTAACATTCCCCCCTCCTTCAGTGCAGGTATTGTACTTCCCACCTTCAGGAATGTAACATTCCCCCCTCCTTCAGTGCAGGTACTGTACTTCCCACCTTCAGGAATGTAACATTCCCCCCTCCTTCAGTGCAGGTATTGTACTTCCCACCTTCAGGAATGTAACATTCCCCCCTCCTTCAGTGCAGGTACTGTACTTCCCACCTTCAGGAATGTAACATTCCCCCCTCCTTCAGTGCAGGTACTGTACTTCCCACCTTCAGGAATGTAACATTCCCCCCTCCTTCAGTGCAGGTACTGTACTTCCCACCTTCAGGAATGTAACATTCCCCCCTCCTTCAGTGCAGGTACTGTACTTCCCACCTTCAGGAATGTAACATTCCCCCCTCCTTCAGTGCAGGTATTGTACTTCCCACCTTCAGGAATGTAACATTCCCCCCTCCTTCAGTGCAGGTATTGTACTTCCCACCTTCAGGAATGTAACATTCCCCCCTCCTTCAGTGCAGGTATTGTACTTCCCACCTTCAGGAATGTAACATTCCCCCCTCCTTCAGTGCAGGTATTGTACTTCCCACCTTCAGGAATGTAACATTCCCCCCTCCTTCAGTGCAGGTATTGTACTTCCCACCTTCAGGAATGTAACATTCCCCCCTCCTTCAGTGCAGGTACTGTACTTCCCACCTTCAGGAATGTAACATTCCCCCCTCCTTCAGTGCAGGTACTGTACTTCCCACCTTCAGGAATGTAACATTCCCCCCTCCTTCAGTGCAGGTACTGTACTTCCCACCTTCAGGAATGTAACATTCCCCCCTCCTTCAGTGCAGGTACTGTACTTCCCACCTTCAGGAATGTAACATTCCCCCCTCCTTCAGTGCAGGTACTGTACTTCCCACCTTCAGGAATGTAACATTCCCCCCTCCTTCAGTGCAGGTACTGTACTTCCCACCTTCAGGAATGTAACATTCCCCCCTCCTTCAGTGCAGGTACTGTACTTCCCACCTTCAGGAATGTAACATTCCCCCCTCCTTCAGTGCAGGTACTGTACTTCCCACCTTCAGGAATGTAACATTCCCCCCTCCTTCAGTGCAGGTACTGTACTTCCCACCTTCAGGAATGTAACATTCCCCCCTCCTTCAGTGCAGGTACTGTACTTCCCACCTTCAGGAATGTAACATTCCCCCCTCCTTCAGTGCAGGTACTGTACTTCCCACCTTCAGGAATGTAACATTCCCCCCTCCTTCAGTGCAGGTACTGTACTTCCCACCTTCAGGAATGTAACATTCCCCCCTCCATCAGTGCAGGTACTGTACTTCCCACCTTCAGGAATGTAACATTCCCCCCTCCTTCAGTGCAGGTACTGTACTTCCCACCTTCAGGAATGTAACATTCCCCCCTCCTTCAGTGCAGGTACTGTACTTCCCACCTTCAGGAATGTAACATTCCCCCCTCCTTCAGTGCAGGTACTGTACTTCCCACCTTCAGGAATGTAACATTCCCCCCTCCTTCAGTGCAGGTACTGTACTTCCCACCTTCAGGAATGTAACATTCCCCCCTCCTTCAGTGCAGGTACTGTACTTCCCACCTTCAGGAATGTAACATTCCCCCCTCCTTCAGTGCAGGTACTGTACTTCCCACCTTCAGGAATGTAACATTCCCCCCTCCTTCAGAGTGCAGGTATTGTACTTCCCACCTTCAGGAATGTAACATTCCCCCCTCCTTCAGAGTGCAGGTATTGTACTTCCCACCTTCAGGAATGTAACATTCCCCACTCCTTCAGAGTGCAGGTATTGTACTTCCCACCTTCAGGAATGTAACATTCCCCCCTCCTTCAGAGTGCAGGTATTGTACTTCCCACCTTCAGGAATGTAACATTCCCCCCTCCTTCAGAGTGCAGGTATTGTACTTCCCACCTTCAGCAATGTAACATTCCCCACTCCTTCAGAGTGCAGGTATTGTACTTCCCACCTTCAGCAATGTAACATTCCCCACTCCTTCAGAGTGCAGGTATTGTACTTCCCACCTTCAGCAATGTAACATTCCCCACTCCTTCAGAGTGCAGGTATTGTACTTCCCACCTTCAGCAATGTAACATTCCCCACTCCTTCAGAGTGCAGGTATTGTACTTCCCACCTTCAGCAATGTAACATTCCCCCCTCCTTCAGAGTGCAGGTATTGTACTTCCCACCTTCAGGAATGTAACATTACCCCCTCCTTCAGAGTGCAGGTATTGTACTTCCCACCTTCAGGAATGTAACATTCCCCCCTCCTTCAGAGTGCAGGTATTGTACTTCCCACCTTCAGGAATGTAACATTCCCCCCTCCTTCAGAGTGCAGGTATTGTACTTCCCACCTTCAGGAATGTAACATTACCCCCTCCTTCAGAGTGCAGGTATTGTACTTCCCACCTTCAGGAATGTAACATTCCCCCCTCCTTCAGAGTGCAGGTATTGTACTTCCCACCTTCAGGAATGTAACATTCCCCCCTCCTTCAGAGTGCAGGTATTGTACTTCCCACCTTCAGGAATGTAACATTCCCCCCTCCTTCAGAGTGCAGGTATTGTACTTCCCACCTTCAGGAATGTAACATTACCCCCTCCTTCAGAGTGCAGGTATTGTACTTCCCACCTTCAGGAATGTAACATTCCCCCCTCCTTCAGAGTGCAGGTATTGTACTTCCCACCTTCAGGAATGTAACATTCCCCCCTCCTTCAGAGTGCAGGTATTGTACTTCCCACCTTCAGGAATGTAACATTACCCCCTCCTTCAGAGTGCAGGTATTGTACTTCCCACCTTCAGGAATGTAACATTCCCCCCTCCTTCAGAGTGCAGGTATTGTACTTCCCACCTTCAGGAATGTAACATTCCCCCCTCCTTCAGAGTGCAGGTATTGTACTTCCCACCTTCAGGAATGTAACATTCCCCCCTCCTTCAGAGTGCAGGTATTGTACTTCCCACCTTCAGGAATGTAACATTCCCCCCTCCTTCAGAGTGCAGGTATTGTACTTCCCACCTTCAGGAATGTAACATTCCCCCCTCCTTCAGAGTGCAGGTATTGTACTTCCCACCTTCAGGAATGTAACATTCCCCCCTCCTTCAGAGTGCAGGTATTGTACTTCCCACCTTCAGGAATGTAACATTCCCCAGGTATTGTACTTCTCCTTCAGAGTGCAGGTATTGTACTTCCCACCTTCAGGAATGTAACATCCCCACTCCTTCAGAGTGCAGGTATTGTACTTCCCACCTTCAGGAATGTAACATTCCCCCCTCCTTCAGAGTGCAGGTATTGTACTTCCCACCTTCAGGAATGTAACATTCCCCCCTCCTTCAGAGTGCAGGTATTGTACTTCCCACCTTCAGGAATGTAACATTCCCCCCTCCTTCAGAGTGCAGGTATTGTACTTCCCACCTTCAGGAATGTAACATTCCCCCCTCCTTCAGAGTGCAGGTATTGTACTTCCCACCTTCAGGAATGTAACATTCCCCCCTCCTTCAGAGTGCAGGTATTGTACTTCCCACCTTCAGGAATGTAACATTACCCCCTCCTTCAGAGTGCAGGTATTGTACTTCCCACCTTCAGGAATGTAACATTCCCCCCTCCTTCAGAGTGCAGGTATTGTACTTCCCACCTTCAGGAATGTAACATTCCCCCCTCCTTCAGAGTGCAGGTATTGTACTTCCCACCTTCAGGAATGTAACATTACCCCCCTCCTTCAGAGTGCAGGTACTGTACTTCCCACCTTCAGGAATGTAACATTCCCCCCTCCTTCAGAGTGCAGGTATTGTACTTCCCACCTTCAGGAATGTAACATTCCCCCCTCCTTCAGAGTGCAGGTATTGTACTTCCCACCTTCAGGAATGTAACATTCCCCCCTCCTTCAGAGTGCAGGTATTGTACTTCCCACCTTCAGGAATGTAACATTCCCCCCTCCTTCAGAGTGCAGGTATTGTACTTCCCACCTTCAGGAATGTAACATTCCCCCCTCCTTCAGAGTGCAGGTATTGTACTTCCCACCTTCAGGAATGTAACATTACCCCCTCCTTCAGAGTGCAGGTATTGTACTTCCCACCTTCAGGAATGTAACATTCCCCCCTCCTTCAGAGTGCAGGTATTGTACTTCCCACCTTCAGGAATGTAACATCCCCACTCCTTCAGAGTGCAGGTATTGTACTTCCCACCTTCAGGAATGTAACATCCCCACTCCTTCAGAGTGCAGGTATTGTACTTCCCTCCTTCAGGAATGTAACATTCCCCCCTCCTTCAGAGTGCAGGTATTGTACTTCCCACCTTCAGGAATGTAACATTCCCCCCTCCTTCAGAGTGCAGGTATTGTACTTCCCACCTTCAGGAATGTAACATTCCCCCCTCCTTCAGAGTGCAGGTATTGTACTTCCCACCTTCAGGAATGTAACATTCCCCCCTCCTTCAGTGCAGGTATTGTACTTCCCACCTTCAGGAATGTAACATTCCCCCCTCCTTCAGTGCAGGTATTGTACTTCCCACCTTCAGGAATGTAACATTACCCCCTCCTTCAGAGTGCAGGTATTGTACTTCCCACCTTCAGGAATGTAACATTACCCCCTCCTTCAGAGTGCAGGTATTGTACTTCCCACCTTCAGGAATGTAACATTCCCCCCTCCTTCAGAGTGCAGGTATTGTACTTCCCACCTTCAGGAATGTAACATTCCCCCCTCCTTCAGAGTGCAGGTATTGTACTTCCCACCTTCAGGAATGTAACATCCCCACTCCTTCAGAGTGCAGGTATTGTACTTCCCACCTTCAGCAATGTAACATTCCCCCCTCCTTCAGAGTGCAGGTATTGTACTTCCCACCTTCAGGAATGTAACATTCCCCCCTCCTTCAGAGTGCAGGTATTGTACTTCCCACCTTCAGGAATGTAACATTCCCCCCTCCTTCAGAGTGCAGGTATTGTACTTCCCACCTTCAGCAATGTAACATTCCCCCCTCCTTCAGAGTGCAGGTATTGTACTTCCCACCTTCAGGAATGTAACATTCCCCCCTCCTTCAGAGTGCAGGTATTGTACTTCCCTCCTTCAGGAATGTAACATTCCCCCCTCCTTCAGAGTGCAGGTATTGTACTTCCCACCTTCAGGAATGTAACATTCCCCCCTCCTTCAGAGTGCAGGTATTGTACTTCCCACCTTCAGCAATGTAACATTCCCCCCTCCTTCAGAGTGCAGGTATTGTACTTCCCACCTTCAGCAATGTAACATTCCCCCCTCCTTCAGAGTGCAGGTATTGTACTTCCCACCTTCAGCAATGTAACATTCCCCCCTCCTTCAGATTGCAGGTATTGTACTTCCCACCTTCAGGAATGTAACATTCCCCCCTCCTTCAGAGTGCAGGTATTGTACTTCCCACCTTCAGCAATGTAACATTCCCCCCTCCTTCAGAGTGCAGGTATTGTACTTCCCACCTTCAGCAATGTAACATTCCCCCCTCCTTCAGAGTGCAGGTATTGTACTTCCCACCTTCAGGAATGTAACATTCCCCCCTCCTTCAGAGTGCAGGTATTGTACTTCCCACCTTCAGGAATGTAACATTCCCCCCTCCTTCAGAGTGCAGGTATTGTACTTCCCACCTTCAGGAATGTAACATTCCCCCCTCCTTCAGAGTGCAGGTATTGTACTTCCCACCTTCAGGAATGTAACATTCCCCCCTCCTTCAGAGTGCAGGTATTGTACTTCCCACCTTCAGCAATGTAACATTCCCCCCTCCTTCAGATTGCAGGTATTGTACTTCCCACCTTCAGGAATGTAACATCCCCACTCCTTCAGAGTGCAGGTATTGTACTTCCCACCTTCAGGAATGTAACATTACCCCCTCCTTCAGAGTGCAGGTATTGTACTTCCCACCTTCAGGAATGTAACATTCCCCCCTCCTTCAGAGTGCAGGTATTGTACTTCCCACCTTCAGGAATGTAACATTCCCCCCTCCTTCAGAGTGCAGGTATTGTACTTCCCACCTTCAGCAATGTAACATTCCCCCCTCCTTCAGATTGCAGGTATTGTACTTCCCACCTTCAGGAATGTAACATTCCCCCCTCCTTCAGAGTGCAGGTATTGTACTTCCCACCTTCAGGAATGTAACATTCCCCCCTCCTTCAGAGTGCAGGTATTGTACTTCCCACCTTCAGGAATGTAACATTCCCCCCTCCTTCAGAGTGCAGGTATTGTACTTCCCACCTTCAGGAATGTAACATTCCCCCCTCCTTCAGAGTGCAGGTATTGTACTTCCCACCTTCAGGAATGTAACATTCCCCCCTCCTTCAGAGTGCAGGTATTGTACTTCCCACCTTCAGGAATGTAACATTCCCCCCTCCTTCAGAGTGCAGGTATTGTACTTCCCACCTTCAGGAATGTAACATTCCCCCCTCCTTCAGAGTGCAGGTATTGTACTTCCCACCTTCAGGAATGTAACATTCCCCACTCCTTCAGAGTGCAGGTATTGTACTTCCCACCTTCAGCAATGTAACATTCCCCCCTCCTTCAGAGTGCAGGTATTGTACTTCCCACCTTCAGCAATGTAACATCCCCACTCCTTCAGAGTGCAGGTATTGTACTTCCCACCTTCAGGAATGTAACATCCCCACTCCTTCAGAGTGCAGGTATTGTACTTCCCACCTTCAGGAATGTAACATTCCCCACTCCTTCAGAGTGCAGGTATTGTACTTCCCACCTTCAGGAATGTAACATTCCCCCCTCCTTCAGAGTGCAGGTATTGTACTTCCCACCTTCAGGAATGTAACATCCCCCCCTCCTTCAGAGTGCAGGTATTGTACTTCCCACCTTCAGGAATGTAACATTCCCCACTCCTTCAGAGTGCAGGTATTGTACTTCCCACCTTCAGGAATGTAACATTCCCCACTCCTTCAGAGTGCAGGTATTGTACTTCCCACCTTCAGGAATGTAACATTCCCCACTCCTTCAGAGTGCAGGTATTGTACTTCCCACCTTCAGGAATGTAACATTCCCCACTCCTTCAGAGTGCAGGTATTGTACTTCCCACCTTCAGGAATGTAACATTCCCCACTCCTTCAGAGTGCAGGTATTGTACTTCCCACCTTCAGGAATGTAACATTCCCCACTCCTTCAGAGTGCAGGTATTGTACTTCCCACCTTCAGGAATGTAACATCCCCACTCCTTCAGAGTGCAGGTACTGTACTTCCCACCTTCAGGTCTCAAGTTAGGGTAACCGGTTTCCTTGAAACCCTTCATAAATATTACCTTACTCACGCGCCAGCATTGTTAAGATGAAATTACAGGAGTGGGATGTAGTTTTGATGATGGTTCCAGTGTGATGTTTACACCAGGATCATCATCCTGGTGGGTTGTCTGCAGTCTTCTGTCTGCACTGCTGCTGCTGCTCACGTTCTTTCTGTTATTCTCAGCAGTTTGTACTTATTATTAAATAGTTGTCACTTTCCCGTTTGTCTCCTGTGATAAGTGCTTAGGTGTGGGCGTGGAGGTTGGTGTGGGTATGAGGGGTGTGTAGCGTGGGTGTAAATGCTTGGGTGTGCGTGTAAGTGCTGCTGTGGTGTGGGTGCCAGTGCTGTGGTGTGGGTGCCAGTGCTGTGGTGTGGATACCTGTGGTGTGGGGTGCTCGTACTGTGGTGTGGTATGCCAGTGCTGTGGTGTGAGTGCCACTGCTGTGGTGTGGGGTGTATACATACGTCACAAGAGGCCCCACAGCGCCGTGGTTTATGGACCAGAGAGAGGCGGCTGTTTTTTGCTACTCTCTGGATTGGTGCAAGGAAATCCCCAAGTGTCTCTCTCTCCTTCTCAACTCTCGCAAGCTGTCACTGTGTTGGAGCTGGGTCTGCTGAAACAGTGAGGGAGAGAGGTAGTCACCAAGGCCTATGTCAGTGTGTTATTGCTGTATATCTTCTCCTGCGTCACCACCACCAACCTGATTATTTCACCACCTTTCACCTAAACCTGACTTGGTGCCCTAGGTAAACCTTATTTGGTGCCCTGGGTAAACCTGATAACCAGTACACAACCTGGATCTTACTGACACTAGTAACACTACCCAGTATTAAACTAACTTTATTAAAACTGAAAAAAGGTGTTAAATGAACTATTCGACTGTTTCAAAGTTTTTAACGGGGTTTACTAAGATTTATCAGGATTTACCAGGGTCTATTATGGTTTACCTGGGTTTATAGAGGTTTATTTCAGTTTTATTTATGCGATTTACCAGGGTTTTTTTTTCCTGGCAGATATTGTCAGAGTTTTAACGCAGCTTTTAAAACATTCTTTACCACCTCTGACTACCACTACTGTTACTACCACTACTGTTACTACCACTACTGTTACTACCACTACTGTTACTACCACTAACACTGCTACCACTACTGTTACTACCACTACTGTTACTACCACTACTGTTACTACCACTAACACTGCTACTACCACTACTGTTACTACCACTACTGTTACTACCACTACTGTTACTACCACTACTGCTACTACCACTAACACTGCTACTACCACTAACACTGCTACTACCACTAACACTGTTACTACCACTAACACTGTTACTACCACTACTGTTACTAACACTATTGTTACTACCACTACTGTTACTACCACTACTGTTACTACCACTACTATTACCACTACTGTTACTACCACTACTGTTACTACCACTACTGCTACTACCACTAACACTGTTACTACCACTAACACTGTTACTACCACTAACACTATTACTACCACTAACACTATTACTACCACTAACACTGTTACTATCACTAACACTGTTACTACCACTACTGTTACTACCACTACTGTTACTACCACTATTACTACCACTACTGTTACTACCACTACTGTTACTACCACTACTGCTACTACCACTAACACTGTTACTACCACTAACACTGTTACTACCACTACTGTTACTACCACTACTGTTACTACCACTACTGTTACTACCACTACTATTACTACCACTACTGTTGCTACCACTACTGTTACTACCACTACTGCTACTACCACTAACACTGTTACTACCACTACTGCTACTACCACTAACACTGTTACTACCACTAACACTGTTACTACCACTAACACTGTTACTACCACTAACACTGTTACTACCACTACTGTTACTACCACTACTGCTACTACCACTAACACTGCTACTACCACTAACACTGTTACTACCACTAACACTGTTACTACCACTAACACTGTTACTACCACTACTGTTACTACCACTAACACTGCTACTACCACTAACACTGTTACTACCACTAACACTGTTACTACCACTAACACTGTTACTACCACTACTGCTACTACCACTAACACTGCTACTACCACTAACACTGTTACTACCACTAACACTGTTACTACCACTACTGTTACTACCACTACTGCTACTACCACTAACACTGCTACTACCACTAACACTGTTACTACCACTAACACTGTTACTACCACTAACACTTACTACCACTACTGCTACTACCACTACTGCTACTACCACTAACACTGCTACTACCACTAACACTGTTACTACCACTAACACTGTTACTACCACTAACACTGTTACTACCACTAACACTGTTACTACCACTAACACTGTTACTACCACTAACACTGTTACTACCACTGACACTGTTACTACCACTGACACTGTTACTACCACTACTGCTACTACCACTAACACTGCTACTACCACTAACACTGTTACTACCACTAACACTGTTACTACCACTACTGTTACTACCACTACTGCTACTACCACTAACACTGCTACTACCACTAACACTGCTACTACCACTAACACTGTTACTACCACTAACACTGTTACTACCACTACTGCTACTACCACTACTGCTACTACCACTAACACTGCTACTACCACTAACACTGCTACTACCACTAACACTGCTACTACCACTAACACTGTTACTACCACTAACACTGTTACTACCACTACTGCTACTACCACTACTGTTACTACCACTACTGCTACTACCACTAACACTGCTACTACCACTAGCACTGTTACTACCACTAACACTGTTACTACCACTACTGTTACTACCACTACTGCTACTACCACTACTGCTACTACCACTACTGTTACTACCACTAACACTGCTACTACCACTAACACTGTTACTACCACTAACACTGTTACTACCACTACTGTTACTACCACTACTGCTACTACCACTACTGCTACTACCACTAACACTGCTACTACCACTAACACTGCTACTACCACTAACACTGCTACTACCACTAACACTGTTACTACCACTAACACTGTTACTACCACTACTGTTACTACCACTACTGCTACTACCACTACTGTTACTACCACTACTGCTACTACCACTAACACTGCTACTACCACTAACACTGTTACTACCACTAACACTGTTACTACCACTAACACTGTTGCTACCACTACTGTTACTACCACCACTATTACTACCACTACTATTACTACCACTACTGTTACTACCACTACTGTTACTACCACCACTATTACTACCACTACTATTACTACCACTACTATTACTACCACTACTGTTACTACCACTACTGTTACTACCACTACTGCTACTACCACTAACACTGCTACTACCACTAACACTGCTACTACCACTACTGCTACTACCACTAACACTGCTACTACCACTAGCACTGCTACTACCACTAACACTGCTACTACCACTAGCACTGCTACTACCACTAACACTGCTACTACCACGATCCTCTTCATCACCTTCACCAACTACATCTCCATCAGTTCCATCTTAGCTGCCATTACCATCATCTCCAACACCGTCACTGTCATCTCCAACACCGTCACTGTCATCTCCAACACCTCCAGCATTTCCAACACCATCATGATCACGATCACTATCTGCAGCATCTCCATCACCGTCTCTAGCGAGACACACCAGCAGAGCCTCGTCCAAATTCTCTTCAAGGCTTTTAACATAAACACATCGACTGACAGGACGCCGCCAACCTCCTCTTCCTCCTCATCTTCTCTTCCTCTTCTTCTCCTCCATCATAGTCTTTATTATTCATGTTTTATGATCAACTCGGTAAAACACACACACACACACACACACACACACACACACACACACACACACACACACACACAGGAGACAGAATCCATGCATAGCTTTAAGCAGAGGCATGATAAAGCTCACGGTTCAGGGAGAGTGACCTAGTAGCGACCAGTGAAGAGGCGGGGCCAGGAGCTTGGATTCGACCCCTGCAACCTCAACTAGGTGAGTAAAACTAGTTGCGTACACACACACACACACACATACACACACACACACACACACACACACACACACACACACACACACACACACACACACACACACACACACACACACACACACACATACATACATACAGAAGTCACAAGGACGTTAATAAGAATTTCTTCAGCCTTAGAGGTCAGGAAGTGGAACTGGAGATTCAAGTGGTAGTGGCAGGATCCATACATAGCTTTAAGAAGAGGTACGATAAGGCTGTAGTTGCGAAGATGCGGGGTCCAGGAGCTGCGCTTCCTCACTCGTGCAATAGATCCCTCCAGTCGCTAGTAGCAACAGTCTGCTTGCTCAAGCGCTCACCAGACAATTGTGACCTCAATCACAGCTTTAAGAAAACCTGTAACCGGTGACAGGTATGTGACAGGTGTTTGCATTATGAAAATGACCACGAGAAATAAACCGTTCAGAGCATATGGAAAAAAATCATTCAGCATTTTTTTTATTATTGATAATAATTGTCTTCCATTTTAGAATATTGCATAATATAACTGTAGGTTCTCGAGTGATCTGACACCCTTCAAACATGTTCCAGTTGGAGTGATCTGACACCCTTCAAACATGTTCCAGTTGGAGTGATCTGACACCCTTCAAACATGTTCCAGTTGGAGTGATCTGACACCCTTCAAACATGTTCCAGTTGGAGTGATCTGACACCCTTCAAACATGTTCCAGTTGGAGTGATCTGACACCCTTCAAACATGTTCCAGTTGGAGTGATCTGACACCCTTCAAACATGTTCCAGTTGGAGTGGTGAGAACAGTCATCGTGAAGGATGATACTGTTTGCTTACCACCGGTTGGGCAGTGTGAGGTTGTTGGGAACAGTGTGATGTTGTTTTGGGAACAGTGTGAGGTTGTTCTGGGAACAGTGTGAGGTTGTGTTGGGAACAGTGTGAGGTTGTGTTGGGAACAGTGTGAGGTTGTTTTGGGAACAGTGTGAGGTTGTGTTGGGAACAGTGAGGTTGTTTTGGGAACAGTGAGGTTGTTTTGGGAACAGTGAGGTTGTGTTGGGAACAGTGAGGTTGTGTTGGGAACAGTGAGGTTGTGTTGGGAACAGTGAGATTGTGTTGGGAACAGTGAGATTGTGTTGGGAACAGTGAGGTTGTGTTGGGAACAGTGAGGTTGTGTTGGGAACAGTGAGGTTGTGTTGGGAACAGTGAGGTTGTGTTGGGAACAGTGAGGTTGTGTTGGGAACAGTGAGGTTGTGTTGGGAACAGTGAGGTTGTGTTGGGAACAGTGAGGTTGTGTTGGGAACAGTGAGGTTGTGTTGGGAACAGTGAGGTTATGCTTTACTTGTACAAAGGTGGAAAAAACTTAACTGACTTAAATTTCTTGTAGAAATTGTTGAAAGGATTGTTATCGTAGTTTGTGTTAATTATTGCTGCTGCTGATACACTGTAACACCAGAATACAGTGAACCCGCATTGCTGCTACAAATCCTTAGCCGGAGCATTGTTTACTGTGGGATCAAAATAGTCGTATTGAACATCCCCGGCAAATGGTACCAGAGAGAGGATTGCACACTCATTTTTCCTCCAATTCTGGGAAGTATATTTTGAGTTCACTTCCCGAAGACATCACGTGTTGACTGATAATGCGGTTGATCTTCAACCTCATCGAGAACACATTGAGGAAAGTACTTTTCTCAGGGTTGATTGACTGAAGACGAGACTCGAGGCTGAGGGACTGATTACCTCATTCTCCTCATCTCCCACCATTCTTCTCTGTATTGGGCTAAAGAAGCCACTGGCTGGCGAAACGTTTCATCACTAAAGATTTCCAAATGTTGCACATGTCTCTTCAACTTGACAGATTCTGCAATGTAGCAACATTTCTTGGACTATCTTTCCTTTGCCAGTTCTCTAGTTCAAGACTTGAACGAAGACAATGAAGTTGAACATTGTTGTACCTCGGGACTTGCTGCTTGAGCTTGGTTATTCTGTTGTCCAAATATACACCCGCTACCATATCATCAAAGTAATTCACAAGATCTTCCTTACCTTGCATTTCCTGAAGCAACTTAAACTGTGATCAGAGTTGAAACACTCGATTCACACCATCCTGGAAAGCCAGCACAGTTTTAGAGTCCAAGATGACAGCTTCATGTTCTCGATTCACGTCTTTACAGAGGTGCTTGAAAAGGCGAGAATTTCGAACGACTTTCGCGAAGTTGGCACATTTGAACGCTCCTACGAGGATCTTGCAAAGCGGATTAACGATGGTTTTTGATGTCGGTGGAAAACGATGGATATTGGAATGAATTCCCTTAACTGTAGTTTACAAGCAGAATGAATTTGCTAATTAAGGGAAGCGGTGCCAAAAGCAGTGGTAGTGAGAAGGTTACAGAGATCTTATGGGAGAGAAGGAAAGTGAGCACGTTGACGTTGACGGAGAGTAAAGAAGATATCATCAACTGGAGACAGAAAGAATGAGAGGCGAGCATGATCACACCCGCCTCTTACTTCAACAACTCATTCTTTCTACTAAGTCTTAAGCTGATGATATCGTCTTTACTCTGTCAACGTCAACGTGCTCTCTTTTCTTCTCTCCCACAAGATTTCTATAACCTTCTCAATACCATTCCTTATGACACTGCTTCCCTTACCTTCTGAGGTATATCTTAGACATGCTTTTGGAATCCCGATATGTAACCCATCATCGCCGGAGCCTCACCTGTACTCCGTAACAACTTATCCAAGTGTTACCGCCAGATTTTCTGTCACATCAGTACCTGTCATGGCTGTTTAAGGTTGTGTATAACTTACGTATTTATATATCACCCAAGAAAACACGTCTCAGAAAACAAGCAGCTGGGAACAAGAATATTCGTTGACTCGGGAACAAGAATATTCGTTGACTCCTGAAACTTCAAGACAAAAACACCAGACGAAAATGATGTGATGTTTTTTATCAGTTGTTTCATTATGTCTTCCGACATTTCAGTAATTCACCTTTCCATCGAGTCACACAGCAAAGAAATTTCCTGAATCTTGTCACTTTGCGCCTCGGAGAACCCGGCCTTCCCATCTTCAACAACACATACTGTAATTAAGGTTTCACTGATTGTGTGTGTTTGGGTGGGTGTTTGTGGGTGGGTGGGGGTGTTTGGGGGTTGGGGGGGGGGTGGGTGTGGGGATGTGGGGGTGGGGTTGTGTGGGTGGGGTTGTGGGTGTGGGGATGTGGGTGTACACACTTTACTGTGGTTGCAGGGGTCGAGACTCTGCTTCTGGCCCGTCAGCTCCTGGGTGTGTGTGGGGGTGGGGGTATGTGTGGGTGGGTGGGTGGGGGTATGTGGGTGTGTGCATGGGTGTGTGTATATGGGGGTCTGGGGCGGGTGGGTGGGTGTAGGTGATTTCTTGTTATTTCACAGGAAACATTATAAGCTGCTTCACCTACAGTGAATATCTCTCTCTCTCTCTCTCTCTCTCTCTCTCTCTCTCTCTCTCTCTCTCTCTCTCTCTCTCTCTCTCTCTCTCTCTCTCTCTCTCTCTCTCTCTCTCTCGGAACTCAAAACTTGTCCAGCTTCTACATGTTCACGTCGTTCCTTGTAGTGAGGTTGAATCATCATCATATGATGCTTTAGTTTGCTAGGTTTGATAGCATCGTTGCTCAGCACCTTGCTGTGTTGCAGAGTGTTGAGGAGGTCTACTTTCAACCCATCAAGGTGTAGTACCTTTTTTGCAACACTGTTCTATAGGTAAAGTTGGTCAATTAGCAAGAACTCGTTTAAAAATAATTCCTTTCTAAAATTTTCTCTTATACGTTTAAAGATATATATTTTTTTCATTTATGTTAATGGAAAAATTAATAATTTTGTACCAAAAGAACCTTAGAAAACTTACCTAACCTTATTATTATAACAAACGCGATTTCATTTAGCCTAATCCAGCTAAATATATTTTAGATAAGTTTACAATAATTTAATAATAAACAATGAAATATATTTTTTTTTCGTTAGGTTCAGAGTGATTTTTGCGAAATTATTGCATACACAAATTTTTCTCTTGCCTTATTCGGCAAGAAGAGCGTTGCTATTTAAGCCATAATCGCAGTATGACCCTTGTGACTTTGAAGCTTATTTTCTCGAAACTTAAATTTGACACCTGCAACCCCTTATTTACAAGATTTCAGTCTCTCGGATTTTCTTACAAATTTTGCAGATGCCACTAATATGACATCAGAACACTGGGAGGTAAAGGATGACACGGGAAAGAAATCACAGCCGCGAAGCTGTGTAGAACTTGTGAGTTCAGCTCTCAGTCAGAAACTTGAGGTTTCATACGTTACCGTTTTGATGTGAAACGAACTGAATAGGAAAAATGATTTTGTGGACACCCTATTGTGAGAGGCCATGGAGACAGCATGGTAACATTGATGATCAAAGTTCCTATTAATCCTTTCTCAGTAAGGATGATTGCTTTTGAGGTAGAGAGAGAGAGGGAAAGAGAGAGATTGAGTCAGGGTCAGGTAGGAAGGGTAGAGACATGAAGGTAGGAAGGTTGTGAGGCGTGGGAGAGCGGTTTCGTACGTAAACATTCACATCGACCATTCTGGACATAGCCAAGAGAGCTTTACGTGAAATGTGTCCTTGGCTGCACCGCTTGATCTATCCAGCTCACCGTGGAGAGTTCTGTCCAGCTATGCACATGGCTGTTGCTTTGTCCAGTCAGTCCTCCATAGACATACAACTATATACAGAGATAATAAGTCAAGACACTGACACGCTAATCTTAAATGCTTCCGCTCAGAGAACCAAGCAGCATTATAACTTTATTATTATTAGTAGTAGTAGTAATAATAATAGTAATTTGGGGAAGTAGTAAGCTTGTAATGGTCATTTAGAGCCCCAAAGAAAAAGAGAAACAGGCACAGTGTAGTGTTTTGAGAGGTAGAGGAGGCAGACATCATGCAGTTTCAATAGCAGGTATGATCCTCTTTATAATATTTAAACGGGAGGGGCCAGGAGCTAAAAATCGACCCTCTTCAAAAACGACTAGGTGAGGACATACGTGAAATTTTCCACGTTTAATGGTGTGAATTATTATTATTATTATTATTATTATTATTATTGTTGTTGTTGGTATTTTAACAAAGTTTTGTTATCTTCCGCAGGTAAGTGTTGGCTGTGGTAAATCATCCTGTCTACAATATAATCTAAACCAGGTAAGGAGATTTACAATCAGGTAAAGGTCGGGTTTAACTCAGTAAAGGTCAGATCAGGTTATATACCCAGTGAAGTATAATATTTCTCAGGGCAGCTAATGTTGAATAGGTGTGTGTGTGTGTGTGTGTGTGTGTGTGTGTGTGTGTGTGTGTGTGAGAGAGAGAGAGATAGAAATAGTCAGCTGTTGTGGGTAATATCGTAGGGAATACTATTCAGACTATCTTCCCTCCTGTCTTCTTCTTCTCTTTTCCTTGCGCTATTATCATGTATATTGAATAGGTGTCGTAGTAAGATATTAAGGTCAGTGTGAGAACCATTACGCACTCAACAGACTCCTCTTGATGTCCTCTTGAAGGCTTCTACTTTTGACATCCTCTTGAATGCTCACTCGCTTGATGTCCTCTCCATTGCTGCTGTTGTTGAGGTCCTCTTGAAGTCTCCTACAGTTCTTGTCCTCTTGAAACCTATTAACACCCTCTTTAAAACTACTTCTGACTTCCAACAGGAGAGAGAGAGAGAGAGCTAGAGAGAGAGAGAGAGAGAAAGTTAGTTTTCTAAACTTCTTTCATAAAGCGTTTACTTCAACTTGCTCAGAAGTATGTCTGAATATTTTCTTCCCTTCGCTCATTCTCCCGTCACACCTTCCATTTTCTCATCCATCGTCTCAAGTCCCCTCTCACCATGCCTCCTCCCTTTTTCGGCGGAAGCAAAGGGAATAGGAAACAGGATTAGAATAATCGGAAGGTGAAGTGATCTGCGAATGCACAAGGCTGAAAATAAGGAAGGGAATAATATATATATATATATATATATATATATATATATATATATATATATATATATATATATATATATATATATATATATATATATTGTATGTTTGACTATTACATTTTGTGTTGCGTCAGTAAGTTTGGTGTGTGGAGGGAAGGTGTGTGTGTATATTGTGGTTGACAGCTAGTAACAGGAGTCTTATCAGTGGCCGCACACCAAACACTGCATCACTCCCATCACCAAACACCTCATTTCTCCTCATTTCTCAAACGCTGTGACGTGCTTGCACATTTTCTGACATTTTCAGTCGGTTCCCTCTCCCTCATCATTACCTCCCTGGCTGGGTATCCTCCTCAAGCGAGCTTCTGTCAGACATAATGATCGTTCAATGATACTTAAATTGATGTTTACTGACTGACGTTTCCAAGTGATTCTCCGTATTTTATCTTCCTTGTCGACACAGTTTCTCCGCTTCTGCCCTCCAGGACCCGGTCGTACCTACTACTGAAGCTGTGTATAGTATTTTCCTCCGCTTTTCACTTAGCGCATCTTACTTGCGCATTGACCTGATACCTGCAAGTTGCCTCAGCCTTCCACATTCATAGGTCTCTCACATTCGTGAATCTTCCACATTCGTGATTCTAACGCATTGATTAACACTCACCAATCTTTCATTCTTTCACTTTCATGAGTCTTACTCATTTTCTTCTGTTTCGTGACTTCAGAACTCAGTGATCAGTCACAGGTCTCGTCAGTCTCTCAGTTTTACTCGTTATATATATTTTTAATTATAACCTGTTCTTGGCACGTTATTTATATTGGTTAATCGAACTTGGATGATTTTTTTGGGGTTGAATCCTCAGTCTACGTGTACGCTAGTGGGTCGGTGGGTTCTTGTGGTTCATGTATACGATAGTGAACTGGTGGGTCCTTGTGGTTCATGTATACGATAGTGGACCGGTGGGTCCTTGTGGTTCATGTATACGCTAGTGGACCGGTGGGTCCTTGTGGTTCATGTATACGCTAGTGGACCGGTGGGTCTTTGTGGTTCATGTATAGGCTAGTGGACCGGTGGGTCCTTGTGGTTCGTCTATACGCTAGTAGACCGGTGGGTCCTTGTGGTTCATGTATACGCTAGTGAACTGGTGGGTCCTTGTGGTCTATGTATACGCTAGTGAACTGGTGGGTCCTTGTGGTTCATGTATACGCTAGTGAACTGGTGGGTCCTTGTGGTCCATGTATACGCTCATTGTAGGTTTGTTTTAAATTAGTGTGATTATCAGTAGTTATATAACGGGTCTCGTCATCAGAGCTAGTCTCTCTTCCGAAGAAATTATATAGAAAGCTTCCCCACACTTCCGCCAGGGCGCCTCTGAGAATTATATTTACGCTTGTAGTTCCTCAGACCTCCACCAGGGCGGCACTGTGCCGTATGTTGACACCGGTAGTTCCTCAGGTCTCCACCAGAGTATCACTGTGCCTTATGTTGACATTGGTAGTTCCTCAGACCTCCACCAGGGCGGTACTGTGTCCCATATTCATACACAAGATATGTGTCTGCATGTACACTGAGAGTTCACATTAATCCCTCTTTTTACCGATGAAAGACTCCTTGACTAGTGGTGTTACATGTGTTATACAGCCTTAATAACAATCGTGTACTGTAGGCGATAGACTTTAAACCAAATAAAACAAGCAACCACCTCCTATTATCACCAGACTTGTACCTGCAGTTTAAAGCGTCGAGGTAATGGAGAAGCGTCTGTGAAGCTTGTTGTTGAGCCCAACGCTGCGTTACCACCCTGTCAGTGCTAACTTGTAGACTGTATTATGTATAGCGATGGTTAGTATGAGATGCTGAGAGCATGATGGCACTGAGAGCATAGTGGCATCGAGAGCATGATGGCACTGAAAACACGGTAGCACTGTTGTTGGACCTTGGTCACTTTGAATGGTAACACAGAGACTATGGTAGTGTTGCAAGCAAGCTGGATATGCCTAATATCTTTTGCAAAGAGAAAGTCACCTTATTGCCACATTTCGAAAGTAAAGCTTATATTAACCATGTTTAATGTCACCTTCATTTGCTTCCGAGATGAGAATATAAATTCAGAGCTCTCTCCCCTCCCTCTCTCTCTCTCTCTCTCTCTCTCTCTCTCTCTCTCTCTCTCTCTCTCTCTCTCTCTCTCTCTCTCTCTCTCTCTCTCTCTCTCTTTCTCTTTCGGTCGTTACCTACACTTAAGAGTACTTTACTGGTCAAGACACGAGTTCCAGTATTTATTTTACAGTACAAGAGTGGTTATTCTGGTTGAGGCCATTTGAAAGCCTTGCCTTCACAAGCGTGCAAGTCGTCTTGCAATATTTGTTGTGTACATTTCATGGCTACTTTTATGTCATTTGCAAATATTATGTTGAATAGAATATTCCAATATCCACGTCACTCATATCAAGGCCTGGCCTTGGACGTGGCTGCAGGGGCCATGACTCCGGAATCATCTCCAGGTTTCATGACTGACCCCTGTGGCACTCCTTTTACCTTTAGGAAAGGAAGTGGGGGAAGGGATGTTGGGACTCTTCAATAGATCCCAGTCAAACATTATATAAGGTCAAACACGAAGAAACTGGGCCAGACGCGGTATCACCTGGGGTTCTGAAGGATGTGCAGACAGGCTGAATGCTGATGTAGTGTACATCGATTTTGGAAAGGCCTTCGACAAGTGCGACCTTAGTGTGATAGAACACACATGTACAAAAGGGATAACCGATAAAGCTGGCAGATGGATATCTAACTGCGTAACAAATAGTCTGAGAGTAGTAATAAAAAGAGTGAAGGCGGAGGCTGCCATAGTGAAAAGCTGTGTTCCTCAGTGATGATACTCTTCATGTCGCTTGTTTTACCAGGCTAGAATACTGCTGCATTCTAACTGTCCTCTTCAAGGCAGGCGAAATTGCTGAGCTGGAAAACGTGCAGAAAACTTTCACTGCCCATACACATTCAGTTAAACTTCTGAACTACTTGGAATGCTTGAAGTCCCTTGTACTCCTTGGAACATAGGCGAGAAAGGTGCATCATAATTTACATCTGGAAAATCCTGGTCCAGGCACTGATTTAAGGAACTTGCCAATTTTCCTCTTGAAGACTGTCAGACGTTTGTTGATAATTTCCCTTATGCATGGAGGAAGGGCGTTGAAGAGTCGGGGACCTCTGACACTTAACGAGTTCTCTCTTAGTGTACTCGTCGTGCCTCCGCTCTTTAGTGGAGATGATATACACCGTTCCTCAAATCAGTAGGTGAGCAGCCGGGGTGTAGAGCGTGGTACACTGAGGTCCGAGTCCTGGCCCCAGCAACCTCAGCAATACCCGAAAAGTAAATAATCCTCTCTACAAACTCTACAATTTATATAATAAATTGAGGGACGAGTTAAAATTATACGATTTGCCCATGTTTAAAATTTAATTAATGCATGAAGTTCAGTTGCTGGAGAACCTGTGGATGTCTCTCTCTCTCTCATACACAAAGTGAAGAGGCGGGGCCAGGAGCTGTGACTCGACCCCTACAATCACAGGTGAGTACAATTAGGTGAATATGCACACACAGTAACACACACAGTAACACACACACAGTAACACACACAGTAACACACACAGTAACACACACAGTAACACACACAGTAACACACACAGTAACACACACAGTAACACAAGGAGCGGTGGTGTTCCTAGTTAAACAATGAACCTTGCCAAGCCTCTCGCCACCCGACCTCCCAAATATGTCTACGTTCATAATACCTCTGATACCCGCCCACCCATACCCACCCTCCCACCCACCCTCCCTCCCTCCCTCCGTTCATCCCTCCTTCCCTTCCGCCCGCCCGCCCACCCACAAGCATATTCTTTCATCTACCCACCTACCCACATTCTTTCATCTACCCACCCACCCACACATTCTTTCATCTACCCGCCCACCCACACGCATACCCTCTTATCAGACTTTTCACCCACCCGCCCTTCTCCTGAACCAACCTCTCACCCGCTCACTCATCTCGTCACCCACCCACCCATCTGGTCAACCACCCTCACCCAGCATACAGTCATAACTGGGTGCCATAACCAACCTCATTGTGAGAGTGAGAGGGCCACCTTTGTGAGCCAGGTAGGGGGGGTTGGCACTGTTTCGGCACTGAAGGGGTGGGTGGCTGGGTGGGGTGAAGGGTGACACCCACCTCGCCCACTCCTGCCCCGTTTGTCTGGGTGGTGTCACACTGAGTGCCAAGTTGAGACTCAGAGTGCCACCAGCCCGTGGTACAATGCTTGCTTGGGGGCACTGTGTTAGGGGAGGGGGTGAAAGGAATGTTAGGGGGAGGGGGTGCAGAATCAGGTATTGCAACATCGTGTTGCAACACCAGCAGCTGCAACACCAACTTCTGCAACACCAGCAGCTGTAACACCAACTTCTGCAATACCAGCAGCTGTAACACCAACTTCTGCAACACCAGCAGCTGCAACACCAACTGTTGTAACACCAGCAGCTGCAAAACCAACTGTTGTAACACCAGCAGC
This sequence comes from Cherax quadricarinatus, assembly GCF_038502225.1. Classification (NCBI taxonomy): domain Eukaryota; kingdom Metazoa; phylum Arthropoda; class Malacostraca; order Decapoda; family Parastacidae; genus Cherax; species Cherax quadricarinatus. Next base: position 18,728,528 of record NC_091321.1, read on the forward strand.
TGCAACACCAACTGTTGTAACACCAGCAGCTGCAACACCAACTGTTGTAACACCAGCTGATGCAACACCAACTGTTGTAACACCAGCTGCTGCAACACCAACTGTTGTAACACCAGCAGCTGTAACACCAACTTCTGCAACACCAGCAGCTGCAACACCAACTTCTGCAAAACCAGCAGCTGTAACACCAACTTCTGCAACACCAGCAGCTGCAACACCAACTGTTGTAACACCAGCTGCTGCAACACCAACTGTTGTAACACCAGCTGCTGCAACACCAACTGCAGCACCAATCCTCGTGAGTTTAATCTTCAAAATCAGAGGTTTAAACCATTTGAAGTTTTCGGACTTCGAATCCTGAAGTTAACTTTTTATAAACCAGATATTGTTAAACCAGATATTGTTAAACCAGATGCTGTTAAACCAGATGCTGTTAAACCAGATGCTGTTAAACCAGATGCTGTTAAACCAGATGCTGTTAAACCAGATGCTGTTAAACCAGATGCTGTTAAACCAGATTCTGTTAAACCAGATGCTGTTAAACCAGATGCTGTTAAACCAGATGCTGTTAAACTATTGTTAAACAAGATAGTTTTAAACCGGATAATTTATGCACCAGATATAAACCAAATGGTTTATAAAGCAGATTTTTGCCACTTTGAAGTTAAAATTGAAGTTAAAATGGTAATTTTTGTTATTTTTTGGCATTTAGAAAATTGAACAGCTTGCTTAAGACATAATTGTGTTTCTGAATCAAGGACACTGTTTCTGAATCAAGGACGCTGTGTTTCTGAATCAAGGACACTGTTTCTGAATCAAGGACGCTGTGTTTCTGAATCAAGGACGCTGTGTTTCTGAATCAAGGACATTGTGTTTCTGAATCAAGGACACTGTGTTTCTGAATCAAGGACACTCGTCACTGCGTCCTGAAGCTGACTCTTGTAATCAACAGCTGTAACCTACAGCTGGTATCATGTTGAAACAGGTTCGTCTTAGACTTTACAAAAGGTTTTCTAGATTTATGAAGCTTCGATGATGTGAGAACTGTAATAACTAGCCAACCAGATAACAGTTATAACTGATAACTAGCCAACCAGATAACAGTTATAACATAACTAGCCAACCAGATAACAGTTATAACTGATAACTAGCCAACCAGATAAGTTATAACATAACTAGCCAACCAGATAACAGTTATAACATAACTAGCCAACCAGATAACAGTTATAACATAACTAGCCAACCAGATAACAGTTATAACTGATAACTAGCCAACCAGATAACAGTTATAACATAACTAGCCAACCAGATAACAGTTATAACATAACTAGCCAACCAGATAACAGTTATAACAGATAACTAGCCAACCAGATAACAGTTATAACAGATAACTAGCCAACCAGATAACAGTTATAACATAACTAGCCAACCAGATAACAGTTATAACTGATAACTAGCCAACCAGATAAGTTATAACATAACTAGCCAACCAGATAACAGTTATAACTGATAACTAGCCAACCAGATAACAGTTATAACATAACTAGCCAACCAGATAACAGTTATAACATAACTAGCCAACCAGATAACAGTTACAACAGATAACTAGCCAACCAGATAACAGTTATAACATAACTAGCCAACCAGATAACAGTTATAACAGATAACTAGCCAACCAGATAACAGTTATAACAGATAACTAGCCAACCAGATAACAGTTATAACAGATAACTAGCCAACCAGATAAGTTATAACAGATAACTAGCCAACCAGATAACAGTTATAACATAACTAGCCAACCAGATAACAGTTATAACATAACTAGCCAACCAGATAAGTTATAACAGATAACTAGCCAACCAGATAACAGTTATAACAGATAACTAGCCAACCAGATAACAGTTATAACAGATAACTAGCCAACCAGATAACAGTTATAACATAACTAGCCAACCAGATAACAGTTATAACAGATAACTAGCCAACCAGATAAGTTATAACAGATAACTAGCCAACCAGATAACAATTATAACATAACTAGCCAACCAGATAACAGTTATAACATAACTAGCCAACCAGATAAGTTAAAACAGATAACTAGCCAACCAGATAACAGTTATAACAGATAACTAGCCAACCAGATAAGTTATAACTAGCCAACCAGATAACAGATAACTAGCCAACCAGATAAGTTATTACATAACTAGCCAACCAGATAACAGATAACTAGCCAACCAGATAAGTTATAACATAACTAGCCAACCAGATAACAGTTATAACAGATAACTAGCCAACCAGATAACAGTTAGATAACTAGCCAACCAGATAAGTTATAACATAACTAGCCAACCAGATAAGTTATAACATAACTAGCCAACCAGATAACAGTTATAACAGATAACTAGCCAACCAGATAACAGTTATAACAGATAACTAGCCAACCAGATAACAGTTATAACAGATAACTAGCCAACCAGATAACAGTTATAACAGATAACTAGCCAACCAGATAACAGTTATTACAGATAACTAGCCAACCAGATAACAGTTATAACATAACTAGCCAACCAGATAAGTTATAACATAACTAGCCAACCAGATAACAGTTATAACATAACTAGCCAACCAGATAACAGTTATAACAGATAACTAGCCAACCAGATAACAGTTATTACAGATAACTAGCCCCAGTACCAACAATACCACCAGTCCGATAACATTCTTTGCAAATATACAGGGTCTAAAGCCAGCAACAAACAACAAAATACCTTTCATCCGTGGACTGCTTGCAGAGGCAAAGGCAATGTTCGCGGCTTTCACTGAGACCCACATAAAGGATCACTTGGACAACGAAATATGGATCCCAGGTTACAACCTATACAGATGTGACAGAGTGAACAGGCAAAAGGGGGGGGGGGGGTTGGCCTGTACATTGCAGAGTCACTTGTTTGCACAGAACTGCTTAATGCCTCAAATGATGTAGTGGAAGTTTTAGCAGTAAAGGTCGAGAACCAAAACCTAGTCATTGTGGTAGTCTACAAACCTCCGGATGCAACATCCCAGCAATTCCAGGAACAGCTGTTAAAAATTGACCACTGTCTGGAAAATCTTCCAGCTCCTGCACCCAACATCTTGCTCCTGGGGGATTTCAACTTAAGGCACCTAAAATGGAGGAATATAGCAAATAATATTGTTGCAGTAATAACACCAGGAGGCAGCTCTGATGAAAACTCACACTCACACGAGCTTTTAAATCTCTGCACAAAATTCAATTTAAACCAGCAAATAATAGAGCCTACTAGACTGGAGAATACACTAGACCTCATCTTCACTAACAATGATGATCTGATAAGAAATGTCACCATATCAAAAACAATATACTCAGATCACAACATAATTGAGGTTCAGACATGTATGCGTGGAGCCCCAGACCGACATAATGAGACTAGTCACGAGGGAGCATTCACCAAATTCAACGTCAATAACAAAAACATAAAGTGGGACCAAGTAAACCAATCCTAACCGATATAAGCTGGGAAGATATACTAAGCAACACAGACCCCAACTTATGCCTAGAACAGATTAACTCGGTGGCACTCGATGTATGCACAAGGCTTATTCCTCTAAGAAAAAGGAGTAGATGTAAAATAGAAAGAGACAGGCGCTCCCTTTACAGGCGACGGAAAAGAATAACAGAGCGGCTGAAAGAGGTCAATATATCTGAAATGCGTAGGGAGACACTGGTCAGAGAAATAGCAAGCATCGAACTTAAGCTAAAAGAATCCTTTAGGAGTCAGGAATCGCGGGAAGAACTAAAAGCCATAAATGAAATCGAAAGAAACCCAAAGTATTTCTTCTCCTATGCCAAATCAAAATCGAGAACAACGTCCAGTATTGGGCCCCTACTTAAACAAGATGGGTCCTACACAGATGACAGCAAGGAAATGAGTGAGCTACTCAAGTCCCAATATGACTCAGTGTTTAGCAAGCCGCTAACCAGACTGAGAGTCGAAGATCAAAATGAATTTTTTATGAGAGAGCCACAAAATTTGATTAACACAAGCCTATCCGATGTTACCCTGACGCCAAATGACTTCGAACAGGCGATAAATGACATGCCCATGCACTCTGCCCCAGGGCCAGACTCATGGAACTCTGTGTTCATCAAGAACTGCAAGAAGCCCCTATCACGAGCCTTTTCCATCCTATGGAGAGGGAGCATGGACACGGGGGTCGTCCCACAGTTACTAAAAACAACAGACATAGCCCCACTCCACAAAGGGGGCAGTAAAGCAACAGCAAAGAACTACAGACCAATAGCACTAACATCCCATATCATAAAAATCTTTGAAAGGGTCCTAAGAAGCAAGATCACCACCCATCTAGAAACCCATCAGTTACACAACCCAGGGCAACATGGGTTTAGAACAGGTCGCTCCTGTCTGTCTCAACTATTGGATCACTACGACAAGGTCCTAAATGCACTAGAAGACAAAAAGAATGCAGATGTAATATATACAGACTTTGCAAAAGCCTTCGACAAGTGTGACCATGGCGTAATAGCGCACAAAATGCGTGCTAAAGGAATAACAGGAAAAGTCGGTCGATGGATCTATAATTTCCTCACTAACAGAACACAGAGTAGTCGTCAACAGAGTAAAGTCCGAGGCAGCTACGGTGAAAAGCTCTGTTCCACAAGGCACAGTACTCGCTCCCATCTTGTTCCTCATCCTCATATCCGACATAGACAAGGATGTCAGCCACAGCACCGTGTCTTCCTTTGCAGATGACACCCGAATCTGCATGACAGTGTCTTCCATTGCAGACACTGCAAGGCTCCAGGAGGACATCAACCAAATCTTTCAGTTGGCTGCAGAAAACAATATGAAGTTCAACGATGAGAAATTTCAATTACTCAAATATGGTAAACATGAGGAAATTAAATCTTCATCAGAGTACAAAACAAATTCTGGCCACAAAATAGAGCGAAACACCAACGTCAAAGACCTGGGAGTGATTATGTCGGAGGATCTCGCCTTCAAGGACCATAACATTGTATCAATCGCATCTGCTAGAAAAATGACAGGATGGATAATGAGAACCTTCAAAACTAGGGAGGCCAAGCCCATGATGACACTCTTCAGGTCACTTGTTCTATCTAGGCTGGAATATTGCTGCACACTAACAGCACCTTTCAAGGCAGGTGAAATTGCCGACCTAGAAAATGTACAGAGAACTTTCACGGCGCGCATAACGGAGATAAAACACCTCAATTACTGGGAGCGCTTGAGGTTCCTAAACCTGTATTCCCTGGAACGCAGGAGGGAGAGATACATGATTATATACACCTGGAAAATCCTAGAGGGACTAGTACCGAACTTGCACACGAAAATCACTCACTACGAAAGCAAAAGACTTGGCAGACGATGCACCATCCCCCCAATGAAAAGCAGGGGTGTCACTAGCACGTTAAGAGACCATACAATAAGTGTCAGGGGCCCGAGACTGTTCAACTGCCTCCCAGCACACATAAGGGGGATTACCAACAGACCCCTGGCAGTCTTCAAGCTGGCACTGGACAAGCACCTAAAGTCAGTTCCTGATCAGCCGGGCTGTGGCTCGTACGTTGGTTTGCGTGCAGCCAGCAGCAACAGCCTGGTTGATCAGGCTCTGATCCACCAGGAGGCCTGGTCACAGACCGGGCCGCGGGGGCGTTGACCCCCGGAACTCTCTCCAGGTAAACTCCAGATAACTAGCCAACCAGATAAGTTATAACATAACTAGCCAACCAGATAAGTTACAACATAACTAGCGAACCAGATAACAGAACTAGCGAACCAGAGAACAGTTATAAAATAACTAGCGAACCAGATAACAGAACTAGCTAACCAGAGAACAGTTATAACAGAACTAGCGAACCAGAGAACAGTTATAGCAGAACTAGCGAACCAGATAACCAGCGAGCCAGAGGTCGGCAATAGTGAACCAGCGAGCCAGGGGTCGGCAGTAGTGAGCCAGCGAACCAGGGGTCGGCAATAGTGAACCAGCGAGCCAGGGGTCGGCAGTAGTGAACCAGCGAGCCAGGGGTCGGCAGTAGTGAGCCAGCGAACCAGGGGTCGGCAATAGTGAACCAGCGAGCCAGGGGTCGGCAATAGTGAACCAGCGAGCCAGGGGTCGGCAGTAGTGAGCCAGCGAACCAGGAGTCGGCAATAGTGAACCAGCGAGCCAGGGGTCGGCAGTAGTGAACCAGCGAGCCAGGGGTCGGCAATAGTGAACCAGCGAGCCAGGGGTCGGCAGTAGTGAGCCAGCGAGCCAGGGGTCGGCAGTAGTGAACCAGCGAGCCAGGGGTCGGCAGTAGTGAACCAGCGAGCCAGGGGTCGGCAATAGTGAACCAGCGAGCCAGGGGTCGGCAGTAGTGAACCAGCGAACCAGGGGTCGGCAATAGTGAACCAGCGAGCCAGGGGTCGGCAGTAGTGAACCACCTTACTGGTGGGGGGGGGGGATGTGTGTGTGTGTGTGTGTGTGTGTGTGTGTGTGTGTGTGTGTGTGTGCGTGCGCGCGTGTGTGTGTGCGCGTGCGCTCACCTATATGTGGTTGCAGGGATCCAGTCATAGTTCCTGGCCCCGCCTCTTCACTGGTCGATACTAAGTCCCTCCCTGCTCCATTAGCTTTATCATACATCTTGTTAAAGCTATGTATGGAACTCGCTTCCACTACATCACTCTCCAGATTGTTCTACTTCCTGATAACTCTGACTGAAGAAATACTTCCTAACATTCCTGCGGTGTCCCATCTCTGAAACTTTCTACTCCTATCCAACTTGTCAATTCCTCTCAGTATTTTATATGTCGTTATGATGTCTCCCCTATCTCTCCTGTCCTCCATTGTCGTCAGGTTGATTCCCCTTAACCTCTCCTCGTAGGACAGTCCCCTTAGCTCTGGGACTAGTCTTGTTGCAAACCTTTGCACTTTCTCTAATTTCTTGACGTGCTTGACCACGTGTGGTTCCATACTGGCGCCGCGTACTCCAATATAGGCCTGACGTACACGTTGTACAGTGTCGTGAATGACTCCTTACTAAGGTGCCGAAATGCTATTCTTAGGTTCGCTAGGCGCCCATATGCTGCAGCAGTTATTTGGTTGACGTGCGCCTCGGGAGATGTGCTCGGCATTATACTCCAAGATCCTTTGCCTTGAGTGAGGTTTGCAGCCTTTGACCCCTTTCTTTGACCTTCCCCAATATTCATAAATTTGCAATTGGTGGGGTTAAACTCCAGGAGCCAGTTGTTGGACCAAGCCTACAGCCTGTCCAGATCCCATTGTAGGCCTACCTGATCCTCATCCGTTTGAATTCTCCGCGTTACTTTCACATCGTCTGCAAACAGGGACACTTCTGAATCTATCCCTTCCGTCATGTCATTCACATATACCAGAAACATCACCGGTCCTAGGACTGACCTTGTGGAACCCCGCTCGTCACAGGCGCCCACTCTGACACCTCGTCACGTACAATGACTGTTTCCTGTCAGGTATTCTCTGATCCATTTTGTGTGTGTGTGTGTGTGTATGTGTGTGTGTGTGTGTGTGTGTGTGTGTGTGTGTGTGTGTGTGTGTGTGTGTGTGTGTGTGTGTGTGTGTGTGTGTGTATACTCGCCTATTTGTGGTTGCAGGGGTCGATTCAAAGCTCCTGACCCTGCCTCTTTGCTAGTCGCTACTGTGTGCGTGTGTTCCACTGTTCCTTTGGCTCTGTACAGAGCTTTATAAAGCCCAGGTTTGGTAGAGCACTACATGACAGACTGCTGTGGTAAACAGAACGAAACATCGTCCCGATACAAGGCAAAGTGTTTCAGTCTGTCCTCCCATCGTTTCTCCCTCAGTGGCTGGGGGCGGGAGGGGTTGGGGTAGTGGAGGGGAAAGGGTAGTGGGAGAAGGGGGGGGGGTGTTAGTCGCTATGATTGACCCTCGGAGTTTGTCAGATATGCAAATGATGGTTTGCACCCCTTCCTTCCCCTCCCCTCTCCCCCTCCTTCATTATCGCCCCCACCTCTCATCAAGGGGAATGCTATTCCCGTTGATGAGAGAGGGGACGACATTCCTCACGTGATTCCCGTCGTGTCTAACCCCCTCCCCACGCCCCCTACCTCCTGGAATTGAGTGAAGGGAGGCGGAGGATCGGGAATGGTGTCACCCCCCCCCACCTCTAGCACCCCTGCGTGCCATTGTCTGGCACCTTACCTGCTGTTAAATCTTCTGTTACCGTACTACCCCATCCATGGGAGGTGTTACCGTCCTGTCATACATGTAGAGGGGAAGGAAAGAGGGGAAAAACGGAAGCCTGTTAAATGTTTGACACTCTGCCATGCTGCTGATCTTATCCTGTAGTTTTTGTAAGTTTTGCTACATTTTTTATTTCTACTTTTTTTTTGCATTCGACGTCTATACCTTTGATATACCTTTGATGAGTTTCGAGAGTCTTACTACTATCGGAGCCCGGCCATAGGCCAGGCTCGTCTGATCTGAGTCTGAGAGCGGTCCGCGGGGGCGATGGTCCTGCTGCTGGATCTGTCTTACTTTAAGTAAGGTGCTGAAAACCGAATTAAAATTTTAAACAGTGAGAAACAGTGATAAATTATGTAATACAATTGTACAATACACTTCAATAATACAATTGTACAATACACTTGAGTATTGTGTCCGGGGAGAGGGTAGAGGTAGTTGCAGCAGTCAGATAACCGATCCTTAGTTTATATACCTGGAATCTACCTGGAGGGTGTTCCGGGGGTCAGCGCCCCTGCGGCACGGTCCATGACCACACCTCGCAGTGGATTGGGGCCTGATCAATCAGGGTGTTAATGCTGGCCGCACGCAACCCATAGCGTACCAACCACAACCCGGCTGATCATGTACTGACTTTAGGAACCTATCCAGCTCCCTCTTGAAAACAGCCAGGGGTCTGTTGGTAACCCTCTTTATGTATGATGGAAGGCTGTTGAATAGTCTTGGCCCCCTAACACTGTATTATCATTTAGTGTACTAATAGCGCCCCTAATTTTCGTAGGGAGTATGTTGCACCGTCTGCCAAGTCTTGTTTTCGTAGGGAGTGATTTCTGTGTGCAGATTTGGGACCAGTCCCTCTAGGATTTTCCAGGCGTAAATTATGATTATCTTTCTCGCCTGCGTTCTAGGGAGTACAGGTCAAGGGATGTAAGACCTTCCTAGTAATTAAGGTGCTTGACTGAACTTGTGTGTGTAGTGAAGGTTCTCTGTACATTCTCCAGATCTGCAGTGTCACCCTCCTTGAAAGGGACCGTTAGGGTACAACAATATTCCAGCCTAGAGAGAACAAGTGTCATAAAAAGGATCATTATTGGCTTGGCATCCCTTGTTTTGAAGGTTCTCATTATCCATCCTGTCAGTTTCCCTGTAGTTGTGGATTTTGCAAATAAGCATTTTGGAGTTCTTTCAGTGTCTTTAATTGCTTTTAGCTCTTGGTCTCTCCTGTACGTACATCAACATGTGTTGCAACCCCTGAATGGGTTGCAATATATATAATGTATATATATATATATAATTATTACCTTTTCATATAATTTTATATTGCTTGTATTTGCGATAAAAGCTAAATCGTAAATGTATTGCTTTATATTGTTATTTGACTTAGCTTCCTTTTGTTAGGTAGGATGTAACATATGTGCTCAGTTCAAGTCTTGATTGTCTAACTACTGTAATTATCGCTCTTTGCTTGTTTCCCTGCCGGCTTCTTTCTGGGCAGCGACCCACGGAGCTATCACGTGATCGAGGGGGGGTGTCCTCACCTCGCCTGAAGTATTCAGTCTGGTCTAGACTCTCTTGGTGGTTGGACAGACTGTCTGTCTCATTATTCTTGTTAGTTCTGTAGAACTCTGTTCACAGAACATTGTATAGACTTAGTGATTTTCGACGTTGTACTGAGGTTGTGTGTCGCATAGACACTCTGAGCAACTCAGGTCCTGAGCTGTAGCTTCTGACCTAACTTGTACTGGTATCTGTGTATTGTCACAGTCGGGGATTTTCTCATGCTGAACTTAGATTCAGTAGTATGGGAGTTTGGTGACTTTTGTGGAGGATCTGCTGATGGTCCCTACTTAGTGTCGTTATATTATCTCCTTGTTCCTGATTTTGTCGCAGTTGCTTGTTATATTGCTATTGGGTTTAGCATTCTTTTTGTTGTTCAAGCAGACTGTTCTGATTGCCAGTTGGTCAAGAAGTTAGTTTATTTGAGGACTTTGTCAGTCACTTGTTTAAGTCTAGTCGAGTCGTGAGACATAGCGAACTACTTAGAGCACTTACACACATACACACTTGTACATATTTGTAATATCTTATTAAATGTTAATGTACCAGACGGTACTTAAGAATTATAAATGTGATATGTGCTTTCAGCACAATACTGTTGTATACGAGAGAAGTGATTATTCTTATTTTGTTGATTACTGTGATTAATTTAATTTAATTTGATGATATACCTCTAGACGATACTTAATAAATGTATTAAATTTTAATTTCTCTAGTTAGTAGCCTACCAGTTGTAATCCTGAAGCACTATTGAATCATACTGAATTCTAATGGATAATTGGACCAGGATACTGACTAATTGTTACGAAAACCCAGTAACAGGCTGGGTGCTAGAAGGGAAGTCCTTTCTAGTATTCAGTGGAGATCTCTAAGCTTTTAGAATCGCGTTTTTTGTAACAACATGTACGTGATACAGAATATACATAACTGAGTACCTATATACGTACATGGAAGAGTATGTACTTGTTCTATCCTCTTCCTCTTTCTGCCCTGGCCTCTCCTTCCCCCGTGCCCTGGCCTCTCCCTCCCCCGTGCCCTGGCCTCTCCCTCCCCCGTGCCCTGGCCTCTCCCTCCCCCGTGCCCTGGCCTCTCCCTCCCACGTGCCCTGGCCTCTCCCTCCCACATTCCCTGGCCTCTCCCTCCCCCGTGCCCTGGCCTCTCCCTCCCCCGTGCCCTGGCCTCTCCCTCTCCCGTGCCCTGGCCTCTCCCTCCCCGTGCCCTGGCCTCTCCCTCCCCATGCCCTGGCCTCTCCCTCCCCGTGCCCTGGCCTCTCCCTCCCCGTGCCCTGGCCTCTCCCTCCCCATGCCCTGGCCTCTCCCTCCCCGTGCCCTGGCCTCTCCGTCCACCGTGCCCTGGCCTCTCCGTCCACCGTGCCCTGGCCACTCCCTCCCCCTGCCCTGGCCTCTCCCTCCCCCGTGCCCTGGCCTCTCCCTCCCCCATGCCCTGGCCTCTCCCTCCCCGTGCCCTGGCCTCTCCCTCCCCGTGCCCTGGCCTCTCCGTCCACCGTGCCCTGGCCTCTCCCTCCCCCGTGCCCTGGCCTCTCCCTCCCCCATGCCCTGGCCTCTCCCTCCCCCGTTCCCGGGCCTCTCCCTCCCCCGTTTCCTGGCCTCTCCCTCCCCCGTGCCCTGGCCTCTCCCTCCCCCATGCCCTGGCCTCTCCCTCCCCCGTGCCCTGGCCTCTCCCTCCCCCGTGCCCTGGCCTCTCCCTCCCCCATGCCCTGGCCTCTCCCTCCCCCGTTCCCTGGCCTCTCCCTCCCCCGTTCCCTGGCCTCTCCCTCCCCCCGGCCCTGGCCTCTCCCTCCCCCGTGCCCTGGCCTCTCCCTCCCCCGTGCCCTGGCCTCTCCCTCCCCCGTGCCTTGGCCTCTGCCTCCCCCGTGCCCTGGCCTCTCCCTCCCCCGTGCCCTGGCCTCTCCCTCCCCCTTGCCCTGGCCTCTCCCTCCCCCGTGCCCTGGCCTCTCCATACCCCGTGCCCTGGCCTCTCCCTCCTCCGTGCCCTGGCCTCTCCCTCCCCCGTGCCCTGGCCTCACCCACCCCCCAGCCCTGGCCTCTCCCTCCCCCGTGCCCTGGCCTCTCCCTCTCCCGTGCCCTGGCCTCTCCCTCCCCCGTGCCCTGGCCTCTCCCTCCCCCGTGCCCTGGCCTCTCCCTCCCCCGTGCCCTGGCCTCTCCCTCCCCCGTGCCCTGGCCTCTCCATCCCCCGTGCCCTGGCCTCTCCCTCCTCCGTGCCCTGGCCTCTCCCTCCCCCGTGCCCTGGCCTCTCCCTCCACCGTGCCCTGGCCTCTCCCTCCCCCGTTCCCTGGCCTCTCCCTCCCCCGTGCCCTGGCCTCTCCCTCCCCCGTGCCCTGGCCTCTCCATCCCCCGTGCCCTGGCCTCTCCCTCCGCCGTGCCCTGGCCTCTCCCTCCCCCGGGCCCTGGCCTCTCCCTCCCCCGTGCCCTGGCCTCTCCCTCCCCCGTGCCCTGGCCTCTCCATCCCCCGTGCCCTGGCCTCTCCCTCCACCGTGCCCTGGCCTCTCCCTCCCCCGTGCCCTGGCCTCTCCCTCCCCCATGCCCTGGCCTCTCCCTCCCCCGTTCCCTGGCCTCTCCCTCCCCCGTGCCCTGGCCTCTTCCTCCCCCGTGCCCTGGCTTCTCCCTCCCCTATTCCCTGGCCTCTCCCTCCCCCCTTCCCTGGCCTCTCCCTCCCCCGTTCCCTGGCCTCTCCCTCCCCCGTTCCCTGGCCTCTCCCTCCCCCGTTCCCTGGCCTCTCCCTCCCCCGTGCCCTGGCCTCTCCCTCCCCCGTGCCCTGGCCTCTCCCTCCTCCGTGCCCTGGCCTCTTCCTCCCCCGTGCCCTGGCCTCTTCCTCCCCCGTGCCGTGGCCTCTTCCTCCCCCGTGCTTTGGCCTCTTCCTCCCCCGTGCCCTGGCCTCTCCCTCCCCCGTGCCCTGGCCTCTCCCTCCCCCGTGCCCTGGCCTCTTCCTCCCCCGTGCCCTGGCCTCTTCCTCCCCCGTGCCTTGGCCTCTTCCTCCCCCGTGCTTTGGCCTCTCCCTCCCCCCTGCCCTGGCCTCTCCCTCCCCCGTGCCATGGCCTCTCCCTCGCCCGTGCCCTGACCTCTCCCTCCCCCGTGCCCTGGCCTCTCCCTCCCCCGTGCCCTGGCCTCTCCCTCCCCCGTGCCCTGACCTCTCCCTCCCCCGTGCCCTGGCCTCTCCCTCGCCCGTGCCCTGGCCTCTCCCTCCCCCGTGCCCTGGCCTCTCCCTCCCCCGTGCCCTGACCTTTCCCTCCCCCGTGCCCTGGCCTCTCCCTCCCCCTGCCCTGGCCTCTCCCTTCCCCGTGCCCTGGCCTCTCCCTCCCCCGTGCCATGGCCTCTCCCTCGCCCGTGCCCTGACCTCTCCCTCCCCCGTGCCCTGGCCTCCCTGCACAACATATTACCTCAGCTTGCCTGAGTCTCGGGTCTTGAAAATATTCGTCAGCAATTAAGCACTTTAATGGTACAGCTTAGATCAAGTGGACGTCTTGTCAAGGGTGTTGATGAGACATGCAAGTTGACCTGGGTCTAGTGTGGGAACCTTAAGGTGTCCTTGTATAATGTCGTGCCGAATAGGTAAATCTTGCCATTTTGGCTTAAATAGCAACGCTCTTCTTGCCGAATAAGGCAAGCGAAAATTTGTGACTGCAATAAATTTCACAAAAATCTTTGTGAACCTAACGAAAAAAAATATATTTCATTGTGTTTTTTTTATTATTAAATTATTGTAAACTTACGTAAAATATATTTAGTTGCATTAGGCTAAATTAAATTGAGCTGGTTTACTGGTTTACTGGTTTACTGGTTTACGTTAAGATAAATGAAAAAAATATACTATCTTTAAACGTATAAGAGAAAATTTTAGAAAAGACGTAATTTTAAATGACTTCTTGCTAATTGACCAATTTTACCTATTCGGCACGACATTATATACATATATATACACATATATACTAAGCCATAACCCATGTGGGGGAAAATTTACGAAACTCAATTTCTGGCTTAGCGTTATAAAGGGAATTAGTCACTCGCTCATCCCGTAATAAGAAAAAAACGTAGAAAACAGCATTAATGGCTTAGCCGTGTAATCTAGAACAGCCGTTCCGGAGCCGCAAGCGACTCTGACCCCTGCGGAGGGTCGCCGCAGGAGTCCTTCTTGTTAGGAAAGATCGTTAATGGCGCTTAATACTCGGTTATTGCCTGACCACCCGTGGGCAATACTGGCCTTATGTCCTCCTCCCGGTCCACTTATTGTGGTCCAGGTCCAGCGGTGGTGTGGTCCAGATCAAGCGGTGTTATGGTACAGGTTCAGCGGTGTTGTTGTTCAGGTCCAGCGATCGTGTGGTCCAGTTCCAGCGGTGTTGTGTTCCCGGTCCGGTGGCATTTTGTGTTCCCGGTCCATTAGTATAGTGTTGGTCCAGTAGTATAGTGGTGTTGGTACAGTAGTACAGTGGTGTTGGTACAGTAGTACAGTGGTGTTGGTACAGTAGTACAGTGGTGTTGGTACAGTAGTACAGTGGTGTTGGTACAGTAGTACAGTGTTGGTACAGTAGTACAGCGTTGTTGGTACAGTAGTACAGCGTTGTTGGTACAGTTGTACAGTGGTGTTGGTACAGTAGTACAGTGGTGTTGGTACAGTAGTACAGTGGTGGTACAGTAGTACAGCGTTGTTGGTACAGTAGTACAGTGTTGTTGGTACAGTAGTACAGTGTTGTTGGTACAGTTGTACAGTGGTGTTGGTACAGTAGTACAGTGGTGTTGGTACAGTAGTACAGTGGTGGTACAGTAGTACAGCGGTGTTGGTACAGTAGTACAGTGTTGGTACAGTAGTACAGTGTTGGTACAGTAGTACAGCGTTGGTACAGTAGTACAGCGTTGTTGGTACAGTAGTACAGTGTTGTTGGTACAGTAGTACAGTGTTGTTGGTACAGTAGTACAGTGTTGTTGGTACAGTAGTACAGTGTTGTTGGTACAGTAGTACAGTGTTGTTGATACAGTAGTACAGTGTTGTTGGTACAGTAGTACAGTGGTGTTGGTACAGTAGCACAGTGTTGTTGGTACAGTAGTACAGTGGTGTTGGTGCAGTAGTACAGTGGTGTTGGTACAGTAGTACAGTGGTGTTGGTACAGTAGTAGTGTTGGTACAGCTATACAGTGGTGTTGGTACAGTACTGTGTTAGTACAGTAGTAGTGTTGGTACAGTAGTACAGTGTTGTTGGTACAGTAGTACAGTGTTGCTGGTACAGTAGTACAGTGTTGGTACAGTAGTACAGTGTTGGTACATCTATACAGTGGTGTTGGTACAGTAGTACAGTGGTGTTGGTACAGTAGTACAGTGGTGTTGGTACAACTATGCAGTGATGTTGGCACAGTAGTACAGTGGTGTTGGTACAATAGTACAGTGGTGTTGGTACAGTAGTGCAGTGGTGTTGGTACAACTATACAGTGGTGTTGGCACAGTAGTACAGTGGTGTTGGCACAGTAGTACAGTGGTGTTGGTACAGCAGTACAGTGGTGTTGGTACAGTAGTACAGTGGTGTTGGTACAGCAGTACAGTGGTGTTGGCACAGTAGTACAGTGGTGTTGGTACAGCGGTACAGTGGTGTTGGTACAGCAGTACAGTGGTGTTGGTACAGTAGTACAGTGGTGTTGGTACAACTATACAGTGGTGTTGGTACAGTAGTACAGTGGTGTTGGTACAGTAGTACAGTGGTGTTGGCACAGTAGTGCAGTGGTGTTGGTACAACTATACAGTGGTGTTGGTACAGTAGTACAGTGGTGTTGGTACAGTAGTACAGTGGTGTTGGCACAGTAGTGCAGTGGTGTTGGTACAACTATACAGTGGTGTTGGTACAGTAGTACTGTGGTGTTGGTACAGTAGTACTGTGGTGTTGGTACAGTAGTACAGTGGTGTTGGTACAGTAGTACAGTGGTGTTGGCACAGTAGTGCAGTGGTGTTGGTACAACTATACAGTGGTGTTGGTACAGTAGTACAGTGGTGTTGGTACAGTAGTACAGTGGTGTTGGTACAGTAGTACAGTGGTGTTGGTACAGTAGTACAGTGGTGTTGGTACAGTAGTACAGTGGTGTTGGTACAGTAGTACAGTGGTGTTGGTACAGTAGTACAGTGGTGTTGGTACAGTAGTACAGTGGTGTTGGTACAGTAGTACAGTGGTGTTGGTACAGCAGTACAGTGGTGTTGGTACAGTAGTACAGTGGTGTTGGTACAGTAGTACAGTGGTGTTGGTACAACTATACAGTGGTGTTGGTACAGTAGTACAGTGGTGTTGGTACAGTAGTACAGTGGTGTTGGTACAGTAGTACAGTGGTGTTGGTACAGTAGTACAGTGGTGTTGGTACAGTAGTACAGTGGTGTTGGTACAGTAGTACAGTGGTGTTGGTACAGCGGTTGTCTCATTCTTCTTCTTCCTACCTCCATCTCTCTTCCTTTTATTTATTACTTTTCCCTCTTCCATCAGTCTCTATCCCTTCCTTGCTCTCTTACTCCCACCTCTCTCCCTCCTGCTCTTCCTCCTACCAACCCTTCCTCACAATCCTCCTTCACCCCTCTTCCATCCTCCCTCTCTCCCTCCCTGTGTCTATCCTAACACTCTTCCCCACCTGCGTTCCTTTCCAATCTCCCTTTCACACTGTCCTTTCTCCCACTCTCTCTCCTCCCCTTTCTCCCTCACTACCTCTCCTCTTACTCCCTCCTTCCATTTCCTCCCTCATTACCACCTCTCCTTGAGACAGTCGAGATGTGATGTAATTACCAAGGAAGGAAAAACCAATCAGTATATCACTTACGGGAGTGAGAATGTTGATGGAACATGTCCACAATATATATAAATCGCGAATATGCAATGCAAAATGCAAAACAACCACGAGGAGGCCTTTCGTGTTGCAATCAATACATCAGGGGCTTGCAATGTTGCAGAAATTCCAAGCAAATACGTGTAGAGGATGTCTTTGTTTGAGCAAACACCTTGTGTGTTCTACTGACCTTGTGTGTTCTGCTGACCTTGTGTGTTCTACTGACCTTGTGTGTTCTGCTGACCTTGTGTGTTCTACTGACCTTGTGTGTTCTACTGACCTTGTGTGCTCTGCTGACCTTGTGTGTTCTACTGACCTTGTGTGTTCTGTTGACCTTGTGTGTTTTACTGATCTTGTGTGATCTGCTGTCTCACAACTACTGGATCACTATGACATGGCCTTGGATGCACTGGAAGAAAATCAGAATGCAGATGTAATATACACAGACTTTGCAAAAGCATTTGACAAATGCGATCATGGCGTAATAGCCCATAAAATACGTGCTAAAGGAATAACTGGGAAAGTGGGGAGATGGATCTTCAACTTCCTAACAAATCGAACACAAAGAGTAGTGGTCAACAGAGTTAAATCGGAGGCTGCCATAGTGAAGAGCTCTGTTCCACAAGGCACAGTACTCGCCCCCATCTTATTCCTTATCCTCATATCAGACATAAACAGAGATATACCTCACAGCACCGTATCATCCTTTGCGGATGATACTAGGATCTGCATGAGGCTGTCATCTGCTGAGGACGCGGTTAACCTCCAAGAAGATATAAACAAAGTTTTCCAGTGGGCAACGGTAAACAATATGATGTTCAATGAGGACAAATTCCAACTACTCCGTTATGGAAAACTGGAGGAGATAATAACTAGAACAGAGTATACTACTGACTCCGGCCATACAATAGAGCGGAAAAATAATGTAAGGGACCTGGGAGTAGTAATGTCTGAGGATCTCACTTTCAAGGATCACAACAGTGCCACGATCGCACGTGCAAAGAAAATGATAGGATGGATAATGAGAACTTTCAAAACGAGAGATGCCAAGCCCATGATGATCCTTTTCAAATCACTTGTTCTCTCTAGGCTGGAATACTGCTGTACATTAACATCTCCATTCAAAGCAGGTGAAATCGCAGATCTAGAGAGTGTACAGAGATCCTTTACTGCACGTATAAGTTCTGTCAAGCACCTTAACTACAGGGAACGCTTGGAAGCACTTGACTTGTACTCGTTGGAACGCAGGAGGGAGAGATATATCATAATCTACACTTGGAAAATCTTGGAAGGAATGGTCCCAAATCTGCACACAGAAATCACTCCCTACGAAAGTAAAAGACTGGGCAGGCGATGCAAAATGCCGCCAATAAAAAGTAGGGGCGCCATTGGTACACTAAGAGAAAACACCATAAGTGTCCGGGGCCCAAAACTGTTCAACAGCCTCCCATCAAGCATTAGGGGAATTGCCAATAAACCCCTGGCTGCCTTCAAGAGAGAGCTGGACAGATACCTAAAGTCGATGCCGGATCAGCCGGGCTGTGGCTCGTACGTCGGACTGCGTGCGGCCAGCAGTAACAGCCTAGTTGATCAGGCCCTGATCCATCGGGAGGCCTGGTCGTGGACCGGGCCGCGGGGGCGTTGATCCCCGGAATAACCTCCAGGTAACCTTGTGTGTTCTACCGACCTTGTGTGTTCTGTTGACCTTGTGTGTTCTACTGACCTTGTGTGTTCTGCTGACCTTGTGTGTTCTACTGACCTTGTGTGTTCTGTTGACCTTGTGTGTTCTACTGACCTTGTGTGATCTGCTGACCTTGTGCGTTCTACTGACCTTGTGTGTTCTACTGACCTTGTGTGTTCTGTTGACCTTGTGTGTTCTGCTGACCTTGTGTGTTCTGCTGACCTTGTGTGTTCTACTGACCTTGTGTGTTCTGCTGACCTTGTGTGTTCTGCTGACCTTGTGTGTTCTGCTGACCTTGTGTGTTCTGCTGACCTTGTGTGTTCTACTGACCTTGTGTGTTCTACTGACCTTGTGTGTTCTACTGACCTTGTGTGTTCTACTGACCTTGTGTGTTCTACTGACCTTGTGTGTTCTACTGACCTTGTGCGTTCTACTGACCTTGTGTGTTCTACTGACCTTGTGTGTTCTACTGACCTTGTGTGTTCTACTGACCTTGTGCGTTCTACTGACCTTGTGTGTTCTACTGACCTTGTGTGTTCTACTGACCTTGTGTGTTCTACTGACCTTGTGTGTTCTACTGACCTTGTGCGTTCTACTGACCTTGTGTGTTCTACTGACCTTGTGTGTTCTACTGACCTTGTGTGTTCTACTGACCTTGTGCGTTCTACTGACCTTGTGTGTTCTACTGACCTTGTGTGTTCTACTGACCTTGTGTGTTCTACTGACCTTGTGCGTTCTACTGACCTTGTGCGTTCTACTGACCTTGTGCGTTCTACTGACCTTGTGTGTTCTACTGACCTTGTGCGTTCTACTGACCTTGTGCGTTCTACTGACCTTGTGTGTTCTACTGACCTTGTGTGTTCTACTGACCTTGTGTGTTCTACTGACCTTATGTGTTCTACTGACCTTGTGTGTTCTACTGACCTTGTGTGTTCTACTGACCTTGTGTGTTCTACTGACCTTGTGTGTTCTACTGACCTTGTGTGTTCTTCAATGAGTATAATATTCATTATCTTGTGGTTAGAGTGGTTACCACAGTCCTTCACCCTCGTTTCCTCTCCCTCTCTTCCCCTCACTCTCTTCCTCTCCCTCCCTAACCTTCCTCGCCCTCTTGTTAACTCTCTCCCCCTTCCTCCTATCACTCCCCTTCCCCTCTCCTTTCCTCACCCCCTCCCTCATACTTCTTCCAGACCGCGTCAAGTGGGCAAGGGAGAGTTCATTTCAGGTCGAGGACCATCTGGCAAGGGAGGTGGAGAGGAAGGGAGAATTTGGCCACACTTAAGTGGTAAGTAATGGAAGAGGGATGAACAAGAGCAAGCAGAGAGAGAGAGAGAGAGAGAGAGAGAGAGAGAGAGAGAGAGAGAGAGAGATTAATTAGAGGCACCTAAAGAAAGTGTGAAAGGTATATAGTAGAAGAAGAAATGAGGTTTGGGAAGTAGGACAAAGAGGAAGTGAGAATAAGATCAAGGGGGAGAAAGAGTACAGAGGAAGACATTCTCTTCGTATATGACTCTTAATATTTTGTCTTCTAAGAGGCGACGCCAGAATCAAGGATTGTTGGAACGACTCTAAGACACATCAAGGTGTCCTTGAACGACCCACGAATCATCAAGGTGTCCTTGAACGACTCATGAATCAAGGAGAGCTTGAACGACTAGTACCTGCCTACAGCTCATCACCGATCTAACGAGGCTGTGATGACTTCGTGGGAGTACTTGCTACCAGCGTCAACAGCCTGGCTGATCAGACTGGCGCCCCTTTAACCCATTGTTTGTTTACGACTCAAGGAGCACTTAAAGCTAACTGGTATTCAGTTATTCAGTAACTGGAATAAGGTTATCGCCTTAGGTTAGGCAAGGTTTGTCAGGAAACAGGACAAGTGTTTCCTGACGCGGGTCTTAGTCAGATGATGACCTGTAGCTGACAGAGGTCTTCCACTGGCTTATCCCTCCACCCCTTTAAAAATTGTAACCATTAAGTTAAGTTAGGTCAAATCTTCGGGACACTCGTGGCTTGACCTGACCTTCGTCCGTCCTCTTGACCTTGTCTTGAACTGTCTTTTGTATTTTCTTCACCTTTTCTGTCTCCTCACTGTCTTCTTCCCAGTGTCTTCTTTGTCTTGCCTAGCACGGGCTAGTGGCGGTAAGTGGTTTAGAAAACTGACAAGTTGAAGATTAAGACACTTATGCAACATATGGGAATCTTTATTGTGGAAACTTTTACCCACACAGTGGCTTCATCAGTCCAATACAAAGCAGAAAAGTATAAGTAGAGGAGGAGTTTGAGGTAATCAATCCCTCGGCCTGGACTCGATGTGTTTAGTCCATCAGTCTTATAGAAAGTATAGCATATGATCGTAGAAGTGACTTGTATACTGCAGTCAGGTGAGTGGAAGCAGGAGGAGGCGGGATCACAGTGGAACCATCCACTAGTGTCAGTAGGTCTTCGTCCAAAGGTTGGACAAGTATTCAATTCTTTGTATCAAGATTCCATGATGTTGCAATGTCTGACAGATGTGATAAATAAACTGAACACATCGATTCCAGGCTGAGGGACTGATTACCTCAAACTTCTCCTCTATTTACACCTTTCTGCTTTGTATTGGACTAATGAAGCCACTGTGTGGCGAAATGTTTCCTCAGTAAAGATTCTTATGTTGCATAAAAGGGTTAGTAGGTCTACTGCAGTACTCCTATGTTTCTTTGTGGGCCCCTTAGTGTCTTGTGTTAGTTTACCTGGAGTAGCTTCCGGGTTCCAGACCAGGCCACTCTGGTTACTAGCCTGATCAGCCCGCAGTCCAGCGTAGTCACTGCTCCCCCCCCCCCCATCCCCTTTTCCCACACTCACTTATTACTTGACAATTGTTCAGGACTGACCGAAACATCGTCTGAAGGTTCGTTTTTAAATGTGAGTTATTTGTCAATTGTTCCAGTCACGGTATTGTGGTTTTTATGTGTTGAGAAAGTTGAATAACTTGAGAACAACACAACTGCTGCATCTCTCTCACTCTCTCTCTCTCTCTCTCTCTCTCTCTCTCTCTCTCTCTCTCTCTCTCTCAGGTGATGTAGTTACCTGGAGAGTCTACCTGGCGTTTGTTCCGGGGGTCAACGACTCCGGTGCCCGATCCCAGATCAGCCTGTTGGTGTTTGAAGATTTGGTTGTACTCGCCTAGTTGTACTCACCTAGTTTAGGTTGCAGGGGTCGAGTCTCAGCTCCTGGCCCCCGCCTCTTCACTGGTCGGTACTAGGTCACTCTCCCTCTGTTTATATGTGTGTGTGTTTAGTGAACACATTCCAGAGTCCAAGTGCGTGTTTTCTACGTGCACTTGTGCGCATTTCCGCGTCCATGTGCACGTTCTCCTGGCCGTGTACGTTGTGTTCCAAGGTCTGTTTAGTGTTGATCACAAAATCTGCCCCCACCCCTCTCCTTCCTTCCCTTTTCATCCCTCCCTCCGCCTCTCCCTCCTTCCCTCTTCCACCCCACGTGTTGGCTCAGCTGCCCCTCCAGATATTTCATTAAAGCCTCGGCCATGAGAAGCCTAACGATGAAGCAGCAACAGCAGCAGCAGCAGCAGCAGTAACAGCTTTCAGCAGGTTTCATCAGGGATGTGGGTTACTTGAGAGATTCATGGGGCTTCCAAGAGACATGAGAAGCCTGGACAAAGTAACAGCAATTTACCATAAGTCAGTCATATTTCAGGAGAGATGGAGGCTTCCCGGAGACATGGAAGAACATCACATCAGAAAGAAGGAACACTGCAACAGACCTACTGACCCATGCGAAGCAGGTTCATGCCACCCCCTCCGGCCTAGACAATGACCACCTAGTCAGGTTACTTACACTTAAGGAAGCAGCACGGCACCAGACCTGGTAGCCCAAGCTAGTCAGGTCCATCTCACACCCACCCACACACTCATGTATTTATCCAACCTATTTTTAAAACTACACAAGGTCTTAACTTCTATGACGGTACTCGGGAGTTTGTTCCACTCATCCACAACTCTATTACCAAACCAGTGCTTTCCTATATCCTTCCTGAATCTGAACTTTTCCAACTTGAAACCATTGAATATAAAAATGGTATACAATACCGACAGGTTGGTAGGTAAGACACATAGGCAACAGTTAGGCAACTTTATTCCGAAAGTTGCCCAACTGTTGCCTATGTGACTTACCTTGAAACCATTGCTGCGAGTCCTGTCTTGGCTGGATATTTTCAGTACGCTATTTACATCCCCTTTATTTATTCCTGTTTTCCTTTTATACACCTCAATCATATCTTCCTTAATTCTACGCCTTTCTAGAGAGTGCAGATTCAGGGCCCTCAGTCTATCCTCATAGGGAAGATTTCTGATACATGGGATCAACTTTGTCATCCTCCTCTGTACGTTTTCCAGTGCATTTATATCCATTCTGTAATACTGTGACCAGAACTGTGCAGCATAATCTAAATGAGGCCTAACCAAGGATATATAGAGTTGAAGAACAACCTGAGGACTTCTATTATTTATACTTCTTGATGTGAAGCCAAGGATTCTGTTAGCTTCATTGCGAACACTTGTGCACTGTTGTCTTGGTTTCAGATTGCTGCTAACCAGAGCTCCTAAATCCTTTTCGCATTCAGTAGTATTAAGATCTTCACTATTCAGTTTATAAGTGGCATGGTTATTGTCCTGTCCAACATTTAGCACTTTGCATTTGTCTATATTAAACTGCATCTGCCACTTCTCCGACCACTGCATCAGTCTATTCAAATCATCCTGGAGTGCTCTAATGTCCTCATTAGAATGAATTGGATGGCCTATTTTGGTGTCATCAGCAACTTATGTCGCTATTTATTCCCTCACCTATATCATTTATGTAAATTGTGAACAATAACGGGCCCAACACTGACCCCTGTGGAACACCACTTGTGACGTGTCCCCATTCTGATTTCTCCCCATTTATGCAAACTCTTTGCTTCCTATTTGTTAACCACGCCTCTACCCAGGAAAAAATTTCTCCTCCTGTTCTGTGTGCCTCAAGTTTCCTCAAAAGTCTCTGATGTGGAACTCCATCGAAAGCCATACTGAAGTCCATATACACAATATCATATTCATTACCATGATCTACCTCCTCAAACACCTTAGTGAAAAAAGTTAGTAAATTCGTAAGACAGGAACGCCCCTTAGTAAAACCGTGTTGAGATTCGTTTATCAATTTATGCCTATCAAGTTGGCTACGAATTACTTCGGCAATTATTGATTCCATAAATTTTCCCACTATGGAGGTAAGACTTATTGGTCTATAGTTCGAAGCTAAGGTCCTGTCACCTGCCTTGTAAATAGGTATTACATTTGCCATTTCCACTTATCAGGCACTATGCCAGTTTGTAGTGATATGTTGAAAAGATTAGCCAAAGGCTTGCAAAGTTCCTCTTTACATTCCTTTAACACCCTGGCAAACAATTCATCAGGACCTGGGAATTTGCTAGGTTTTAATTTCTTTATATGTCTGAGGACCATGTCACTAGTTACTGCAATCGTACATAGTTTATTATCGTCCTGTTTTACATAATTTATTATTTCTGGAATTTCGCTAGTATTTTCCTGAGTAAAAACTGAGAGAAAGTATGAATTTAAAATTTCACACATATCCCTATCATTTTCATTGATCTGACCTGAGTTACTCTTAAGTGGGCCTATCTTGTCCTTAATCTTACTTCTGTATACCTGAAAGAACCTTTTGGGTTAGTCTTCGAATCCCTTGCGACCTTAGCCTCATAATCCCTTTTTGCTTTTCTTGTTCCTTTTTTTTTATTTCTCTCTTTAATTAAATATATTGATTTCTTAATTGCCCATCCCCTCTTTTGATACGCCTAAAAATGCCTCTCTTTTGACCAATGAGATGTTTTAATCTATTGTTCATCCATTTGGGATCATTTTTTAGATCTAATTTTCCTACTCGGAACAAAAGTTGACTGAGCAGCTAGAACTATGCTCTGAAAAACGTCATATTGGCAACCAACACCAGCTACCTGACCCAAAGTCAGATCATCCCAATTTAGCCCACCCAGGTAATTTTTCAGTCCCATGAAATCAGCCAATCGGAAGTCTGGGACAGAGACTTGATTGCAGTTTACTGGTAATTCCATAATATATTGAAACTATGTGATTTGTGATCACTTTCCCCAAGCTCACCATTAATCTCAAGAATATTAATAAGTGAATCTTTGTTGGCAAGAACCACGTCAAGCAGATTGTCTCCTCTAGTTGGTTCTGTCACAAACTGTTTTAAAAAGCAATCCTGAACTGTATCAAGAAAGTCACTAGACTCAAGATTTCCTGTCAAATTGTTCCAATCAATTTGTCTAAAGTTAAAATCCTCCATTAACACAACATTTTCATATCTAGACGCCTTGTGAATTCTTATAGCAGCTTGCTGCACTCCCTATCAAGGTTTGGAAGAAGAGGAACAAGCACCAGCCGCTTCCAGCACGTGAAGGCCATGTTCCGGCAGACAGAGAGGGGCTGCCAGGCTGATTTCTGGAGGCTTCTAGGAGACATTGGTTGTCTTGAAGAACCTGTAGCTTCCAGCAAGTCAAAACCATGTTCCAGGAAGGAAGCTGCCACAGAGCTTCATAAATCTCTCCTGGGAGAGTGGCCCAGTTTTCATAGAGGCGCACTAGGGAGTGTGCTTAGCTCTTAGAAAGCTCTGTGGGACTAGATATGTTGCCAGGGGATTCCACTGGGTTGCATGAAGGCCCTCACATGTTCCAGGAATGACCAGCTGTGTGGGTGCTGCTGACGGAGAGTTAGAGGGGGGTCCAAGTGGTGTTCGAACAAGAAGCTAACAAGGATGTTAGGAACTACTTTTTTGAAAATCAAGGTAAGAGGTGAGTGGAATAATTACGACAGGGCTCGCTAGGCCTGGAATCAGTGAATAAGACGCATAAAAAAACCCAGCACGAGTGAAGTTTGAATCCACGGCGAGTGAGTCGTACAACTCACTCGCCATAAGTTCAAACCCTATCCATGCCGTGGTTTGTTTACAATCGTGTTATTACGATTTTGTGAGTTAGTGAGACGCAGCACTTTGGTATCTTTACTGGTGGAACGTTTCACCCGCTCTGCAGACTTGCTCAGTCAAACACTGGAAGAAGTAGATGATATAGGATGTTTTTCAATGTTTATAATTTACTAATGAAGGTCAAGATCCAGTAACAACGATTTTTTTCTTTAATATACATAATGTATTTTACATTCAATAAAATATTGTTACGCATTAAAGAAAGCCACTAGCATGCTGTGCAGTTTGTGTGATGAGAGAGAGAGAGAGCAAGCAAGCAACTGAGATTCAGTGGAATCCAGGTCAAAGAGTTAAGTTGAGGAAGGTTATCAGTGTGAATGGTGTTAGCAGCAGCAGCAGCAGCAGCAGCAGCAGCAGCAGCAGCAGCAGCAGCAGCACCAGCAGCAGCAGCAGCAGCAGCAGCAGCAGCAGCAGCAGAAGCTCCGTGTCTT
This sequence comes from Cherax quadricarinatus, assembly GCF_038502225.1. Lineage (NCBI taxonomy): Eukaryota > Metazoa > Arthropoda > Malacostraca > Decapoda > Parastacidae > Cherax > Cherax quadricarinatus. The sequence goes on from NC_091321.1 coordinate 18,754,347, forward strand.
CTCACCGCCTCTGCAACTTGCTCAGTGTTGTGATGGAGTCTGCTAGATTTTGAAGGTTTGTGGGCAAGTTGCAAGGTGGTAAATGCTTGTCGGCGGACTACAAGATGAATGTTGAGAGCCAGTTAGAAAGTTAATGTTTCCAGCGAGTTAGAAAATTAATGTTTAGAGAGAGAGAGTTAATATTCAAAGGTAAATGAACAAAGTTGGTTTAGTGGTTAATATTTGGTGTTAAAAAAAAAAATCTTATTTTTTTCTTCTCGGACAGTCTGTCCACTATACCCAGGTCTGGTCTGAGACCAAGCTGTGTGTGGAGGGAGTTGGCCCATGTAACAGACCGCGGGGGACCGTAGATGATAATGACAGTCACAAACACGAGAGTTATCGTTCAGGTGGAGATCTCAAAGTGAGATAACTCAGTCATAAGAACATCCTGCAGGAACAGTTGTGGGAAAGTCACGAAATAAAGAGGAACCGACCTAACAAGTGACACTTTACGCTGAAATTAAAATTTTATTTTAATAGTTTACACACACAGGCCTTAAACAACTTAAAACACAGATAAACAATGCAATGTTTGCAGCACTCACAGAAACCTAACCATGGTAGAGAGTGGAGGTATTTATGCTGGGGTGGTGTTGGTGCGTCATTGTTGGGGAGGGAAGGTGGGAAGGATACATTGCGATGTGCTGGCGTGTCTAGTGAGATCCATTGGTTATTGGAGGGGGTGAAAGTGATGGGGAGGGGAGTGAGAGGGATGGGGCAGCAGTACGGAGAGAATTGTACTCTTCTCTCCCTCCCTCCCACCCTCCTTACCTGGAGGGCATTCCGGGGATCAACGTCCCCGCGGCTCGGTCCACGACCAGGCCTCCCTTCCACCTCTCTCTGCCACTCAACATACTCTTCCCATGTGACTTTTTTTCTGTATTGTTACGATCGCCTGTTTGTGATGATTGTACTTATTGCATATTCTTCAGTATATTCCCTCACCCTATTATATTCACTAATTCACATTTTTGTAGTTCACCATGGTCCGTTTTCCTCCTTTTCTCCCTCCCCTCTCTTCTCCCCTTCCTTTCTCCTCTCCCCACCCATCTACTAAAGGCCTGGTTCCAGACCTGCACACTACCATACTGGAGTGAGAGATGTAAGAGAATGTGTAAAATAAACCCAGTGAAAGGCAGGGGCGCCGTGGGCACAGTAAGAGAACACTGTATCAACATTCGTTGTCCTAACATTGTTATGGGAAACAATGCTGGGACAAGTATAGAAGTGTTCAAGAGGAAACCAGACAAGTGCCTCTGCCAAGTACTGGATCATCCAAGTTATGATGAGTGTGTGTGTAGACCAGCGGGTCGCCAACAACAACAGGCGAGCACTAGACAAGAGTGACCCAGAGAAGAGCTTCGGGAGTAGGTAGACATACTCGATACCCATCCTCCATCTCTCCCCATCCTTCACTTTCCAACCCTCTCTTCTCCCCATCCTTCACTTTCCAACCCTCTCTTCTCCCCATCCTTCTCTTCTCCCCGTCCTTCACTTTCCATCCCTCTTTTCCGCATCCCTCCCCATCCTCCTCCTGCCACATTCCATATTTTTCATGGTTGATGGTTGAGGTTAATGGTGCAGAAACTAGCGTTAAATACCACCAATATCCATCAATATATAACGTTCAGTGTACATTAATATATAACGTTCAGCATACATCAATATGTAACGTTCAGTGGACGTCAATGTATAACGTTCAGTATACATCAGTGTAAAATAGACTAAGATATATGTAGTGTAAAGTAGACTCAAGATACGGAGTGGAAGGTAAAGTAGTATTTTAGGAGGAAGGATGCCTGAAGGGCAGTTGATGGACGTTTTCAGGGGTCAGCACTCCCACAGTCCGGTCACAGACCAGGCCTCCTGGTGGATCAGAGCCTGATCAACCAGGCTGGTACTGCTGGCCACTCGCAAGCCTACGTACGAACCACAGCCCAACTGGTCAGGTACTGATTTTAGGTGTCTATCCAACACCTTATATGGAGTGGTTTCAATGTTATGGTTTGGAACTAGTCCCTCCAGGATTTTCTAAGTCTAAATTATTATGTTCCTTTCTCGCCTACGATCAAAGGAGTACAGTTGAAGAGATTTCCATCATTTGTAGTAGTTTAGATGTTTGTGTACGAGCAGTGAAAGTTCTCTGTACGTTTTCCATCTCAACTTTCTCCTGCCTTGAAGGTTGTCGTCAGTATACAGCAGTATTCCAGCCTGGAGACAAATGATTTAAAAGAGCATCATGGTTGGCTCGGCATCTCTTGTCTTGAAAGTTCTAGTTATCCATCCTATCCTTTTCTTTGCTGCAGCAATGGCAACATTGTAGTGATCCTTGAATGTGAGATCTTCTGACATCATCACTGCTAAGTCTCGGAAGTGTGAATGATCATTTATTATTCATTTATATATATTTACCAGGCGAGTGTGACTGGCGCGAGTAAACCAGCGCCTGGCTGTCAGCCTCTGCTGGAGTTGCTTCATTCTTTTAACCTTCTTTATTGAAGCAGGCAAACACTGTGGGCTTTTATTGTTTTGGTAATCTCTCCCACCAGCGTCATTGTCTTTACTCTTATGATTAATATTTGTTTTATGTAAGTAAATACGCACAAGCTTCTCTGGTGCTTATGAAGTCTTGAAGCCACAGCTAACTTGATCAAAATGTGAGGTTTTGAAAATATTTAGGATTTAAGTGTTCTGGGCGTACTTGTATGTATTAATTGTAAGTTACTTTTAAATTAAGGTTATTTTCACCTGTTTTACAAGCTTGACATTATGCTGGTGATGATAGTGAAGCAGTCTAACTTAGTTTTTCAATGTTTACCTGGTACTTGATGTGCATGTGTGACGGTAGTGAGTGAGCCACAACAGTGAGTGTACAGCCAGTGTGTGGAGGAACAACAGTGAGTAAGTGTACAGCCAGTGTGTGGAGGAACAACAGTGAGTGTACAGCCAGTGTGTGGAGGAACAACAGTGAGTAAGTGTACAGCCAGTGTGTGGAGGAACAACAGTGAGTGTACAGCCAGTGTGTGGAGGAACAACAGTGAGTGTACAGCCAGTGTGTGGAGGCACAACAGTGACTCAGTGTACAGCCAGTGTGTGGAGGCACAACAGTGAGTGTACAGCCAGTGTGTGGAGGAACAACAGTGACTCAGTGTACAGCCAGTGTGTGGAGGAACAACAGTGACTCAGTGTACAGCCAGTGTGTGGAGGCACAACAGTGAGTGTACAGCCAGTGTGTGGAGGAACAACAGTGACTCAGTGTACAGCCAGTGTGTGGAGGAACAACAGTGAGTGTACAGCCAGTGTGTGGAGGAACAACAGTGAGTGTACAGCCAGTGTGTGGAGGCACAACAGTGAGTGTACAGCCAGTGTGTGGAGGAACAACAGTGACTCAGTGTACAGCCAGTGTGTGGAGGAACAACAGTGAGTGTACAGCCAGTGTGTGGAGGAACAACAGTGACTCAGTGTACAGCCAGTGTGTGGAGGCACAACAGTGAGTGTACAGCCAGTGTGTGGAGGAACAACAGTGACTCAGTGTACAGCCAGTGTGTGGAGGAACAACAGTGAGTGTACAGCCAGTGTGTGGAGGAACAACAGTGAGTGTACAGCCAGTGTGTGGAGGCACAACAGTGAGTGTACAGCCAGTGTGTGGAGGAACAACAGTGACTCAGTGTACAGCCAGTGTGTGGAGGAACAACAGTGAGTGTACAGCCAGTGTGTGGAGGAACAACAGTGAGTGTACAGCCAGTGTGTGGAGGAACAACAGTGAGTGTACAGCCAGTGTGTGGAGGCACAACAGTGAGTCAGTGTACAGCCAGTGTGTGGAGGAACAACAGTGAGTGTACAGCCAGTGTGTGGAGGAGCAACAGTGAGTCAGTGTACAGCCAGTGTGTGGAGGAGCAACAGTGAGTCAGTGTACAGCCAGTGTGTGGAGGAACAACAGTGAGTCAGTGTACAGCCAGTGTGTGGAGGAACAACAGTGACTCAGTGTACAGCCAGTGTGTGGAGGAACAACAGTGACAGTGTACAGCCAGTGTGTGGAGGAACAGCAGTGACACAGTGTACAGCCAGTGTGTGGAGGAACAACAGTGACACAGTGTACAGCCAGTGTGTGGAGGAACAACAGTAAGTGTACATCCAGTGTGTGGAGGAACAACAGTGACACAGTGTACAGCCAGTGTGTGGAGGAACAACAGTGATTCAGTGTACAGCCAGTGTGTGGAGGAACAACAGTAAGTAAGTGTACATCCAGTGTGTGGAGGAACAACAGTAAGTGTACAGCCAGTGTGT
>NC_091321.1:18763675-18771175 GCF_038502225.1 Cherax quadricarinatus
TGTGATTGGTTTAGATCTTGGTCATCTGGTGCTGTGATTGGTTTAGATCTTGGCCATCTGGCGCTGTGATTGGTCTAGATCTTGGTCATCTGGTGCTGTGGTTGGTTTAAACCTCTGTTCAGATTGTTCAACAAGAAACCTGTGGAATGAGGAGAGTGAAAACCTTCACTCAAGGCTGAGGAACTGACCACCTTCACTCAAGGCTGAGGAACTGACCACCTTCACTCAAGGCTGAGGAACTGACCACCTTCACTCAAGGCTGAGGAACTGACCACCTTCACTCAAGGCTGAGGAACTGACCACCTTCAGTCAACTCTTCTAGACTGAAGGATTCAAGACTTCAAATTACATGTTCCACAAACTCCAGTAGGAAAGTCGCCTCTGTATTCGACTGCAGAAGTTCGCTGAGCAGACGATACGTTTCCAAGTGTTGGCCAAGTCTTCAAGTTGTGGTAGTGATGATGAGAGTGATGTGACAGCTGTGGTAGTAGTGAGGAGAGTGATGTAACAGTTGTGGTAGTGATGAGAGTGATGTGACAGTTTTGGTAGTGGTGAGGAGAGTGATGTGGCAGTTGTGGTAGTGGTGAGGAGAGTGATGTGACAGTTGTGGTAGTGGTGAGGAGAGTGATGTGACAGTTGTGGTAGTGGTGAGGAGAGTGATGTGGCAGTTGTGGTAGTGGTGAGGAGAGTGATGTGGCAGTTGTGGTAGTGGTGAGGAGAGTGATGTGACAGTTGTGGTAGTGGTGAGGAGAGTGATGTGGCAGTTGTGGTAGTGGTGAGGAGAGTGATGTGGCAGTTGTGGTAGTGGTGAGGAGAGTGATGTAGTGGTGAGGAGAGTGATGTGACAGTTGTGGTAGTGGTGAGGAGAGTGATGTGACAGTTGTAGTGGTGAGGAGAGTGATGTGGCAGTTGTGGTAGTGGTGAGGAGAGTGATGTGGCAGTTGTGGTAGTGGTGAGGAGAGTGATGTGGCAGTTGTGGTAGTGGTGAGGAGAGTGATGTAGTGGTGAGGAGAGTGATGTAGTGATGAGGAGAGTGATGTAGTGGTGAGGAGAGTGATGTGGCAGTTGTGGTATTGGTGAGGAGAGTGATGTAGTGGTGAGGAGAGTGATGTGGCAGTTGTGGTAGTGGTGAGGAGAGTGATGTGGCAGTTGTGGTAGTGGTGAGGAGAGTGATGTGGCAGTTGTGGTAGTGGTGAGGAGAGTGATGTGACAGTGGTGAGGAGAGTGATGTGGTAGTGGTGAGAGTGATGTGGCAGTTGTGGTAGTGGTGAGGAGAGTGATGTGGCAGTTGTGGTAGTGGTGAGGAGAGTGATGTGGCAGTTGTGGTAGTGGTGAGGAGAGTGATGTAGTAGTGAGGAGAGTGATGTGACAGTTGTGGTAGTGGTGAGAGTGATGCGACAGTTGTGGTAGTGGTGAGGAGAGTGATGTGACAGTTGTGGTGAGGAGAGTGATATGGTAGTGGTGAGAGTGATGTGGTAGTGGTGAGGAGAGTGATGTGACAGTTGTGGTAGTGGTGAGGAGAGTGATGTGGCAGTTGTGGTAGTGGTGAGAGTGATGTGGCAGTAGTGGTAGTGGTGAGGAGAGTGATGTGACGGTTGTGGTAGTGGTGAGGAGAGTGATGTGACAGTTGTGGTAGTGGTGAGGAGAGTGATGTGACAGTTGTGGTAGTGGTGAGAGTGATGTGACAGTTATGGTAGTGGTGAGGAGAGTGATGTGACGGTTGTGGTAGTGGTGAGGAGAGTGATGTGACAGTTGTGGTAGTGGTGAAGAGAGTGATGTGACAGTTGTGGTAGTGGTGAGAGTGATGTGACAGTTATGGTAGTGGTGAGGAGAGTGATGTGACAGATGTAATGGTGAGGAGAGTGATGTGACAGATGTAGTGGTGAGGAGAGTGATGACAGTTGTGGTAGTGGTGAGGAGAGTGATGTGGCAGTTGTGGTAGTGGTGAGGAGAGTGATGTGACAGTTGTGGTAGTGGTGAGGAGAGTGATGTGACAGTTGTGGTAGTGGTGAGGAGAGTGATGTGGCAGTTGTGGTAGTGGTGAGAGTGATGTGGCAGTTGTGGTAGTGGTGAGGAGAGTGATGTGACAGTTGTGGTAGTGGTGAGGAGAGTGATGTGGCAGTTGTGGTAGTGGTGAGGAGAGTGATGTGGCAGTTGTGGTAGTGGTGAGGAGAGTGATGTAGTGGTGAGGAGAGTGATGTGACAGTTGTGGTAGTGGTGAGGAGAGTGATGTGACAGTTGTAGTGGTGAGGAGAGTGATGTGGCAGTTGTGGTAGTGGTGAGGAGAGTGATGTGGCAGTTGTGGTAGTGGTGAGGAGAGTGATGTGGCAGTTGTGGTAGTGGTGCGGAGTGATGTAGTGGTGAGGAGAGTGATGTAGTGATGAGGAGAGTGATGTAGTGGTGAGGAGAGTGATGTGGCAGTTGTGGTATTGGTGAGGAGAGTGATGTAGTGGTGAGGAGAGTGATGTGGCAGTTGTGGTAGTGGTGAGGAGAGTGATGTGGCAGTTGTGGTAGTGGTGAGGAGAGTGATGTGGCAGTTGTGGTAGTGGTGAGGAGAGTGATGTGACAGTTGTGGCAGTGGTGAGGAGAGTGATGTGGTAGTGGTGAGAGTGATGTGGCAGTTGTGGTAGTGGTGAGGAGAGTGATGTGGCAGTTGTGGTAGTGGTGAGGAGAGTGATGTGGCAGTTGTGGTAGTGGTGAGGAGAGTGATGTAGTGGTGAGGAGAGTGATGTGACAGTTGTGGTAGTGGTGAGAGTGATGCGACAGTTGTGGTAGTGGTGAGGAGAGTGATGTGACAGGTGTGGTGAGGAGAGTGATATGGTAGTGGTGAGAGTGATGTGGTAGTGGTGAGGAGAGTGATGTGACAGTTGTGGTAGTGGTGAGGAGAGTGATGTGGCAGTTGTGGTAGTGGTGAGAGTGATGTGGCAGTAGTGGTAGTGGTGAGGAGAGTGATGTGACGGTTGTGGTAGTGGTGAGGAGAGTGATGTGACAGTTGTGGTAGTGGTGAGGAGAGTGATGTGACAGTTGTGGTAGTGGTGAGAGTGATGTGACAGTTATGGTAGTGGTGAGGAGAGTGATGTGACGGTTGTGGTAGTGGTGAGGAGAGTGATGTGACAGTTGTGGTAGTGGTGAAGAGAGTGATGTGACAGTTGTGGTAGTGGTGAGAGTGATGTGACAGTTATGGTAGTGGTGAGGAGAGTGATGTGACAGATGTAATGGTGAGGAGAGTGATGTGACAGATGTAGTGGTGAGGAGAGTGATGACAGTTGTGGTAGTGGTGAGGAGAGTGATGTGGCAGTTATGGTAGTGGTGAGGAGAGTGATGTGACAGTTGTGGTAGTGGTGAGGAGAGTGATGTGGCAGTGGTGAGGAGAGTGATGTGACAGTTGTGGTAGTGGTGAGGAGAGTGATGTGACAGTTGTGGTAGTGGTGAGGAGAGTGATGTGGTAGTGGTGAGGAGAGTGATGTGGCAGTTGTGGTAGTGGTGAGGAGAGTGATGTGACAGTTGTGGTAGTGGTGAGGAGAGAGGTGGTGTGAGGGAGGGGAGGGGGTGAGAGGGGATGAGGTGTGAGGGAGGGGAGGGAGTGAGAGGGGATGAGGTGTGAGGGAGGGGAGGGGGTGTGAGGGGATGAGGTGTGAGGGAGGGGAGGGGGTGAGAGGGGATGAGGTGTGAGGGAGGGGAGGGGGTGAGAGGGGATGAGGTGTGAGGGAGGGGAGGGGGTGAGAGGGGATGAGGTGTGAGGGAGGGGAGGGGTGATAGGGGATGAGGTGCGAGGGAGGGGAGGGGGTGAGAGGGGATGAGGTGTGTGGGTGGGGTGGGGGTGAGTGGGGATGAGGTGTGAGGGAGGGGAGGGGGTGAGAGGGGATGAGGTGTGAGGGAGGGGAGGGGGTGAGAGGAGATGAGGTGTGAGGGAGGGGAGGGGGTGAGAGGGGATGAGGTGTGAGGGAGGGGAGGGGGTGAGAGGGGATGAGGTGTGAGGGAGGGGAGGGCGTGAGAGGGGATGAGGTGTGAGGGAGGGGAGGGGGTGATAGGGGATGAGGTGCGAGGGAGGGGAGGGGGTGAGAGGGGATGAGGTGGGAGGGAGGGGAGGGGGTGAGAGGGGATGAGGTGTGAGGGTGGGGAGGGGGTGAGAGGGGATGAGGTGTGAGGGAGGGGAGGGGGTGAGAGGAGATGAGGTGTGAGGGAGGGGAGGGGGTGAGAGGGGATGAGGTGTGAGGGAGGGGAGGGGGTGAGGTGTGAGGGAGGGGAGGGGGTGAGGTGTGAGGGAGGGGAGGGGGTGGGAGGGGAGGGGTGAGAGGGGATGAGGGGTGAGAGGGGAGGGGGAAGGTTAACATCCAACTTACAGTTGCTTCAAGTCTCTGACTTCGTACTGACGTTTTTTGTTTGTTTTTTGTTGTCTTTGTTAATTTGCTTTGCATGCAAATGAGCTCAACTCCGCTAGAATAAATATATAAAGGTGAATATGAGGGTGAAAGTGAGGGGAGGGGAGGGGAAGGGAGGGGAGGAGAGTTAAAACACGCACTTGGTTTATTTTAGCTTGGTTTATTATAGTTTTTATTTGTCCTAGTTAGAAAACGTTCGTGTGTTTGCGTTTGTTTTTGCTTGTGTGTGTTTGTGTGTACTCGCCTCACCTATTTGTACCATTATTGGTTACAAGGGTCGAGTCTCAGCTCTTGGCCACCAGTGCTTCACTTTCTAGTGGCTTTCATGATGCCTACCATACCTGTTCTTGAAGATGCGTGCATCCTTCCTAGTTATCGTCCTAGTCGTGCCACATCCTGACCACTCCTGAGACTGGAGAAATATTTTCTACCATCCTTCTGACTCCTTATGTTCAACTTCCAAATGTGCCCTTGTGTTCCTATTTCCCGCCTCTCGAGGAACCTGTCTCTGTCCATCTTACCAGTTTCTCTCGCTATTTTGTACGTTTTTGTTATGTCTCGTCTGGTGCTCCTGTCCTCGTATGTCATCAGAGTTACTTGCTGTAATCTTCCCTCATAGTTCATGTCCCTTGCCTCTGTGTCTTATTGCAAACCTCTGCACGTACGTGTGTGTGTGTGTGTGTGTGTGTGTCACACTGTGTATAAATGGTTCACATGGTGTGCACGTGTATTGGTGCACATGGTTTGTGTATGTTTTGTGCACATGGTGTGTGTGTTATAGTGCACATTGTAGATATGTATTTCGGTGCACATGGTGTTTTTTTTTGGAAGACATCATATGTGCACGTTTGTGTTGGTACACATGGTATGTATGTATGTATGTATGTAAGTTTGTGTATGTACCATGTTGAGATAATTTAGTTAAGGGGTGAGACTTTAATTTCCGATTAGTGTAGCCTGGTCTCATTTGTTACTATCATACCTTGTGGTAGAGCTGCGTACTATGTTACCTGCCAACACATCATTCCACAGTTTGCTCCACTTGGTTACTATGGCACAAGAAGAGTTATGATATATCTGTAACTCGTTTAGATATTTAATTTTCACCACTGTCACCTGGTTCTGACTCTGCTGCACTGTCTTATACACTTCCTGTATCCAAGCAAGTCTAACTGGACTTACCTTCCCTGCCTTGGATCAAACCTGCAGGACGCAGGAAGCTCATCCACCAGGGCTGGAGGACGCAGGAAACTCACCCACCAGGGCTAGACGACGCAGCAAACTCACCCACCAGGGCTGGAGGACGCAGCAAACTCACCCACCAGGGCTGGAGGACGCAGCAAACTCACCCACCAGGGCTGGAGGACGCAGCAAACTCACCCACCAGGGCTGGAGGACGCAGCAAACTCACCCACCAGGGCTGGAGGACGCAGCCAACTCACCCACCAGGGCTGGAGGACGCAGCCAACTCACCCACCAGGGCTGCAAACTTACAATAGCCCATTGGATAACCTCAGATTCTTTATGTTGAATAGCACCATTGGCGGGCACACAATGGCAATATAGGAAAGCCAGCTACCAAAGCGTCAAATATTCTCCAATATAACCCCAGTTTACATCTGTCGGCAGATATCATTGGCTGGTGTTCCGTGTCGCTCTGAGCGAAAGTGAAGCGCGTTAGAAGATTCGCCATCTGAGGACCAGAGCTCTAATACACAGCAATAAAAGAACGAGTATACTTCTTTCTACGAGTGCCATTGGTGGGTGCAAGATGTGCAGCAGGCGTCGTGTGATATATTCAATCGTAAAATGTGGACTGGGAGACGTAACATAAAGATTTCAATGAGCCTCTTGATATTTTCTTTTGGATCTTGGTCTAGTTTTATCTTTGGGATCGAGGCGTGGTCGATATTTGCTGCCGCTGTTACCTCAAGTCTGAATGTGTGAAGTGTGTGCGCGATTACATATTTATTATTACAGTGTTTGTAGTTAAAGGAATGGTGTGTGTGTCCCGTCTTCATTGTTCAGCACGTCGTGTAAGATCTTTTAAGTTTACAGTGGTTGTAACAGCAGTCAATGCTCTTGGATCCTACTGCAGCATAACACTTATTCAGCAGTGACGTGGTTCTCCTTGTTCTTGCTGCCGGCTAAGCATCGGTGTTAATTCTTCGTGTTCGTTTATGATCTTAATATACAATATGTATTTTATTCAGTAATATTAATTCATATTGTTATCGTGTGTTTGAGTCCTCTCCACACCAACAGCCTGGATAACCAGGCGGTCAGCAGCGTCGCCAGGCCTCGGGTCAGCTGCGAGGGTGGAAGAGCACTCGAAACTGGTCACAGGTAAAAAAAATCACAGGATTAGGTCCTTCGACCTCTTCTCAGAGTGCGTTCTTCTCAGTTCTGGGACTAGTCTGGTCCCAGATATTTGGATCTTTTCAAGTATTTGCTTTATTGATGGTAGGATGGGGATGGTTCCACACGGTGGCCACGTAGTGATGAACCTGATAAGTGTCGTGTGTAAGCTTGTGAAGGATTCGTGCATGATGTTCATGAACGCATGTGAAGATATGTTTGGTGATTTATTCACCCCAGATAATTTTCCTTCCTTGCTATTTATTTTTTTTCGTCGTCCATGCTGTACCCTGTGTCCGGTGCTCTCTCTCCTCCATTAGTTTGCAGTATATTATGCCCGTCTACAGCCTGTGTTCTTTTGTTTTTTATTCTTCTCATTAGCTTTACAAATTGATTCATCACTTAGGTTTACTCTTTGCCTTGTGTTTCGTGTACTCTCTGATCCACTGGAACACTCGGCCTTCCACTCCACCTTGTTCTAATACCTAGGTAACTCTAGTGTGGCAAAAAATCCGATATTTTTGTGTAACACAGCAGCATGCAGTTCATCCACACCAGCTATTCTTGTTTCACCTCTGTCCAACTCAAGTTGAATTTGGAGGGTTAGTCTTCTGGTTCCCCTCGAAATCAGACTATTTGTGCTTGCAAATCGTGGTGTTATGTAGGCACCACAACCTGGCTAATCCGAGTGTTTGTCAGGTTCCCTCATGAAGACAGTCTGGTGGGGGCTTCCATTACATTCGAAGGGAGAATGAAGCCT
>NC_091321.1:18781175-18798675 GCF_038502225.1 Cherax quadricarinatus
GAGTGTAGATTGTGTGTTTGTGAGTGTAGATTGTGTGTTTGTGAGTGTAGATTGTGTGTTTGTGAGTGTAGATTGTGTGTTTGTGAGTGTAGATTGTGTGTTTGTGAGTGTAAATTGTGTTTGTGAGTGTAGATTGTGTGTTTGTGAGTGTAAATTGTGTTTGTGAGTGTAGATTGTGTGTTTGTGAGTGTAGATTGTGTGTTTGTGAGTGTAAATTGTGTTTGTGAGTGTAGATTGTGTGTTTGTGAGTGTAAATTGTGTTTGTGAGTGTAAATTGTGTTTGTGAGTGTAGATTGTGTGTTTGTGTAATTTGTGTCTTGTGTAAAAACTTTTGTGTGTATATTGTGTGTTTTGTGTGTATGTATTGTATATCTTGTATGAATATTTCCTCTTTATAAATGATGTGTTTTAATGTGTGTAAATTATTTTGTATATGTAAGTTGTGTTTTATGTATGCAAATTGTATGTTTTATGAGGAGAGCAAAAAAACAAAAAAAAAAACACATGTAACTATTACCCAGCATATTAATTTTCTTTTGTTTGTGAGAGCACCATTGTTATTGTAAACCTTAATGGTACTATCTTTGTGTATTATCACTCCTATGTGTTAACATCAGTGGTAATGTCAGTGGTAAGGTCAGTGTTAACATCAGTGATAATATCAGTGGTAAGATCAGTGGTAAGGTCAGTGGTAACATCAGTGATAATATCAGTGGTAAGATCAGTGGTAAGGTCAGTGGTAACATCAGTGATAATATCAGTGGTAAGATCAGTGGTAAGGTCAGTGGTAATATCAGTGATAATATCAGTGGTAAGGTCAGTGGTAAGGTCAGTGGTAATATCAGTGATAATATCAGTGGTAAGATCAGTGATAATATCAGTGGTAAGATCAGTGGTAAGATCAGTGATAATATCAGTGGTAAGATCAGTGATAATATCAGTGGTAATATCAGTGGTAAGGTCAGTGGTAATATCAGTGATAATATCAGTGGTAAGATCAGTGATAATATCAGTGGTAATATCAGTGGTAAGATCAGTGATAATATCAGTGATAATATCAGTGGTAAGATCAGTGATAATATCAGTGGTAATATCAGTGGTAAGGTCAGTGGTAATATCAGTGGTAATATCATTGGTAAGATTAGTGGTAATATCAGTGGTAAAGATCAGTGATAATATCAATTTACCTGGAGAGGGTTTTGGGGGTCAACGCCCCCGCGGCCCTGTCTGAGACCAGGCCTCATGGTGGATCAGAGTCTGATCAACCAGGCTGTTACTGCTGGCCAGTGGTAAGATCAGTAATATCAGTGGTAAGGTCAGTGAGGTGTTTAAAGTCAAGCAGAGTTAAGGTCACATTGTGTTACACTGTCTTCACGGTATTTATTTCACTGTTATAATATATTTCATACCATTAAATATATTAATTGTTGGATACACTGTCTAGAGTCCGTTGTTGTGTGTGACCAGTACTCGCCTAATTGTGGTTGCAGGGGTCGATTCACAGCTCCTCGCCCCGCCTCTTCACTGGTCGACATTAGGTCCACTCTCCCTGCACCATGAGCTTGATCGTACCTCTTCTTAAAGCTGTGTGTGGTACCTGCCTCCACTACGTCACTTTCCAAACTATTCCACTTCCTGACAACTCTGTGACTGAAGAAATACCTCCTAATATCCCTGTAGCTCATCTGAGTCTTCATCTGTGTGTGTGTGTGTGTATGTGTGTGTGTGTGTGTGTGTGTGTGTGTGTGTGTGTGTGTGTGTGTGTGTGTGTGTGTGTGTGTGTGTGTAGGTCTGAACATGAGGGAAGGGAAAGTGTACCACATAGAGGGAAGCATCTCTGGTCCTGTAACGCCCTCTCACTTGAGTAGTCGAGAATTTCCCCTCAAGAGTCGTATAGCCCTGGAGATGAGGGGAAGGGAGTTAGGGGGAGGTGAGGTAGCCCAGTGGACGATTCCCCTCGGGAAGGGAAGTCCTTGATAAGTTGGTAATGATTGAGGTGCAAGGGAAGAGAGGCAATGGGAGGGGCGAGGAGGAGACAGTAAAGGTGAAGCTGAGAGAAAGGGAAGAGAAGGATAAAGATGGTGATTGATAGTCAGAAGGGAGGAGGAGGAAGACTGGGGGTTAGGGAGAGGTGGGAAGGAAAAGGAGAGACTGGAGGATAATATCAGTTATTATCCCTGGAGGAGAGGGTATACACAGTATGCCCTCTCTTCCAGGGATACACAGTATGCCCTATCTTCCAGGAATACACAGCATGCCCTCTTCCAGGAATACACAGTATACCCCCTCTTCCAAAAATACACAGTATGCCCTCCCAGGGATACACAGTATGCCTTCTCCAGGGACACACAGTATGCCCTCTCCTCCAGGGATACACAATATGCCCTCTCCTCCAGGGATACACAGTATGTCCTCTCCTTCAGGGACACACAATATGCCCTCTCCTCCAGGGACACACAATATGCCCTCTCCTCCAAGGGTACACAGTATGCCCTCTCCTCCTGGGATACACAGTATGCCCTCTCTTCCAGGGACACACAGTATGCCCTCTCCTCCAGGGATACACAATATGCCCTCTCCTCCAGGGACACACAATATGCCCTCTCCTCCAAGGGTACACAGTATGCCCTCTCCTCCTGGGATACACAGTATGCCCTCTCTTCCAGGGACACACAGTATGCCCTCTCCTCCAGGGATACACAATATGCCCTCTCCTCCAGGGACACACAATATGCCCTCTCCTCCAGGGACACACAGTATGCCCTCTCCTCCAGGGACACACAATATGCCCTCTCCTCCAGGGACACACAATATGCCCTCTCCTCCAAGGGTACACAGTATGCCCTCTCCTCCTGGGATACACAGTATGCCCTCTCTTCCAGGGATACACAGTATACCCTCTCCAGGGATATATAATTATGTATCAGTATTTTTTATAATGATAATAATCCGTGTATTTTATTTAGTAATCAGTGTATTAAGCTCAGTCATACACGCTCAATTAAGCTGGAAAAATGGCGCAGCTTTTGGCCTCCGCTGCTGGCTGCCAGTTACAGCTTTAAAGCTGACTGTCAGTTTAAAGCTATTGAGCTGGCTGCTAGTTAAAGCTATTGAGCTGGCTGCCAGTTAGTGTAAAGCTTTAGAGCTGGCTGCCAGTTACAGCTTTAAAGCTGACTGTCAGTGCAAAGGTTTAGAGCTGGCTGCCAGTTAGTGTGAAGCTTTAGCTCTGACCGCCAGTTGAAGCCTTCCAGCTGGCTGCCAGTTTGTTAATTAGTGAGACCAAAGCTTTAAAGGACAGAGGGAAAAAAGTAATTTTCAGTTGTTGATGATGAGGGTGATTACTTTTCACTGATGTAATTCTGCTGCTCTCTAATGAGGTGGGAATTATGGTGGGGGGAGGGGAGACGGAGAGTAGGGGGAGGGGAGAAGGGAGAGGATTGGGGAGGCAGTGACTGGGAGATAGCGTTGAAAAAGAATCGGAGAGGACCAGGAAAGGGAAGAAGGTCGAGGTAGAGAAGAGGAGGGGATATATATATATATATATATATATATATATATATATATATATATATATATATATATATATATATATATATATATATATATATATATATAGATATATGCAAAACAACCACTCTGAAAGAATAGAGAAATTCCAAGCGCTTTCGTGACTACTCACATTATCAAGGAACTATAGTTCCTTGATAATGTGAGTAGTCACGAAAGCGCTTGGAATTTCTCTATTCTTTCAGAGTGGTTGTTTTGCATATTCTGAAATCACCTGTTTACTGTGATCTTATTATATATATATATATATATATATATATATATATATATATATATATATATATATATATATATATATATATATATATATAATGCAATAAGATCACAGTAAACAGGTGATATGCGAACCAAGATTAATTGGTATTATGGTAGCGGGGTTCAATGATACGTCTTCGGAGGCTTCTTACTTTATTGTTAAGTTGTGGTGGGTACACAGGCTTGTGTGTTGTGCCCATGGCCCGGGAGGGCCATCCCACGAGAGAGAGTTACTAGGCCTTGTGTCTTCCTGCTTGGCCACTGTGTGAGAGAGTGCATGTGGGACCAGCTTCCCACAGACCTGGACAGGCCCAGAGGGCAGCACTTTAGTGGCGCGAAATATGAACTAAGCTGGCAGACAGCATGGGCTGTCTGTGCAGACAGTACAGGCTCTCTACATACGCACTGTGAAAGAATGGTGAAATTCCAAGCGCTTTCGTGACTTCTCACATTATCAAGGAACTATGATGTGAGAAGTCACGAAAGGGCTTGGAATTTCACTATTCTTTCACAGTGGTTGTTTTGCATAATATATATATATATATATATATATATATATATATATATATATATATATATATATATATATATATATATATAAAATGTGTGTATGGAAGGAGGAGGCAGTTGGGTAAGATATAAATAACTATTGGAGGATAGATGGGCTAGTGAGAGTATAGGCAGTGGGGTTTAACATGTGTGAGGTACATTTGAGAATGTGGTGTTAGTGTTCAGTGGAGGTTTGTGATTACACCAAAGTGGGTGCGAGAAGGAAGAAGAGCGATTGGTGGAATGATGTAAACAGTAATAAGAGAAAAAGTTAGCATTTGAGAAGTTTTTACTAAGTAGAAGTGATGCAAGGAGGGAGGAGTATATGGAGAGAAAAAGAGAAGTTAAGAGTGGTGAAGCAATGTAAAAAGAGAGTAAATGAGATAGTGGGTGAGATGTTATCAACAAATTTTGTTGAAAATAAGAAAAAGTTTTTGAGTGAGATTAATAAGTTGAGGAAGCCTAGAGAACAAATGGATTTGTCAGTTAAAAATAGGAGAGGAGAGATATTGAATGAAGAGTTAGAGGTATCGGGAAGATGGAGGGAATATTTTGAGGAATTGTTAAATGTTGATTAAGATATGGAAGCTCTCATTTCGTTTATAGGGCAAGGAGGAATAACATCTTGTAGGAGTGAGGAAGAGCCAGTTGTGAGTGTGGGGGAAGTTCGTGAGGCAGTGGGTAGAATGAAAGGGGGTAAGGCAGCTGGGATTGATGGGATAAAGATAGAAATGTTAAAAGCAGGTGGGGATATAGTTTTGGAGTGGTTGGTGCAATTATTTAATAAATGTATGGAAGAGGGTAAGGTACCTAGGGATTGGCAGAGAGCATGCATAGTTCCTTTGTATAAAGGCAAAGGGGACAAAAGAGAGTGCAAAAATTATAGGGGAATAAGTCTGTTGAGTATTCCTGGTAAAATGTATGGTAGTTATTATTAAAAGAATTAAGAGTAAGACGGAGAGTAGGATAGCAGATGAACAAGGAGGCTTTAGGAAAGGTAGGGGGTGTGTGGACCAGGTGTTTACAGTGAAACATGTAGGTGAACAGTGTTTAGATAATGGTAAAAAGGTTTTTGTGGCATTTATGGACTTGAAAAAGGCTTATGATAGGGTGGATAGGGGGGCAATGTGGCAGATGTTGCAAATGTATGGAATAGGAGGTAGGTTATTGAAAGCAGTAAAGAGTTTTTGCGAGGATAGTGAGGCTCAGGTTAGAGTATGTAGGAAAGAGATTATTTCCCAGTAAAAGTTGGCCTTAGACAAGGATGTGTGATGTCACCATGGTTGTTCAATATATTTATAGATGGGGTTGTAAGAGAAGTGAATGCATGGGTGTTGGCAAGATGTGTGGGGTTGAAAGATAAAGAATCTAACAGAAAGTGGGAATTGCAACAGTTGCTTTTTGCTGATGACACTGTGCTTTTGGGAGATTCTGAAGAGAAATTGCAGAGGTTGGTGGATGAATTTGATAGGGTATGTAAAAGAAGAAAATCAGAAGTGAATATAGGAAAGAGTAAGGTGATGATAAAAAAAATAGATAACGAAAGATTGGATATCAGATTTGAGGGAGAGAGTATGGAGGAGGTGAATATATTCAGATATTTAGGAGTGGACATGTTAGCAGATGGGTCTATGAAAGATGAGGTGAATCATAGAATTGATAGAGAAAAATGTGAGTGGTGCAATCAGGAGTCTGCCTAATTCTTTGTCCATGGAAGCAAAGAGCGGAATGTATGAATGTATAGGTATACCAACGCTCTTATATGGGTGTGAAGCATGGGTGGTGAATGTTGCAACAAGTAGAAGGCTGGAGGCAGTGGAGATGCTGTGTCTGAGGGCAATGTGTGGTGTGAATATTATGCAGAGAATTCCTAGCTTGGAAATTAGGATGTGGTGTGGGATTACCAAAACTATTATCCAGAGGGCTGAGGAAGGGTTGTTGAGGTGGTTCGGACATGTAGAGAGAATGGAACAAAATAGAATGACTTCGAGCAGCAACAGCCTGCTTGACCAGACCAGCACCAGACTAGCCTGGTCCAGGGCCGGACTACGGGAAAACTTCTGAAACCCATCAAAGGTGTATCAGAGGTATGCTGGTTCATCTCTAATTTAGGTATCCCAGGTATCTCTAACAAGTGTCAGCCTGGATACCAGCGTTCCCGACACCGGGATACCACTGCAGTAATCTGGATTTGTGAAGGCGAACGCATGCCTCCGTACTGTTGTTACGCTACTGTTATAGTACCTGTTGTTGTCTGTTGTGCTACTTCATTATTATTAAAGATTAGCCGGTATTCTCCCGGCCCGGGCCTTTTCCAAGTGGTGGCCCGGCCTTGGCTCCCTCTCTAGGGAGTGTCTGAGACCTAAGTCTCCCATGGGAGGAGGCACAAGTACCTCCTCATCTTTGGGACCAACTGTCCCCAGGCCTAGCCACAAGCTAGGCCTCTCTGGTCTGCCATCCCCGCCCCAAGGGGGCAAATGGGAATGACAGTCTTATGAGCTAAAGGCTCGGACTGAGGCACCTACCCTACCCTAGAAGGGTTAGGCATGGTATCGATGCCGTTGTGCTACTGTTTGAGGTGTTTTGTACTCTTGGTTGGGTTTGCGTGGGTCCATTCATCCGTCATGGGCCCGGTTTTTAGCATTACTGTCCTTATCTATGAATTTGGTAACTGCTATTTACAAGTGGGTATACTTATTTACAAGTGGGTATACTTATTTACAAGTGGGTATACTTATTTACAAGTGGGTATACTTATTTACAAATGTTTGCTTCTTACATTAATTTCCATCTCTGTTCTTGTTTTCTACGGTATAAGTTGAAATATATATATTTTTCTGTGGGAGAAAAGCCGGGTAGTGTAGTGGGAGAGACGTGGGAGGGAAGAGTGGATTGATGGGGTGGGAGGAACGTTGGAGGGAAGGTGAAGGAGAAAGACTGGTATTTGAGAGAGATAGAGATAGAGAGATAGATAAGAACTAAGACTCGTCATACACGCTGAACACAGGGTAAGAGGAGACTGGTGATACAGTGAGCACTGTACTCTGCCTAATTCACAGACCTCGCTACAAGCTAGCAATTACAGCCCATGTTAATGGCCTGTCATAATTACCAGTCATTAGTAGTCTTTTGAAGTTGCAGGGGTTGGGGGAGCAACTTTCTGAAATATGATTTTAGCCGCTCGTGTTTACATAGAACTCAAATGAATATTAACACACATGACAGTATCCAGCTAAGACTAACTTTTTAAGCGATATAAGATTATATATATATATATATATATATATATATATATATATATATATATATATATATATATATATATATATATATATATATATATATATATATATATATATAAATATATAAACACTGATCTCATCCCCTGCATGCATGCAGGGGATGAGCCTTCTCCCTGAAAGCTGGCTGCCTTGGATCAAAGTCTAGCGCAAGCTGGACTCCAAGGTATTGGTCCAGTGTGGGTAGATTGGTAAAGCACTGCGTACCTTGTTCCAAGGTTCGTAGGTTCGAGTCTCCTTCAGCCAGAGATCAGTGTTTGTGTATATTTCGCCTGCTCTTGCGAATTCCTTGCATTGTTAATATCTCTAGTAAGGCTGATGCATGCAGGGGATGAGATGAACAGCTGTAAGCCTTCTCCCTGAAAGCTGGCTGCCTTGGATCAAAGTCTAGCTGGGAGACTTCACTAGTGTCAGTCTTAGCTGGGAGACTTCACTAGTGTCAGTCTGAGTTGACTTTAGCAGGTCAGCGAGGACATCAGGCTCGTGTTGGTGTGTTGGGGGGAGGTTGTTATGACGTCACAGAGGCAAGCTGACCGTCAGCCATGAAATAATCGCTGGAAAAAATGGTAGCAAAGCACGACATCCCTGCCATGACTGGCGTGTGATGGTAGTGATGGTGGTGGTAGTGGTAGTACCAGTGGTGATGGTAGTGATGGTACCAGTGGTGATGGTGGTAGTAGTGGTGGTAGTAGTGTGTTGTGATGGCTGGTAGGTGTCATGGGAGTTCAACCACTCACTTGCCGTTCCCTGATTTAATGTGTGGCTGCCGCCGAGTCCTAGACCGTTCCTAATTGTTGGCGTGATCGACCAGGCTGTTCGCGCTGGCCACCCGCAATCCAACTCATGCACCACAGCCTGGTTAATCAGGAACAGACTTGAGGACTTTACCAAATTCCCCTCCTGAAGACATCCAGGGTAACCCTTATGTACGAAGAGTGGGTGTTGAAGAGTCTTGGTCCATTTAGACTTACTGCGTTCCCTCTTAGTATGTTTATCGTGTCTAAAATAAACCTGGCAGGTCACAGATAAAAATAACTTGTACCGTAACATTGTCTAACTCAGCGACTTGTAAATCGCGAATATAAAAATCAATGTAAATCTGACAGTCGACTCATGACTTTAATGCAGTGTATAAACCTTCGTGACCAGGCTTGTAATTTACAAGGCTAAGCAGTTTAACCTGACCTGACTCTCCCATTTGTAAAACGCTCTGGAAATAGAACCAGAATGATGAGAATGGGTTAGTGAGGGTTGGGATGGGGTGACCTGAGATGCCCTTGAAGGTGGTCACAACTATGTCAAGAATAGGTCACCAGGTCTCAGACTCGATTGAGAAGGCCATTGGTGAAATGCCTATGATTTTAAACTGATGGAAGATAGAGGTATGGGTGTGTGTGGGAAACAAGCAGGTTGCAACAATTGGGTTGGAAACAGTAAATGTATAAAAGGCATTCAGCATGAAGTTATAAATAAAGACAATAGATCAGGTCAGCAAACAAAGGGGGACAGCAGAGGGCAGCAAGGGACTAGCTCCCTTAAGGTTTACTATACTAATAGCAGGAGTGTAAGAAATAAGATAGATGAGCTAAGATTAATTGCAAGTGCAGGAGACATAGATATTATTGCTATAACAGAGACCTGGCTCAATCTGAAAGATAGAGAGATGCCCTCTGAATGTCACATACAAGGCTATAAATTATTCCACACTGACAGGGTCAACAGGAAAGGTGGTGGAGTAGCGATGTATGTCAGAGACAATTTAAATTGTTGTGTTAGACAAGATATTAAATTAGAAGCGTCAGCCACTGAATCTGTTTGGTTACAGCTTCTCGAGGGCCGAGAAAAACTAATTTTGGGTGTGATTTACAGGGCCCCAAATCTTGATAGGGAGTGCAGTAAACTTCTATGGGACGAAATTCGTAAGGCATCTACATACGAAAATGTTGTGCTAATGGGAGATTTCAACTATAGACAGATTGACTGGAGCAATTTGACAGGAAATTTAGAGTCAGGTGACTTTCTTGATACGATCCAGGATTGTTTTTTAAAACAGTTTGTGACAGAGCCAACTAGGGGAAATAACCTCCTTGACTTGGTTCTTGCCAGTAGGGAAACACTAATTAATAATCTTGAGGTTAATGATGAGCTTGGGGAAAGTGATCACAAATCACTCAGTTTTAATATATCATGGAATTCCCCTAATAATGGCAATCAAGTCTCCGTCCCTGACTTTCGCTTGGCTGATTTCATAGGACTGAAAAATTACTTAGGTGGGCTGAACTGGAATGACCTGACTAAGGGTCAGGTAGGTGGTGATGGTTGCCGATATGATGCTTTCCAGGGCATAGTTCTAGCTGCTCAGTCAAATTATGTTCCAAATAGGGAAATCAGATCAAACAAAAATGATCCTAAATGGATGAACAATAGATTAAAATATCTGATTGGTAAAAAGAGAGGCATATATAGGCAAATCAAAAGAGGAGAGGGGCAATTGAGAAATCGATATATTCAGTTAAAGAGAGAAATAAAAAAGGGAATTAGAAAAGCAAAAAGAGATTATGAGGTTAAAGTTGCAAGAGAATCGAAGACTAACCCAAAAGGATTCTTTCAGGTATACAGAAGTAAGATCAGGGACAAGATAGGCCCACTCAAAAGTTCCTCGGGTCAGCTCACTGACAGTGATAAGGAAATGTGTAGAATTTTTAACACATACTTCCTCTCAGTTTTTACACAGGAGGATACCAGCGATATTCCAGTAATGATAAATTATGTAGAACAGGACGATAATAAACTGTGTACTATTAGGGTCACAAGTGACATGGTCCTTAGGCAAATAGATAAATTAAAACCTAACAAATCCCCAGGCCCTGATGAACTGTATGCAAGGGTTCTAAAGGAATGTAAAGAGGAGCTTAGCACACCTTTGGCTAATCTTTTCAACATATCACTACAAACTGGCATGGTGCCAGATAAGTGGAAAATGGCAAATGTGATACCTATTTTCAAAACAGGTGACAGGTCCTTAGCTTCGAACTATAGACCAATAAGCCTAACCTCCATAGTGGGAAAATTTATGGAATCAATAATTGCCGAGGCAGTTCGTAGCCACCTTGAAAAGCATAAATTAATCAACGAATCTCAGCATGGTTTTACAAAGGGGCGTTCCTGCCTTACGAATTTATTAACTTTTTTCACTAAGGTATTTGAGGAGGTAGATCATGGTAATGAATATGATATTGTGTATATGGACTTCAGTAAGGCTTTTGACAGGGTCCCACATCAGAGACTATTGAGGAAAATTAAAGCACATGGAATAGGAGGAGAAATTTTTTCCTGGATAGAGGCATGGTTGACAAATAGGCAGCAGAGAGTTTGCATAAATGGGGAGAAATCAGAGTGGGGAAGTGTCACGAGCGGTGTTCCACAGGGGTCAGTGTTGGGCCCCCTGCTGTTCACAATCTACATAAACGACATAGATGAGGGCATAAAGAGCGACATCGGCAAGTTTGCCGATGACACCAAAATAGGCCGTCGAATTCATTCTGACGAGGACATTCGAGCACTCCAGGAAGATTTGAATAGACTGATGCAGTGGTCGGAGAAGTGGCAGATGCAGTTTAATATAGACAAATGCAAAGTTCTAAATGTTGGACAGGACAATAATCATGCCACATATAAACTAAATAATGTAGATCTTAATATTACGGATTGCGAAAAAGATTTAGGAGTTCTGGTTAGCAGTAATCTGAAACCAAGACAACAGTGCATAAGTGTTCGCAATAAAGCTAATAGAATCCTTGGCTTCATATCAAGAAGCATAAATAATAGGAGTCCTCAGGTTGTTCTTCAACTCTATACATCCTTGGTTAGGCCTCATTTAGATTATGCTGCACAGTTTTGGTCACCTTATTACAGAATGGATATAAATTCTCTGGAAAATGTACAAAGGAGGATGACAAAGTTGATCCCATGTATCAGAAACCTTCCCTATGAGGATAGACTAAGGGCCCTGAATCTGCACTCTCTAGAAAGACGTAGAATTAGGGGGGATATGATTGAGGTGTATAAATGGAAGACAGGAATAAATAAAGGGGATGTAAATAGTGTGCTGAAAATATCTAGCCTAGACAGGACTCGCAGCAATGGTTTTAAGTTGGAAAAATTCAGATTCAGGAAGGATATAGGAAAGTACTGGTTTGGTAATAGAGTTGTGGATGAGTGGAACAAACTCCCAAGTACCGTTATAGAGGCCAGAACGTTGTGTAGCTTTAAAAATAGGTTGGATAAATACATGAGTGGATGTGGGTGGGTGTGAGTTAGACCTGATAGCTTGTGCTAACAGGTCGGTTGCCGTGTTCCTCCCTTAAGTCAATGTGACCTGACCTGACTAGGTTGGGTGCATTGGCTTAAGCCGGTAGGAGACTTGGACCTGCCTCGCATGGGCCAGTAGGCCTTCTGCAGTGTTCCTTCGTTCTTATGTTCTTATGTTCTTAACAGTACCTTTTTCTATGCTGACTCCAATCTACCTATCTGCTGTCTACCTGCGGCCAGCAGTAACAGCCTAGTTGATCAGGCCCTGATCCATCGGGAGGCCTGGTCGTGGACCGGGCCGCGGGGGCGTTGATCCCCGGAATAACCTCCAGGTAACCTAGTGATGTAGATGACTGGTGATGTTTCCATGGGTCCTCAACATCGGTTTCGAACCAGACCTGTTGGTTGATGGGCAGGCTTGCCAGGCTATTGCTGCTGGCTGCCCGCACTCCATCCTAAATACAAAAGTATGACTGACACGGAATGTTTTTAACTTAGATTCAGACCTGAGCGGTTTTTCACCCCCTGAGCGTTCGTAAGTGTACCGCAAGTCCGCTGCCTGAAATGCTCCGCGTGCTGCTGGCTCTCTTTCTGCTTGACAGTATCTTATTACAAGTAAAACTACGTTTTGTTATACTGCAGAAAGAAATAATTTGTTTAAAATAGTTTTTTTTTTTGGTACTATAATACGCCTTCCAGGAATCCGACTTGATCTCTCAGAAACGCTGCTCAAGAATCCAACTTGATCTCTCAGAAACGCTGCTCAAGAATCCAACTTGATCTCTCAGAAACGCTGCTCAAGAATCCAACTTGATCTCTCAGAAACGCTGCTCAAGAATCCAACTTGATCTCTCAGAAACGCTGCTCAAGAATCCAACTTGATCTCTCAGAAACGCTGCTCAAGAATCCGACTTGATCTCTCAGAAACGCTGCTCAAGAATCCAACTTGATCTCTCAGAAACGCTGCTCAAGAATCCGACTTGATCTCTCAGAAACGCTGCTCAAGAATCCAACTTGATCTCTCAGAAACGCTGCTCAAGAATCCGACTTGATCTCTCAGAAACGCTGCTCAAGAATCCAACTTGATCTCTCAGAAACGCTGCTCAAGAATCCAACTTGATCTCTCAGAAACGCTGCTCAAGAATCCAACTTGATCTCTCAGAAACGCTGCTCAAGAATCCAACTTGATCTCTCAGAAACGCTGCTCAAGAATCCAACTTGATCTCTCAGAAACGCTGCTCAAGAATCCGACTTGATCTCTCAGAAACGCTGCTCAAGAATCCAACTTGATCTCTCAGAAACGCTGCTCAAGAATCCAACTTGATCTCTCAGAAACGCTGCTCAAGAATCCAACTTGATCTCTCAGAAACGCTGCTCAAGAATCCAACTTGATCTCTCAGAAACGCTGCTCAAGAATCCAACTTGATCTCTCAGAAACGCTGCTCAAGAATCCGACTTGATCTCTCAGAAACGCTGCTCAAGAATCCAACTTGATCTCTCAGAAACGCTGCTCAAGAATCCAACTTGATCTCTCAGAAACGCTGCTCAAGAATCCAACTTGATCTCTCAGAAACGCTGCTCAAGAATCCAACTTGATCTCTCAGAAACGCTGCTCAAGAATCCAACTTGATCTCTCAGAAACGCTGCTCAAGAATCCAACTTGATCTCTCAGAAACGCTGCTCAAGAATCCAACTTGATCTCCCAGAAACGCTGCTCAAGAATCCGACTTGATCTCTCAGAAACGCTGCTCAAGAATCCAACTTGATCTCCCAGAAACGCTGCTCAAGAATCCAACTTGATCTCCCAGAAACGCTGCTCAAGAATCCAACTTGATCTCCCAGAAACGCTGCTCAAGAATCCAACTTGATCTCCCAGAAACGCTGCTCAAGAATCCGACTTGATCTCCCAGAAACGCTGCTCAAGAATCCAACTTGATCTCTCAGAAACGCTGCTCAAGAATCCAACTTGATCTCCCAGAAACGCTGCTCAAGAATCCAACTTGATCTCCCAGAAACGCTGCTCAAGAATCCAACTTGATCTCTCAGAAACGCTGCTCAAGAATCCGACTTGATCTCTCAGAAACGCTGCTCAAGAATCCGACTTGATCTCTCAGAAACGCTGCTCAAGAATCCAACTTGATCTCTCAGAAACGCTGCTCAAGAATCCAACTTGATCTCTCAGAAACGCTGCTCAAGAATCCAACTTGATCTCTCAGAAACGCTGCTCAAGAATCCAACTTGATCTCTCAGAAACGCTGCTCAAGAATCCAACTTGATCTCTCAGAAACGCTGCTCAAGAATCCAACTTGATCTCTCAGAAACGCTGCTCAAGAATCCAACTTGATCTCTCAGAAACGCTGCTCAAGAATCCGACTTGATCTCTCAGAAACGCTGCTCAAGAATCCGACTTGATCTCTCAGAAACGCTGCTCAAGAATCCAACTTGATCTCTCAGAAACGCTGCTCAAGAATCCAACTTGATCTCTCAGAAACGCTGCTCAAGAATCCAACTTGATCTCTCAGAAACGCTGCTCAAGAATCCAACTTGATCTCTCAGAAACGCTGCTCAAGAATCCGACTTGATCTCTCAGAAACGCTGCTCAAGAATCCGACTTGATCTCTCAGAAACGCTGCTCAAGAATCCAACTTGATCTCTCAGAAACGCTGCTCAAGAATCCAACTTGATCTCTCAGAAACGCTGCTCAAGAATCCAACTTGATCTCTCAGAAACGCTGCTCAAGAATCCAACTTGATCTCTCAGAAACGCTGCTCAAGAATCCGACTTGATCTCTCAGAAACGCTGCTCAAGAATCCGACTTGATCTCTCAGAAACGCTGCTCAAGAATCCAACTTGATCTCTCAGAAACGCTGCTCAAGAATCCAACTTGATCTCTCAGAAACGCTGCTCAAGAATCCAACTTGATCTCTCAGAAACGCTGCTCAAGAATCCAACTTGATCTCTCAGAAACGCTGCTCAAGAATCCAACTTGATCTCTCAGAAACGCTGCTCAAGAATCCAACTTGATCTCTCAGAAACGCTGCTCAAGAATCCAACTTGATCTCTCAGAAACGCTGCTCAAGAATCCGACTTGATCTCTCAGAAACGCTGCTCAAGAATCCAACTTGATCTCTCAGAAACGCTGCTCAAGAATCCAACTTGATCTCTCAGAAACGCTGCTCAAGAATCCAACTTGATCTCTCAGAAACGCTGCTCAAGAATCCAACTTGATCTCTCAGAAACGCTGCTCAAGAATCCGACTTGATCTCTCAGAAACGCTGCTCAAGAATCCGACTTGATCTCTCAGAAACGCTGCTCAAGAATCCAACTTGATCTCTCAGAAACGCTGCTCAAGAATCCGACTTGATCTCTCAGAAACGCTGCTCAAGAATCCAACTTGATCTCTCAGAAACGCTGCTCAAGAATCCGACTTGATCTCTCAGAAACGCTGCTCAAGAATCCAACTTGATCTCTCAGAAACGCTGCTCAAGAATCCGACTTGATCTCTCAGAAACGCTGCTCAAGAATCCGACTTGATCTCTCAGAAACGCTGCTCAAGAATCCGACTTGATCTCTCAGAAACGCTGCTCAAGAATCCGACTTGATCTCTCAGAAACGCTGCTCAAGAATCCGACTTGATCTCTCAGAAACGCTGCTCAAGAATCCAACTTGATCTCCCAGAAACGCTGCTCAAGAATCCAACTTGATCTCTCAGAAACGCTGCTCAAGAATCCAACTTGATCTCTCAGAAACGCTGCTCAAGAATCCAACTTGATCTCCCAGAAACGCTGCTCAAGAATCCAACTTGATCTCTCAGAAACGCTGCTCAAGAATCCAACTTGATCTCCCAGAAACGCTGCTCAAGAATCCAACTTGATCTCTCAGAAACGCTGCTCAAGAATCCAACTTGATCTCCCAGAAACGCTGCTCAAGAATCCAACTTGATCTCTCAGAAACGCTGCTCAAGAATCCGACTTGATCTCTCAGAAACGCTGCTCAAGAATCCAACTTGATCTCCCAGAAACGCTGCTCAAGAATCCAACTTGATCTCTCAGAAACGCTGCTCAAGAATCCAACTTGATCTCTCAGAAACGCTGCTCAAGAATCCAACTTGATCTCTCAGAAACGCTGCTCAAGAATCCGACTTGATCTCTCAGAAACGCTGCTCAAGAATCCGACTTGATCTCTCAGAAACGCTGCTCAAGAATCCGACTTGATCTCTCAGAAACGCTGCTCAAGAATCCGACTTGATCTCTCAGAAACGCTGCTCAAGAATCCGACTTGAGAAAGCTATCATACATGTCTTTCATCTTTCATTGTAATCTTGTTTTTGAAAGAAATATTAAAACATGTGTAGCGTCAGAACGTTTTTTTTTTTTGGCCCGGGGGGGGGGGGGGTACTAGACGTACTGACGTTTTCTCCTCTTAACTCCCCCTCCTTTTCTTCCTCTCTCCTCTTCCCCCCCCCTCCCTTTCTTCCTCTCTCCTCTTCCCCCCCCCTCCCTTTCTTCCTTTCTCCTCTTCCTCCCCCTCCCTTTCTTCCTCTCTCCTCTTCCTCCCCCTCCCTTTCTTCCTCTCTCCTCTTCCTCCCCTTCTCTTTCTTCCTCTCTCCTCTTCCTCCTCCTCTTCCTCCCCCTCCCTTTCTTCCTCTCTCCTCTTCCTCCCCTTCTCTTTCTTCCTCTCTCCTCTTCCTCCTCCTCTTCCTCCCCTTCCCTTTCTTCCTCTCTCCTCTCTCCTCCCATTCCCTTTCTTCCTCTCTCCCCTTCCCTTTCTTCCTCTCTCCTCTTCCTCCCCTTCCCTTTCTTCCTCTCTCCTCTTCCTCCTCCTCTTCCTCCCCTTCCCTTTCTTCCTCTCTCCTCTCTCCTCCCATTCCCTTTCTTCCTCTCTCCCCTTCCCTTTCTTCCTCTCTCCTCTTCCTCCTCGTCCCTTTCTTCCTCTCTCCTCTTCCTCCCCCTCCCTTCCTCTCTCCTCTTCCTCCCTTTCCTTCTCTCTCTTCCTCACCCTCCTTTTCTTCCTCTCCCTTTCTTCTCCCCTGTCTTCTTCTGCTTCTGCAAATAATATACGATAGTCCTTAATAGTTCTTAATAGTTCTTAATAGTTCTTAATAGTCCTTAATAGTTCTTAATAGTTCTTAATAGTTCTTAATAGTTCTTAATAGTTCTTAATAGTTCTTAATAGTTCTTAATAGTTCTTAATAGTTCTTAATAGTTCTTAATAGTTCTTAATAGTTCTTAATAGTCCTTAATAGTTCTTAATAGTTCTTAATAGTTCTTAATAGTTCTTAATAGTCCTTAATAGTCCTTAATAGTTCTTAATAGTTCTTAATAGTTCTTAATAGTTCTTAATAGTTCTTAATAGTCCTTAATAGTCCTTAATAGTTCTTAATAGTTCTTAATAGTCCTTAATAGTCCTTAATAGTTCTTAATAGTCCTTAATAGTTCTTAATAGTCCTTAATAGTCCTTAATAGTTCTTAATAGTCCTTAATAGTCCTTAATAGTTCTTAATAGTCCTTAATAGTCCT
>NC_091321.1:18803675-18838675 GCF_038502225.1 Cherax quadricarinatus
CCGGCCACCCCTCCACCTGCTACTCCTCCACCTTCTACCCCTCCACCTGCTACTCCTCCACCTTCTACCCCTCCACCTGCTACTCCTCCACCTTCTACCCCTCCACCTGCTACTCCTCCACCTTCTACCCCTCCACCTGCTACTCCTCCACCTTCTACCCCTCCACCTGCTACCCCTTCAAGATTCATATTCATAGCTGACCAACCTTAAAACTAGGGGACCAGTGGTATATCCGCTACACATAATAATAATCTTTATTTCTACAAGTACATGTACAAGGTATACAGTCCTAGCTGACATCAATGACATACTACTATATAGAAAGCTGCTTGTTATGCTGAACATTTCAGGCAAATTAGGTCAGTTTTGTCCCAGGATGCGACCCACACCAGTCGACTAACACCCAGGTACTCATTTTACACTGATAGGTGAACAGGGACAGCAGGTATCTTATGGAAACATGTCCTTAATGTTTTCCAGCCGTACCGGAGATTCGAACTCCAGACCTCAGTGTGTGAGCAGAATACGCTAGCGATCGAGCTACGGGACACTTCCAGTGGTTAGACCACTGCTAGATTTAGGACTAGAGTACTACGGATTTGATGTCACCGTGGTTGTTTAATATATTTATAGATGGGGTTGTAAGAGAAGTAAATGCGAGGGTCTTGGCAAGAGGCGTGGAGTTAAAAGATAAAGAATCACACACAAAGTGGGAGTTGTCACAGCTGCTCTTTGCTGATGACACTGTGCTCTTGGGAGATTCTGAAGAGAAGTTGCAGAGATTGGTGGATGAATTTGGTAGGGTGTGCAAAAGAAGAAAATTAAAGGTGAATACAGGAAAGAGTAAGGTTATGAGGATAACAAAAAGATTAGGTGATGAAAGATTGAATATCAGATTGGAGGGAGAGAGTATGGAGGAGGTGAACGTATTCAGATATTTGGGAGTGGACGTGTCAGCGGATGGGTCTATGAAAGATGAGGTGAATCATAGAATTGATGAGGGAAAAAGAGTGAGTGGTGCACTTAGGAGTCTGTGGAGACAAAGAACTTTGTCCTTGGAGGCAAAGAGGGGAATGTATGAGAGTATAGTTTTACCAACGCTCTTATATGGGTGTGAAGCGTGGGTGATGAATGTTGCAGCGAGGAGAAGGCTGGAGGCAGTGGAGATGTCGTGTCTGAGGGCAATGTGTGGTGTGAATATAATGCAGAGAATTCGTAGTTTGGAAGTTAGGAGGAGGTGCGGGATTACCAAAACTGTTGTCCAGAGGGTGGAGGAAGGGTTGTTGAGGTGGTTCGGGCATGTAGAGAGAATGGAGCGATACAGAATGACTTCAAGAGTGTATCAGTCTGTAGTGGAAGGAAGGCGGGGTAGGGGTCGGCCTAGGAAGGGTTGGAGGGAGGGGGTAAAGGAGGTTTTGTGTGCGAGGGGCTTGGACTTCCAGCAGGCATGCGTGAGCGTGTTTGATAGGAGTGAATGGAGACAAATGGTTTTTAATACTTGACGTGCTGTTGGAGTGTGAGCAAAGTAACATTTATGAAGGGATTCAGGGAAACCGGCAGGCCGGACTTGAGTCCTGGAGATGGGAAGTACAGTGCCTGCACTCTGAAGGAGGGGTGTTAATGTTGCAGTTTAAAAACTGTAGTGTAAAGCACCCTTCTGGCAAGACAGTGATGGAGTGAATGATGGTGAAAGTTTTTCTTTTTCGGGCCACCCTGCCTTGGTGGGAATCGGCCAGTGTGATAATAATAAAAATAAAAAAAAAATATATATATATATATATATATATATATATATATATATATATATATATATATATATATATATATGTCGTGCCGAATAGGCAGAACTTGCGATCTTGGCTTAAATAGCAACGTTCATCTTGCCATATAGGACAAGCTAAAATTTGTGTATGCAATAATTTCGCTAAAATCATTCTGAACCTAACGAAAAAAATATATTTCACTGTGTTTATTTAGTATTAAATTATTGTAAACAAATCTAAAATATATTTAGTTGGGTTAGGCTAAAATAAATTGTTCTTGTTATAATAAGGTTAGGTAAGTTTTCTAAGATTCTTTTGGAGCAAAATTAAAAATTTTTACATTAACATTAATGAAAAAATATATCTTTAAACGTATAAGAGAAGATTTTAGAAAGGACTTAATTTTAAATGAGTTCTTGCTAATTGACCAGTTTTACATATTCGGCACGACATATATACATACATATATATATATATATATATATATATATATATATATATATATATATATATATATATATATATATATATATATATATATGTATATATATATCATATATCATATATCGCGCTGGATAGTTAACACTTGCGATTTTGGCTTAAATAGCAACGCTCTTCTTGCCGAATAAAGCAAGATAAAATTTGTGTATGCAGTTTCACAAAAATCATTCTGAGGTTAACGAAAATATATTTTTAATTGTGTTTATTATTAAATTATTATAAACTTATGTAAAATATATTTAGTTGGGTTAGGCTAAATTAAATTGCGCTTGTTATAATAAGGTTAGTTAAGTTTTCTAAGGTTCTTCTGGTACAAAATTATTAATTTTTACATTAACATAAATTAAATATCCTTAAACGTATAAGAGAAAATTTTAGAAAGGACCTAATTTTAAACGAGTTCTTGCTAATTGACCAGTTTTACATATTTGGCACGGTGGCCCTGTAGCACGGTGGCCCTGTAGCACGGTGGCCCTGTAGCACGGTGGCCCTGTGGCACGGTGGCCCTGTAGCACGGTGGCCCTGTGGCACGGTGGCCTTGTGGCACGGTGGCACTGTGGCCCTGTAGCACGGTGGCCCTGTAGCACGGTGGCACTGTAGCACGGTGGTAGAAGAAAATATTCAAAATAGCTTCAGGGAGAACCTTGAGTTTTCCCTGAAGCAAGTTTATTCTTTTCTCTGAGGATGAGGGACCCTAGGACAGTTCCAGAGGTGCTACCTCTCTCTCTCTCTCTCTCTCTCTCTCTCTATATATATATATATATATATATATATATATATATATATATATATATATATATATATATATATATATATATATATATATATATAATACAAATACACAGTGCACTGGACTTAGTGTTGACGTGTGATGTTATAACAAATGCTGTGTTGTTCGTGATTGGTCAGTATTAAAGTATTTTTGTGGATCAAGACTTACATGCTGTTTGTTCATTTTAAAGACTTAATACAAGACTCAATCTTCAGCCTTCCGAGGCTCACTGAATTCACTTTACGCATGTCTCCCTTGCTTCACCAGTATTTACAAAGTACATATAAGTACAATTATCATACATAGTTTAACGTATGTGTAAATTATCCTCCAGGATAACCCAAAAAGAGTCAAGGTGACTTATTGAGACATGGGGGGGGGTCGTTCTCTTGTACTCACCTAATTTTGGTTACAGGGGGTCGATTCATAGCTCCTGGCCCCGCCTTTTCATTGGTCTCGTGTTCTCGTCCTTATCTGGATATCTACCGTGATATCAGCTGGTAAACATGTATATTACGTGTGTTTTTTGGGGAGGGGAGGTGACACACGTTATCACAGTATGTCAGTGTTATGTGATACAGTCTCTCCCCTCACCCCTCTCTCTCTGTTTCCATTCCTCTCTTTATCTACTCCCATTTCCTCTCCCTTTATACCTACTCCCTCTCTTTCCCTTGCTTCTTCCTCTCCCTCTTTTCCCCCTCCCTCTTCATCACATGAGGATTTTCCCTGCTGTCCGCCCCTCCGTCTTGTCACCCAGCTTAAATTTGTCTCCCCTTCCAGTTTTCCTTCCCTATCTCTTCTCTACCCTCCCTTTCCATCCCAGTCTCCTGCTTTTACTCTCTACCTCCTCTAATCTTGTCATTCTTTTCTATTCTTTGCTTGTGGTGACAGAAAAGATGCTCTCTCTCTCTCTCTCTCTCTCTCTCTCTCTCTCTCTCTCTCTCTCTCTCTCTCTCATTTGCTCTCGAAAGTTGCTTATGCTTATTGATTCCTTCTCTCTGCTCTTCCCTCTTCTATCCTTTCCTTTCTCCTCTCCCCTATTTTCTCTCCCTCGTCTTAACTTTCATTTTCCTCTCCTCTTCTCTCCTACCATTACATAGTCTTCTCTCACCCCTTCTTTATCCCGTCCCACTTTTTCCCATTCCTTTTATCTTTTCTCGCTCTTTCTTTTTTATCTCCTTTCTCTCCCCTCGTCTTCATTGCACCCTCCCCTCTTTCACTCCCCCCTCTCTTTCCCCCCACCAGCAACCATAAAGGCCGCACCAGCTGAGTCAATTCCTGGAGACCCTAAAACTAGCGCCCCCCCCGTCCCTTTACTCCCTTCATCTCACCCCCTTCCCCTTTCTCCCCTCTCGCCTCCTCGGCTACCCACTGCGTGTTTGTCACTCTGTACACCAGATAACAATGTTTTACCGTCCCTCCCTCCCTCCCCTCACTCTCCACTCCCCTCACTCTCCACTCCCCTCACTCTCCACTCCCCTCACCCCACATCTTGTGCCATTTATCCTCCGCCGCCGTGGGACGGCAGTATAAGATTTTTTTTTTTTTAAGTTTATCTGGCGCGCGCTCATGCGCGCGCACACCAGACCAGGATAACACAGGTCTGGGTGGGGGAGTCTACCAGAATTATTGAAACTCATCTTACGTACATTATAGGTACATCATAGGTAATCAGAGTTGCAGCCTGGTTGATCGGGCCCTGATCCGCTGGGAGACCTGGTCATGGACCGGGCCGCGGGGGCGTTGACCCCCGGAATGCCCTGTAGGTAGGTACATAGGTATACCTGGAGGGCATTCTGGTCATGGACCGGGCCCCGCACGCGGCCTTGTCCATGGCCAGGCCTTCTGGTGGATCGGGGCTTGATCAACGAGGCTGTTACTGCTGGTCGCACGTAGTCCAACATACGAACCACAGCCCGGCTGATCCGGCACTGACTTTAGGTATCTGTCCAGCTCCCTCTTGAAGACAACCAGGGGTCTATTGGTAATGCCCCTGATGGCTGGTGGGAGGCTGTTGAACAGTCTTGGGCCCCGGACACTTATTGCGTTTTCTTTTAGTGAATCAGTGACGCCCCTACTTTTCACTGGAGGTATATTGCATTGCCTACCAAGTCTTTTCTTTCGTAGGTTGTGATTTCTTTGTGCAGATTAGGGACCAGTCCCTCCAGGATCTTCCAGGTGTAGATTATGATGTATATATCTCGCCTGCGCTCCAGTGAGTACAAGTCAAGTGCTTCCAGTTACGGCGTTTGATGGAACTTATACGTGCAGTAAAGGTTCTCTGTACATTCTCTAGATCTGCAATTTCACCTGCCTTGAATGGAGATGTTAATGTACAACAGTATTCCAGCCTAGAGAGAACAAGTGATTTTAAAAGGATCATCATTGGCTTGGCATCTCTTGTCTTGAATGTTCTCATTATCCATCCTATCAGTTTCCTCGCAGATGTGATGGTGGCATTGTTGTGGTCCTGAAGGTAAGATCCTCTGACATTACCACTCCCAGGTCCTTCACATTACTTTTCCGCTCTATTTTATGATCAGAGGTCAGTGTCATCGACCTCACAATAATCTGAAGGCTCATACATTACAAATTATTTAGGCTTCGCCCGAGATGCTGTATGCTTTGTACGTCTTAATGTTTAGTTTGTCTTGTACAATAATACTGAAATATGGATTAGTACACAAAAAAATATCACTTAGGAGACTGAAACGTGTGGGGGCGACGTTTAGGTCCTACTTGAACTATTATTTAGTCAGACAGTAGTAGGTGTATCAGACCAACATTGATAATCCCATTACTAGTATTACATTAGACTGTTACAAAATTTTTTTGTCGATGTAATAATCATAAAGCAGATCGTTAGTGTCCAAGATTATAAACTTTAGCATTCTTGTAAACCAGAATAATTAATTATCCGGTAGTTGTTACCAGCAGCAACAGTCTGGTTGTCCGGGTAGATATCAAGCAAGTGGGGCCCAAGGCTGGTGTCTGGGAGTAGGAAAACTCTCGAAATTCATCAAAGGTATATCAGAGGTAAAGTTAAGACTCCCCTAAATGCTCTGAGTAACTGGAGTTTACCTGGAGAGAGTTCCGGGGGTCAACGCCCCCGCGGCCCGGTCTGTGACCAGGCCGCCTGGTGGATCAGAGCCTGATCAACCAGGCTGTTACTGCTGGCTGCACGCAAACCAACGTACGAGCCACAGCCCGGCTGGTCAGGAACCGACTTTAGGTGCTTGTCCAGTGCCAGCTTGAAGACTGCCAGGGGTCTGTTGGTAATCCCCCTTATGTATGCTGGGAGGCAGTTGAACAGTCTCGGGCTAGGGAGACTTTCTGTATAGGTCTGAAATGCCAACTATTCTTAAATCACTTGTATTTTGTGTTTTGTTGAAATTATTATTTATTTATTATGATTATTATTATTATTATTATTATTATTGTTGTTGTTGTTTTCCTAGGATGTCATGTCTTGTAGCTCCCGAATTCTTCAGAAGTAAGACTCACAACTTTATCGGTATCTCCAAAATGTTTGACATAACTGCGACTCTTCACCACTTTCCCTCCATATATAAGGAGGGTCATCGACAAACGCCTATAGTTGTCGTTAAGAGGGAAGAGATTCCTCAAAACAGTTCCTGATCTGTCGGGTTGTGGTGCATACGTTGGACAGCGGGAGGCGGTCACTAATGGCTTGATCCATGAGGCCTGGAGAACACTGAACACAAACTGTGCTCAGTGTTCTCCGTTTCTTTCGCCAGAGTTTCCTGTCATGCACCAGAGAGTCTGCCGAATTTGAAATTTGATATCCGTTGTCTTCCCCTGTAGAGGGAACGAGTTGGTATATCCCTTTTGGCGTAGAGGTACACGTAGCAGTGACCAGAGTCGCAGTGTAATACCACAGCTGGATGGTTGCCACAAGTCTGTAGCAAACTCTTCTGAAAAGGAAAGAATTCAAACTACATTAATTAAGCCGGAGACTAAGATATATTACGAGATAATCACAAAATTTACTCCTGGCCTAATTAATTTGCACATTACTGTACTTGTCTAGTGCAGCTTCCAGCATCAGTGAGCTCATCAGGCTCCTGAGGAACTAATTTAGATCAGCACTGGTTATATCGTCTTCCCAGTGTATTTCGTTAAGGTTATGATTTATTTTGTTCTAATTGTTTCTATTTTTTCGATGAAGTTGAATTTGTTGAATTCTCCCTCATGATTCATAGTGTGTGTGTGTGTGTGTGTGTGTGTGTGTCTTGGGCCACTGTTCATGCAGGTCTGTGTTTCGTTTGTGTTATGGTCTGAAGTTGCGGTGTTTGATACCGTTATGTTCCTCATTGTTGGTAAATATGAGGTGTAGGGTGTTTCCCAATCTGGTCGGCTTAGCGATCAGCTGGCTTAAGGCGAATTTATTGCAGAGGTGTAATAGTTGTGTCGTGTGGGACTGCTCCTCTAAACTAGCCTCAGGGACTATGTAATAACAGTCCTTTCTACATACTTCCACTGGAGTCACCTCAAATGGAAATCGCCAAGCAGCAAGATATTTGGGGCTGGGTTCCAAAACAATGTTTGGTCTCACAGTAACTGGTCCCTAAACTGCTTGAATTTATTTCCACTGTTTATATCCAAAAAGAAATCTCTCGCTTGTTACAAAGTTAATATAAAAAATTATATATTTCTGGACTTGATCCCTCTGGCAGCGGTGTGTCTCCTCCTATCAATCACCATAAAGTATAATGTTAATACCAATAATAACAGGAAGAACACCCACCACGGTGAGTTGGGTAAGAGAATTAATAGTGAGACTTCCACATAACAAACTGAATTGTTTATCATCTTAATGGCACTAAAGTTAATTTATGGCAATCAACTTGACTTCTTGATGAATACTGACTGTCATCACTGAATGCATTTGACTCACATAATGGGTCGAGCAACATGCTCACTGCACAAGTCAGGTGTTGATCTTCAAAAGTAAACAAAGAGAAGGAGATACCATTAAACATTGAAATAAACATTATGAAGTTGAAATATAAGACTGACTGTGATCTGGCAGTAGAAGATAATACGAAAATAGTTAAATAAGGACTTTGAGTAGATCTATAACTCACTACAACATGAATGTAGATTTACGGAGTAGTTTGCAGTGTAAACAAACTGAATTTTGTAGTAGCCAGGTTAGACTTGATTACAAGTACTTCTGGCAGTTTGACACACGTGATGACCAAACCAAATGTGAAATACGTGTTGATTCTTAAGGACAGTGTCTTGAACACTGTGTTCTTGGATTGCCACTTACTGAGGAATCCAGAGGTAGTGCACTAGTCGTACAGTCAGTACCCGACCAGTCGGGCTGTGGGTCGTACGTTGGACTAGGTTCGATCAGCAGTAACTGTCTGGTTGATCAGGTCCTGATCCACCAGGAGGCCTGGTCATGGACTGGGCCGCGGGGGCGGTGACCCCTGGAACACCCACCAAGCAGTATTCTATATAATACGTCAATTACTGTTAATGAAAATAAGATAGCAGAAATTTTGGCCACAATGTAACAGCCTCAGACGACCAACATCTAAACAAAAATTATTAATGGATTCTGATTTTCTCTTCTCTCCTTCCCCTTTCTCTTACCCCTTCATTTTTCTTTTCTCTTCCTCTCTCGTCTCCTTCCTCTCCGTCTTTTCTCTTTCGCTCTGCTCCTTCCTTTTTCACACTTTATATTCTCTGCTATTGTCACCTTTACCCTTTTTCATCCTTCTGCATTACCATCTCTCCCTCCCCATCATCTCCCTCTCCCCATCTCCCTTTCCATCATCTCCCCATCTCTCTACATCTCCCTCCCGTTCACCATTCTCACCCCATCATCTCCCCATCTCTCTACATCTCCCTCCCGTTCACCATTCTCACCCCATCCTCTCCATCTCCCTCTTCCCCACCGACCAGTTGTCCCTCACTCCTCCCCTCGTGTCACTTCCCCCTCCATCCCCCCTCTCAACCTGTTTTATGACGTCATAAAACCAATAGCCAGCCACCTGAGCCTGTGATGAGAGGTGGGCAGGGTGAGTGGGGCAGGGTGAGTGGGGCAGGGTTACCTGGAGTGGCTTCCAGGGGTCAGCGTCCCCGCGGCCCGGTCCTAGACTAGTTCTCATGATTGCCGGTGTGATCCATCAAGCTGTTAATGCACAGCCGCCCCACAACTCACCTTCCTGGGATGAAGTATGATTGCTACCCTTTCCTCAGCCGCCCTCCCGCCCCTACGGGTCATATACTTTCCCTTGATAATTCACTTTCCTTCGAGACACTGTATATTCCTTCTCCCGTTTATCCTCTCCCATCCTCTACCCTCTTTTCATATTCTCTCTCTTCAATCACCTCCCTTCTCCCATATTCTCTTCCATCAACTCTCATCATCTCCCCTCTCCTATATCTTCTCTTCCATCATCTTCCCTCTTCCATAATCTCCCTTCCTATTATATCATCTCCCCTCTCACACACCCCAATCTTCCATTCTCTCCTCCATTCTCTTCCCCCGTCCTCTCACCTCTTTCTCTATCCCCCTATTCTGTCTTCTGTCCGTTCCTCTTCCTTTCCTCCCCTTCCCCTCCCCTCCCCTCTCATTTCCGTCATATCAGTGAAGAAATAGTACAGATTTAGGATGACTTATGCAGATTAGTTTAAGCTTAACTTGGCTTTCCGTCTTTTGTATTAAAATGAAAATCCTTCCCTCGTTTGTCTGCTATTTTACCTCTCCCTCCTTCCCCCCCCCCCTCCCCTGCTTCCTAACTGCTGGGGGAGGGAGGGTGAAGGGGGAGGAGAGGAGGGAAGGAAGAGGGAGAGGAAAGGTGAAATGGAAGTAGAGGGGAAGACTATACAAGGAAGGAAGGAGACAGGAGGAAGATACTGCAGGAGAGGATTGATGGGTTGGGGAAGATGGAGGGGGAAGGAGGAATGACCAGAGAAAGAACATTGGAAGGTGGGGAGAGAAGGTTGCAACTTCCTCTTATACTTCTACCTTTTATCATCTTTCATGTTGTCCATTCCTTTCTCAGCTCTTCCTTACCCCTTCTGTTTCTCTCCCTACCCCCCTCACCCCTTCTTTCTGCCCCTACCATCCGTTAATCCACCCCATTACCTTGGACTCTAACCCCTCTCCCAAACCCCTTATTCCAAACCCCTAACCCCCAATTCCAACCCCCGTACCCCCACCCCCGACAAATTACAATAAGGTGGTCATGTTTTAAGAAGTGCAGACAAGAAAATGAATCCTTGCATTGTTCTGTAATTGTGGTTCCCAGTGTGAGAGGGAGGGGGAGGAGAGGGGAGGGTTGGAGGCAAGAGAGGGGGAGGGGGAGAGGGGAGGTTCATTTAAATAATAACTTCTTGGAGGAGACGGGAGTGTGTGGTAGCCAGGCTGAGGCTGTATTTACAAGCACATCTCTCATGACAATAGTAAAACACTTAGAAAAAACTTGAGTACGTCTGTAACCCGCTATGATAACATGACTGATAACCATATTTATTGAGCAAGTGTGTAATGTAAACAGTGACTGATAAGTAGTAGGGAAGTTTACACCTGGTTACGACTTTACAGGTATACCTCTGGTAGTGTGAGACACACACACACACACACACACACACACACACACACACACACACACACCTACCTACCTAGTAGCGACCAGTGAGGAGACGGGGCCGGGAGCTGGGGCTCGATCCGTGCAACCTCAACTGGGTGAGTGCACACACACACACACACACAGGGCCAGGAGCTTGGACTCGACCCCTGCAACCTCAACTAGGTGAGAACTAGGTGAGTACACATACGCACGCACGCATATACAACAGGCCTAGTGTCTAATCGACATGTGCCTAGGACAAAATGGTAACTAACTCGTGGGATTCCTGACTTCGTGGGATCCCTGACTTCGTGGGATCCCTGAGTTCGTGGGATCCCTGACTTCGTGAGACCCCTGACCTTGTGTGATCCCTGACCTTGTAGGACCCATGACCTTGTAGGACCCATGACCTGGTGGGATCCTTGGCTAGAGGGAGTTACAAGGCCCTATGCCCACGCTAATGGGTCTACAAGGCACCATGCCCATGCTGGTGGGCCTACGAGGTTCCATGCCCACGCTGGTGGGCATGGGACCCCCCAGACAACAGTGGGTGTATCATGAGCAATATTCACCCGTCGTGTTAATACCGTCTTGTCAGTATTAACCCTGGTAAGATTTCTGTTGGTATTCAGTATTGATGTTTATTGGACAGTTGTCTTAATGTTTATTGTCTTGGTGATATTCACCTTGAAAGTTGTGAACTTTGAAGACATTCAACTCTGGAGTTGTTCCATTTCAACTCGCTGAAGGGAGTGTTGACCCCCCTCCCCCCCCCTCCCCGATAATTTTACTCTGCGTAGTGTCGAGAATTGTTGCAAGTTGCTAAGTTCATTACACTCACCATCAGCCTGGCGAGACTTAGTTCCAACCACCAACTTGACAAGACTTAAGTCCCAGCTACGAGACTGCGACTTTCTGTCCTCTCCCCTTCCCCTCCCCCTCCCCCTCCCCCCTTCCTTCCTTCCTTCTCTGGAAAGTAACTTTGACAGTTTGAGACGCGACTTCCTGGTCCCGGGAAGTGAACTTTGTAACCTCGCAGAAAGAGCTTTCACTCTCAAACTGGAGATGGTAATTCCCTCCTCCTGCTTCCCCTCCCCCAACAACCGGAACTCTTGCTTCTTAGAGCTGGAGAGACTCTCCGTCTTGGACAGCACTCAGTGAGTGTCCCTGGATCATTACGCTTCTTGTGTCTTCAGGCTCCCTCAGATTTGAGTGTTACTTTTTTGTAGGCGCAGTTGAGTTTGGTTATAAGGTACTGCAATTTGCATTTCCAGTTCTGGTTCTAGGTTTTCTGATTCTGGAACTTGGATTACGAATTCTGGACCTTGGTCTTCTAAATCTAAAACTTTGATTACGACTTCTGGACTTGATTTTCTAGTTCTGAAACGGATTTCTAGTCTTCCTATTGGCATTTTTAGTTACAAGACTTGGATTTCCATCTCTAAAAGTTTTATTTTCAGTATTGGAACTTTGCATTTTGAGTTCTGGAACTTTATTTTTTCACATTCTTTTTTCTTTGTATTTCATTTTTGTGTATATTAATATATATATATATATATATATATATATATATATATATATATATATTTATTTATAAATTTTAGCATACATACAGAGGTACAAAAAAATACAGGTAAGAGCAGCATGCCAAAGCCACTTATATGCATAGCATTACGGGCTGGCTTAAAATTAACTTAAGATTAACTAAGCAATGATGAAATCAGTGATAAGACATTATTGTAAACAGATAACTATAAAATACAAATGAGTATTACAAAGACAGGTCATATGGTTGTATGCATTGCTGTTCATTCAGGTAGTGTATTTAAAAAAAAATAACAAAGTTAGGTTTAACATTTGTGTTATATAATTGTGAGTAACATTTAGGATATACAATTTATATGGTTCAGTTATTCAGTATATATATATATATATATATATATATATATATATATATATATATATATATATATATATATATATATACATATATATACAATTTTAGAAGTGTGCCAGACACCTCAGCTTGTTTAACCTCCAAGAGCAGGAACCGGAGGCTAAGCTGAGAGCCGCAACATTCAGTTTTTCTTCCAACTTCATCTTCCAAGATTTTAACTTTGCTCTCAGGGAGACACACTATGAAACCTTTACTTCGGTACCTTAACTTTCCAGGACTGGATCCCCTCCGACGCTCTGAACGCTGACTTCCAGCATTAAATTTACAGTCGTGAAACCTGATTTTCCAGGGTTGGATATAGGGTCTTATCTCTCCAGTGATGGACTTTTTAACTTTCCTGTCCTAAACCCCTGGGTCTTAACTTTCAAGTGAGGGACTTTGAGTTTTCAACTTTTAATTTCGAGTTAAAGATCTCGAGTTTCCAGTTGTGGAACTTGCTGCTCCAACTTTACACCTCAAACATTTCAGATCAAAGTTTCGACTCTGGAACCTCAGATAGCGAGTTTCCAGTTCTCTCTCTCTCTCTCTTGGTTTTATGCTGACATGCTGCCAAGAAACATCCGGCAAAGTTTGGGGTTTGTATCTGTTTGTCCGTGTGTCGTATTGGTCTCCTAGGTAAGTTGTGACATACTTAGAGCGTGACCAGGTGTACTTAAATGTGTGCAAGGTTATAATTCTCTCTCCTAATCGATTGCACCTTTATTTGTGTTCTTGTCATATATGTTGTAGTGATGGACACATGCCTGCCAATGTTCCTTAACATTCTCCATTCTCTCTCTCTCTCTCTCTCTCTCTCTCTCTCTCTCTCTCTCTCTCTGATATAAGTACCACCCAGGGATAGCGGGTTGACAGAGGCTAACAGTAGTAACATCACCCAGGGGTGATCCTTTTCCAGATTGAGATGGACGCAAGTCATCCCCTTCAGGACCTGAGCCACTTTGTGTACTGTTCTGTTGCTGGCGACTACCAGTCTTCCCTGACAGTAATCCGGGAATGTAGTAGTCCCCGGGCTTTAGTCATTATCAGTATTTATATTACGGCATCAGTCGTAGCTTAGTCCTAGTCATCTCCTAGTAGTGGTAGTAGTAGTCTCCAGTCACTAGTCGTACCTTGGTAGTGGTGGATATTCACCCCTTATGTCTGCTGGAGCTCTTCTCATCACTCCCAGTGAAGAACAAGGAGTGTCATACACACAGAAAGAAAATACTGTATCAGAGGGAAATAACATAATCTTCAAAGGTGACAAATTCCAACAAACTTTACTTAGATACGGAAAGAGCGAAGAACCGGACACGAACAAAAAGTAGTAGTGAACAGAGCAAGATCCAGCATCAGCGAGGTAAAAAGCTCAGTGCCCCAAGGCACTGTCCTGGCACCTCTGTTGTTTCTCATCCTCATAGCAGACATAGAAAAAAACACCCTTCACGCTTTTGTATCATCATTTGCAGATGACTGTAAAAATAAGCATGAAAATCACGACTGTAGAGGACACTGAAAAATTACAGGAAGACATAAGCAGGGTTTTCCAGTGAGCAGTGGAGAACATGACGTTCACTGGTGATAAGTTCCAGCTGCTTAGGTATGGAAAGAATGAAGAACTCAAAAGGAACACTGTATACAAAACTCAGGCCCGGTGGCCTGGTGGCTAAAGCTCCCGCTTCACACACGGAGGGCCCGGGTTCGATTCCCGGCGGGTGGGAACATTTCGACACGTTTCCTTACACCTGTTGTCCTGTTCACCTAGCAGCAAATAGGTACCTGGGTGTTAGTCGACTGGTGTGGGTCGCATCCTGGGGGGCAAGATTAAGGACCCCAATGGAAATAAGTTAGACAGTCCTCGATGACGCACTGACTTTCTTGGGTTATCCTGGGTGGCTAACCCTCCGGGGTTAAAAATCCGAACGAAATCCTATCTTATCTCTTATCTTACCAAATTGAACGAAAGGAGCACGTAAAAGACCTGGGAATAATTATGTCAGCTGACCTTTCTTTTAAAGACCATAACAAGACAAAGATCACGACAGCCAGGAAGATGACGGGGTGGGTATTGTGAACTTTCAAAACAAGGGAAATAATGCCGATGGT
This sequence comes from Cherax quadricarinatus, assembly GCF_038502225.1. Lineage (NCBI taxonomy): Eukaryota > Metazoa > Arthropoda > Malacostraca > Decapoda > Parastacidae > Cherax > Cherax quadricarinatus. The sequence goes on from NC_091321.1 coordinate 18,818,364, forward strand.
GACACTTTTCAAATCACTAGTGCTCCCTCACTTAGAATATTGCTCAGTGCTGACGGCCCCGTTCAAAGCAGGAGAAATGTCGGAGCTGTAACAAATACAGAGATCGTTTACGGCTCACATTGAGCCAGTAAAGCACCTAAATTACTGTGAACGCCTTCAAGTCTTGAACATGTACTCATTGGAGCAGAGGAGATAGAGGTACATGATAATATATACCTGGAAAGTACTCGAGGGTCTGGTCCCAAATCTGCACATTGCTATAACAACATACTGGAGTGAGAGATATGGGAGGAAGTGTTAAACCCAGTGAGGAGCAGGGGTGTGGTGGGGACAATAAGGGAACACTGTATCAACATCCGGGGTCCCAGACTTTTCAACATCTTACCAGAAGATATCAGAAACACTGCTGGAACATGTGTAGAAGCCTTCAAGAGGAAACTGGACAAGTATCTTCACCAGGCACCAGATCAACCAGGCTGTGATGGATATGTGGGGCAGCGGGCCTCCAGCGGAAATAGCCTGGTTGACCAGGCAAGCACCAGACGAGCCTGGCCCATGGCCGGGCTCCGAGGGTAGCGAAACTCTCGAAACTCTTCAAAGGTATATCAGACGAACACAGTATAGAAGAGGCAGGAACGTGTTCAGTGTCTCGGAATTTTAGAACGAATGCTTCAGAAACCTGGAGAGTGATGGATTCCGGCAGATTATAGGCTCTTGGATTAAGAGTCATGCCAGTCATGGTACTTTTCAAATCACTTATACTCTCCCATTTGTAATATTGTTCTGTGCTCACGGCTTCTCTCAAGGCAGGAGAGAGAGCAGGGCTGGAACACGTATAGAGGTCGTTTAATGGCTGTATGGAGTTAATGGAATATTTAAAATTCTAGGAACTCGGTGTTCATTAAAAACTGCAAGAAACCCCTCTCACGGGCCCTAAGTATGCTATGGAGGAGCTTAGACACATGCGAGATTCCACAGTCACTAAAAACAACAGATATAGCCCTACTCCATGAAGGTGGCAGCAAAGCAGTAGCTAAGAACTATAGACCAACAGCTTTAACGTCCCACATCATAAAAATCTTTGAAAGAGTTCTAAGAAGCAGGATAGCAAACCACCTGGACTCCCAAAAATTGCACAACCCAGGGCAACATAGTTTCAGAGCAGGTCGCTCCTGCCTTTCGCAACTGCTTGACCACTATGATATGGTCCTAGATGCACTGGAAAACAAACAGAATGCGGATGTAGTATACACAGACTTTGCAAAAGCCTTTGACAAGTGCGACCATGGTGTAATAGCACACAAAATGCGTGCTAAAGGGATAACCGGCAAAGTAGGCAGATGGATCTTCAACTTTCTAACCAATCGCACACAAAGAGTAGTGGTAAACAGAGTTAAATCAGATGCTGCCATAGTGAAGAGCTCTGTCCCACAAGGCACAGTACTCGCACCTATCCTGTTCCTTATTCTCATATCAGACATAGACAGAGATGTAAACCACAGCACTGTATCATCTTTTGCAGACGATACTAGGATCTGCATGAGACTGTCATCCATTGAGGACACGGCAAAGCTCCAAGAAGATATAAACCGTTTTCCAATGGGCAACAGAGAAGAATATCATGTTCAATGAAGACAAATTCCAACTACTTCGTTATGGAAAACTGGAGGAAATAATAACTAGAACTGAGTATACTACAAACTCCAATCACACAATAGAGCGGAAAAGTAATGTGAAGGACCTTGGAGTGGTAATGTCTGAAGATCTCACCTTCAAGGACCACAACAATGCCACTATTACATCTGCCAGGAAACTGATAGGATGGATAATGAGAACATTCAAGACAAGAGATGCTAAGCCAATGATCCTTTTTAAATCACTTATTCTCTCTAGGCTGGAATACTGCTGTACATTAACATCCCCATTCAAGGCAGGTGAAATTGCAGAGAACCTTTACTGCACGTATAAGTTCCATGAAACACCTTAACTACTGGGAAAGTCTGGAAGCACTTGACTTGTACTCACTAGAGCGCAGGCGAGAGAGATATATCGTAATCTACACCTGGAAGATTCTGAAGGGACTGGTCCCTAATATGCACACAACAATCACTCCATACGAAAGCAAAAGACTTGGCAGGCGATGCAACATACCCCCAGTGAAAAGTAGGGGCGTCACTGGTACACTAAGAGAAAATACAATAAGTGTCCGGGGCCCAAGACTGTTCAACAGCCTTTCCACCAGCAGTAAGGGGCATTACGGGAAGACCCCTGGTTGTCTTCAAGAGGGAGCTGGACAGATACCTAAAGACGGTGCCGGATCAGCCGGGCTGTGGTTCGTACGTTGGATTACGTGCGGCCAGCAGTAACAGCCTCGTTGATCAGGCCCTGATCCACCGGGAGGCCTGGTCGTGGACCGGGCCGCGGGGACGTTGATCCCCGGAATGCCCTCCAGGTAGACTTGAAATGTGCTCCGTTCAACGGAGGAGAGAGAGAGAGAGATAAATGTTGATGTATACATGGAAGGTTCTTGAGAGTCAGGCCCCTAATCTGCACATTAACATAAGTCCTTGTTTTACAAAGAGATATGGAAGGAGGTGTAGAATGAATCCAGTGAAAAGCAAGGGTGCAACAGCCTGGTTGCTCAGGGAGGTCTGACCTCAGGCCGGTGTGCCAGGCTCAAAGTATCCTTCAAGTTGCTGTACAATCAATTCTCCTTTTCCAATTTGGCGTCCTTTTTTCCCCTCCTCCTCCTCGTCCTTCACACGAGCAGCAGCAGCAATGGTGCAACACCACACAGTGGAAGATAAAGGGAGGGTGGTGGCGAGCAGTGGAGTTCTTCTGAGTGTAAATATCTCTGGTGGTGGTGGGTTCCTATCTCCTCTCCACTTCCTGCCCCTCGCTGCCCCGGATGACGGGCAAGGGGAAGGGACGGCGCCCGGGGAAGAGGCAGGGGCGGTACTCACTTATATGTGGTTGTAGGGGTCGAGTCTCAGCTCCAGATCCCTGTCTCTTCGCTAGCTGCTTATGAATTCACTCTCCTGAGATTCTTATCATACCTCATCCTTAAGCTATGTAGTATAGTTCTTGATCAGTCGGGACGTGTTGCATACGTTGGACTACGGGCGCAAAGTACTTACAGCTTGATATATGAAGCCAGCAACCTGAGGCCTGGTCTGGGAATGGGTCGCCGACCTCTGGAAACCACTGCAGGTAAACACAACACTGTCAGGGTCGCTTCACTTCAACAGAAGAAATACTTCCTAACATTCCTGTGGCTCATCAGTTTCCAGCGGCGCCATCAGGTTGCTGTTTCTCGCCTCTCGAACAATCTGTCAATGGCTATGCTATCGGGCGCTAATACACCTATAGGCCTGGCCATTACCGGGTCACGGGGGCGTTGACCCCAGGAACACCCACAGGTAGATTCTAGGTAAAGTATCAATTACTCTCAGTATTTTGTACGTTATCTTATCACCTCTGATACTCTTGTTCTCTGTCATCAGGTTTAACTCTCTTAATATCTCAGAGGTCATAGTCCCTTAGCTCCGGGACCAGGTGTGGCCTTGTTACAAAAAACGTGATTCTAAAAGCTTAGAGATCTCCAGTGAATACTAGAAAGGACTGCCCTTCTAGCATCCAGCCTGTTACTGGGTTTTCGTAACAAGTAGTCAGTATCCTTGTCCAATTATCCATTGGAATTCAGTATGATTCAATAGTGCTTCAGGATTACAACTGGTAGGCTACTAACTAGAGAAATTAAAATTTAATAAATTTATTAATTAAGTTGTCTAGGCGTATATCAAATTAAATTAATCACAGTAATCAACAAAATAAGAATAATCACTTCTCTCGTGTACAGTAGTATTGTGCTGAAAGCACATATCACATTTATAATTCTTAAGTACCGTCTGGTACATTAACATTTAATAATACAATATACAAATAAGTTTATTTGTATGTGTATAAGTGCTCAAAGTAGTTCGCTATGTCTCACGACTCGACTAGACTTAAACAAGTGACTGACAAAGTCCTCAAATAAGCTAACTTCTTGACCAACTGGCAATCAGAACAGTCTGCTTGAACAATAAAAAGAATGCTAAGCCCAATAGCAATATAACAAGCAACTGCGACACAAAATCAGGAACAAGGAGATAATATAACGATACTAAGTAGGGACCATCAGCAGATCCTCCACAAGTCACAAAACTCCCATACTACTGAATCTAAGTTCAGCATAAGAAAATCACCGACTGTGATAGTACACAGATACCAGTACAAGTTAGGTCAGAAGCTACAGCTCAGGACCTGAGTTGCTCAGAGTGTCTTTGTGACACACAACCTCAGTACAACGTTGAAAATCACTAAGTCTATACAATGTTCTGTGAACAGAGTCCCACAGAACCTACAAGAAAGCTAGAGACGATCTTCCAACAAGGGCCTATAAGAGAGATTTAGGCACTTGTCAGGGATACGTCCAACCACCAAGAGAGTCTAGACCAGACTGAATACTTCAGGTGAGGTGAGGAAACCCCTCCCCTCGATCATGTGATAGCTCCGTGGACAGCTGCAGCTCAGCAACAGAAGCCGGCAGAGTAACGAGCCACAAGCGATAATTACAGTAGTTAGACAATCAAGACTTGAACTTTGAGCACATGTGTGTCACATCCTACCTAACAACAGGTAACTAAGTCAAATAATAATATAAAGCAATATATTTACGATTTAGCTATTATCGCAAATATAAGCAATATAAAATTATATGAAATGATAATATAATATATACATATACATTGCAACCCATTCAGGGGTTGCAACAGGCCTTGACCAGGTGTGGCCTTGACCAGGTGTGACCCTGACCAGGTTTGGGTTCCATACTGGTGATGCATACTTAAGTATGGGCCTGACACATGCCGTGTGAAGTGTCGTGATCGTGAATAACACCTTGGTTAAGTTCCTGGAACTTGCTTAAGTTTCCCTGACGGGCATTTACTACAATAGTGATTTGATTGATGTGTGTCTCAGGCGGTGTGGTGTGTGGTGTCTGTAGTGGTGTGTATAGTGTGGTGTGGGTGGTGTGGTGTGTATAGTGTGGTGTGGGTGGTGTGGTGTGTATAGTGTGGTGTGGGTGGTGCTGAATCACTTTCTAGAAGTGAGTTGAGGATAACCACTACCAAAACATCCCCACCATTGTAACACCCTCACCACTACCACCATCAATACCACTACCACCATCACTACCATCACCACTGCCATCACCATCACTACCATCACTACCATTACCACCACTACTACCACAATCACTACCATCACCACCACTACTACCATCACCACCACTACCACCGTCACTACCATCACTACCACTATCACTATCATCACCACCACCGTCACTACCACCATCACTACCATCACCACCACTACCATCACTGTCATCACTACCACTGCCATCACTACCACTACCACCATCACCAGCAGTACCACCATCACTACTACCACTACCACCAACACTACCATCACCACCACTACCACCGTCACTACCATCACCACCACCGTCACTACCATCACCAGCAGTACCACCATCACTACCATCACCACCACTACCACCGTCACTACCATCACCACCACCGTCACTACCATCACCACCACTACCACCGTCACTACCATCACCACCACTACCACCGTCACTACCATCACCACCACTACCACTGTCACTACCATCACCACCACTACCACCATCACTACCATTACCACCATCACTACCATCACTGCCATCACTACCACCATCACTACCATCACCACCACTACCACCATCACCACTACCACCGTCACTACCATCACCACCACTACCACTACCACCGTCACTACCATCACCACCGTCACTACCATCACCAAAACTACCACCATCACTATCATCACCACCACCGTCACTACCATCACCACTACCACCGTCACTACCATCACTACCATCACCACCACTACCACCATCACTACCATCACCACCACTACAACAACTCTGCTGGTTGTCCTCCGCCAGCGTCCACAAACTTGACAAGTATAAAAACATTGCCTCTGTAAATTTGCTTTGTACCAACTAATTTTAAGTTTTCGCCTAACAATTGAGTCGTGTGTCCAGGTTTGTAAACCCGTAAAAACTCTCCACCAAATTTACATTTACCCATGGAAAAAAAAGGATGTACAAGGTGGTACAATACCACACACAGCACCCTGCACTAAGAGGTTAGTACAGTTGTACATTCTTGTCTAGCTGTACAAACTCAGTAGTAATGGCTGATCTAACTTGTACATTTAGTTTACCTTTGATATACCTTTGATGAGTTCAGAGTCTTTCTGCTACTACATGTGACAATATCTGCAGTGTGTCTGCTAGTGCACAGTTTTAAGAGCAGGTATGATACAGTCCAAGAAATCAGTTATATCAGTCGAGAGGGAGTCGATCCAGGAATCATGGTCCCCGCGTCTCGGTCTCATCTCAGGACTCCTGTGTGACGTTCTTTTAAGTATTTTGTACTCTCTCTCTCTCTCTCATTGATGTTGAGTCCCTTAACGTTGTTAAAATAAGCTACTACTGCATATATTTTAGCAAACACCCTGAATTTGTAACAGCTGAAATGTAAATAGTAAATATATATGCAAATGCACTCATGTTAACCCCTTTGAGGCCTGGTTCCTAGTCCCTGGGAGTATCCATATGCTGGTTCCTAGTCCCTGGGAGTATCCATATGCTGGTTCCTAGTCACTGGGAGTATCCATATGCTGGTTCCTAGTCCCTGGGAGTATCCATATGCTGGTTCCTAGTCCCTGGGAGTATCCATATGCTGGTTCCTAGTCCCTGGGAGTATCCATATGCTGGTTCCTAGTCCCTGGGAGTATCCATATGCTGGTTCCTAGTCCCTGGGAGTATCCATATGCTGGTTCCTAGTCCCTGGGAGTATCCATATGCTGGTTCCTAGTCCCTGGGAGTATCCATATGCTGGTTCCTAGTCCCTGGGAGTATCCATATGCTGGTTCCTAGTCCCTGGGAGTATCCATATGCTGGTTCCTAGTCCCTGGGAGTATCCATATGCTGGTTCCTAGTCCCTGGGAGTATCCATATGCTGGTTCCTAGTCACTGGGAGTATCCATATGCTGGTTCCTAGTCCCTGGGAGTACCCATATGCTGGTTCCTAGTCCCTGGGAGTATCCATATGCTGGTTCCTAGTCCCTGGGAGTATCCATATGCTGGTTCCTAGTCACTGGGAGTATCCATATGCTGGTTCCTAGTCCCTGGGAGTATCCATATGCTGGTTCCTAGTCCCTGGGAGTATCCATATGCTGGTTCCTAGTCCCTGGGAGTATCCATATGCTGGTTCCTAGTCCCTGGGAGTATCCATATGCTGGTTCCTAGTCACTGGGAGTATCCATATGCTGGTTCCTAGTCCCTGGGAGTACCCATATGCTGGTTCCTAGTCCCTGGGAGTATCCATATGCTGGTTCCTAGTCACTGGGAGTATCCATATGCTGGTTCCTAGTCCCTGGGAGTATCCATATGCTGGTTCCTAGTCCCTGGAAGTATCCATATGATGGTTCCTAGTCCCTGTGAGTATCCATATGCTGGTTCCTAGTCCCTGGGAGTATCCATATGCTGGTTCCTAGTCCCTGGGAGTATCCATATGCTGGTTCCTAGTTCCTGGGAGTATCCATATGCTGGTTCCTAGTCCCTGGGAGTATCCATATGCTGGTTCCTAGTCCCTGGGAGTATCCATATGCTGGTTCCAAGTACCTGGGAGTATCCATATGCTGGTTCCTAGTCCCTGGGAGTATCCATATGCTGGTTCCTAGTCCCTGGGAGTATCCATATGCTGGTTCCTAGTCCCTGGGAGTATCCATATTCTGGTTCCTAGTCCCTGGGTGTATCCATATGCTGGTTCCTAGTCCCTGGGAGTATCCATATGCTGGTTCCTAGTTCCTGGGAGTATCCATATGCTGGTTCCTAGCCCCTGGGAGTATCCATATGCTGGTTCCTAGCCCCTGGGAATATCCATATGCTGGTTCCTAGCCCCTGGGAGTATCCATATGCTGGTTCCTAGTCCCTGGGAATATCCATATGCTGGTTCCTAGCCCCTGGGAGTATCCATATGCTGGTTCCTAGTCCCTGGAAGTATCCATATGCTGGTTCCTAGCCCCTGGGAGTATCCATATGCTGGTTCGTAGTCCCTGGGAGTATCCATATGCTGGTTCCTAGTCCCTGGGAGTATCCATATGCTGGTTCCTAGCCCCTGTGAGTATCCATATGCTGGTTCCTAGCCCCTGGAAGTATCCATATGCTGGTTCGTAGTCCCTGGGAGTATCCATATGCTGGTTCCTAGTTCCTGGGAGTACCCATATGCTGGTTCCTAGTCCCTGGGAGTATCCATATGCTGGTTCCTAGTCCCTGGGGGTATCCCTATGCTGGTTCCTAGTCCCTGGGAGTATCCATATGCTGGTTCCTAGCCCCTTGGAGTATTCATATGCTGGTTTCTAGCCCCTGGGAGTATCCATATGCTGGTTCCTAGTCCCTGGGAGTATCCATATGCTGGTTCCTAGTCCCTTGGAGTATCCATATGCTGGTTCCTAGTCCCTGGGAGTATCCATATGCTGGTTCCTAGCCCCTAGGAGTATCCATATGCTGGTTCCTAGCCCCTGGGAGTATCCATATGCTGGTTCATAGTCCCTGGGAGTATCCATATGCTGGTTCCTAGTCCCTGGGAGTATCCATATGCTGGTTCCTAGTCCCTGGGAGTATCCATATGCTGGTTCCTAGCCCCTGGGAGTATCCATATGCTGGTTCCTAGCCCCTGGGAGTATTCATATGCTGGTTCCTAGTCCCTGGGAGTATCCATGTGCTGGTTCCTAGCCCCCTGGGAGTATCCAATGCTGGTTCCTAGTCCCTGGGAGTATCCATATGCTGGTTCCTAGCCCCTGGGAGTATCCATATGCAGGTTCCTAGTCCCTGGGAGTATCCATATGCTCGTTCCTAGTCCCTGGGAGTATCCATATGCTGGTTCCTAGTCCCTGGGAGTATCCATATGCTCGTTCCTAGTCCCTGGGAGTATCCATATGCTCGTTTCTAGTCCCTGGGAGTATCCATATGCTGGTTCCTAGCCCCTGGGAGTATCCATATGCTGGTTCCTAGTCCCTGGGAGTATCCATATGCTCGTTCCTAGTCCCTGGGAGTATCCATATGCTCGTTCCTAGTCCCTGGGAGTATCCATATGCTCGTTCCTAGCCCCTGGGAGCATCCATATGCTGGTTCCTAGCCCCTGGGAGTATCCATATGCTGGTTCCTAGTCCCTGGGAGTATCCATATGCTGATTCCTAGTCCCTGGGAGTATCCATATGCTGGTTCCTAGTTCCTGGGAGTATCCATATGCTGGTTCCTAGTCCCTGTGAGTATCCATATGTTGGTTCCTAGCCCCTGGGAGTATCCATGTGCTGGTTCCTAGCCCCTGGGAATATCCATGTGCTGGTTCCTAGCCCCTGGGAGTATTCATATGCTGGTTCCTAGTCCCTGGGAGTATCCATATGCTGGTTCCTAGCCCCTGGGAGTATCCATATGCTGGTTCCTAGCCCCTGGGAGTATCCATACGCTGGTTCCTAGCCCCTGGGAGTATCCATATGCTGGTTCCTAGCCCCTGGGAGTATCCATATGCTGGTTCCTAGCAACTGGGAGTATCCATATGCCGGTTCCAAGCCCCTGGGAATATACATATCCTGGTTCCTAGCCCCTGGGAGTATCCTTATGCTGGTTTCTAGCCCCTGAGAATATCCATATGCTGGTTCCTAGCCCCTGGGAGTATCCATATGCTGGTTCCTAGCCCCTGGGAGTATCCATATGCTGGTTCCTAGCCCCTGGGAGTATCCATATGCTGGTTCCTAGTCCCTGGGAGTAACCATATGCTGGTTCCTAGCCCCTGGGAGTATCCATATGCTGGTTCCTAGCCCCTGGGAGTATCCATATGCTGGTTCCTAGTCCCTGGGAGTATCCATATGCTGATTCCTAGTCCCTGGGAGTATCCATATGCTGGTTCCTAGTCCCTGTGAGTATCCATATGCTGGTTCCTAGTCCCTGCGAGTATCCATGTGCTGGTTCCTAGCCCCTGGTAGTATCCATATGCTGGTTCCTAGCCCCTGGGAGTATCCATATGCTGGTTCCTAGCCCATGGGAGTATCCATATCCTGGTTCCTAGCAACTGGGAGTATCCATATGCTGGTTCCAAGCCCCTGGGAATATACATATCCTGGTTCCTAGTCCCTGGGAGTATCCTTATGCTGGTTCCTAGCCCTGGGAATATCCATATTTTGGTTCCTAGCCCCTGGGAATATCCATATGCTGGTTCCTAGCCCCTGGGAGTATCCATATGCTGGTTCCTAGCCCCTGGGAGTATCCATATGCTGGTTCCTAGCCCCTGGGAGTATTCATATGCTGGTTCCAAGTCCCTGGGAGTATCCATATGCTAGTTCCTGGGCGTATCCATATGCTGGTTCCTAGCCCCTGGGAGTATCCATATGCTGGTTCCTAGCCCCTGGGAGTATCCATATTCTGGTTCCTAGCCCCTGGGAGTATCCATATACTGGTTCCTAACCCCTGGGAGTATCCATATGCTGGTTCCTAGCCCCTGGGAGTATCCATATGCTGGTTCCTAGCCCCTGGGAATATCCATATGCTGGTTCCTAGCCCCTGGGAGTATCCATATGCTGGTTCCTAGCCCCTGGGAGTATCCATAAGCTGGTTCCTAGCCCCTGGGAGTATCCATATGCTGGTTCCTAGCCACTGGGAGTATCCATATGCTGGTTCCTAGCCCCTGGGAGTATCCATATTCTGGTTCCTAGCCCCTGGGAGTATCCATATGCTGGTTCCTAGCCCCTGTCGGTATCCATATGCTGGTTCCTACCCCCTAATATACAGGGCCTTAAGCCATCCACCAACAACAAAATACCTTTTATCAGTGGACTTCTAGTGGAGTCTAATGCAATGTTTGCAGCCTTCACAGAGACTCACACAAAAGATCACTTTGACAGTGAAATATGGATAAGTGGTTACAACCTTTTTAGATGCGACAGAAAAAACAGGCAACAAGGGGAGGTTGGCCTGTATGTCAAAGAGTCCCTTATCTGCACGGAGTTGCTGAACACCACAAATGAGGTAGTTGAAGTTCTATCAATAAAGATCGAGAACCAAAACCTAGTCATTGTGGTTTTATACAAGCCACCAGATACAACCTCCCAACAGTTCAAGGAACAGCTACTGAAAATCGATTACTGTTTGGAAAACCTTCCAGCTCCATCCCCAAACATCTTACTGCTTGGTGATTTCAACCTAAGGCATACAAAATGGAAAAATGTAGCAAATAATGTTATAGCTGAAACAATCCCCGGAGGTAGCGCAGATGAAAGGTCACACACACACGAGCTACTAAGTCTCTGCGAAAAACACACCTTAAGCCACCAGATAGTGGAGCCAACAAGACTAGAAAACACACTTGACCTTATCTTCACAAATAATGAGGACCTGATAAGAGACATAAGAATATCAAAAACAACTAATTCCGATCACAATCTAATCGAAGTCCAGACGTACATGCATAGGGGTCCTGAACAGCAGAATGCATGTACCGGTGAAGGTGTCTTCACAAAATACAATTTCAACAACAAGAACATCAACTGGGACCAGGTAAACCATGTCCTAAACGAAACATGTTGGGAAGATGTCTTAAATGACATGGACCCAAACCAGTGCCTTGAAAGGATCAACTTCCTGGTAGCCGAAGCATGTTCTAGGCATATTCCCCTAAGAAAGAAGAAGAGCAGGAGTAAACTGGAGAGAAAAAGACGCTCCCTCTACAGAAGACGACGAAGAGTCACTGAGCTCCTCAGGAGTGCTAGAATATCTGATACACGAAAGGAGGCGCTGACCAGGGAAGTGGAAACTATCGAACTTAAGCTAAATGACTCTTACAGGAACCAGGAGAGGCAGGAGGAGCTTAAAGCTATTAGTGAAATTGAAAGAAATTCCAAATATTTCTTTTCATATGCCAAAAACAAGGCAAATACCACATCTAGTATCGGGCCCTTACTCAGACAGGATGGGACTTACACAGACGACAACAAGGAAATGAGTGAAATATTGAAATCCCAGTACGACTCTGTGTTTAGTGAACCACTAATCGGTCTGAGGATCGACGACCCAAATGATTTCTTCATGAATGAGCCTCAAAACTCCATAAATGTATGCCAGATTTCCGACATTACCCTAACTCCGATAGATTTCGAAAAAGCCATTGACAACATGCCTATGCACTCAGCCCCGGGCCCAGACTCGTGGAACTCTGTTTTCATTAAGAACTGCAAGAAACCCCTCTCGCGTGCCCTAAGTACACTATGGAGGAGGAGCTTGGACATGGGTGAAATTCCACAGTCACTTAAAACAACGGATATAGCCCCGCTCCATAAAGGTGGCAGCAAAGCATTAGCTAAGAACTATAGACCAATAGCTCTGACGTCCCACATCATAAAAATCTTTGAAAGAGTGCTAAGAAGCAGGATTGCAAATCACCTGGATTCCCAAAATCTGCACAATCCAGGGCAACATGGGTTCAGGGCAGGTCGCTCCTGCCTCTCACAACTACTGGATCACTATGACATGGCCTTGGATGCACTGGAAGAAAATCAGAATGCAGATGTAATATACACAGACTTTGCAAAAGCATTTGACAAATGCGATCATGGCGTAATAGCCCATAAAATACGTGCTAAAGGAATAACTGGGAAAGTGGGGAGATGGATCTTCAACTTCCTAACAAATCGAACACAAAGAGTAGTGGTCAACAGAGTTAAATCGGAGGCTGCCATAGTGAAGAGCTCTGTTCCACAAGGCACAGTACTCGCCCCCATCTTATTCCTTATCCTCATATCAGACATAAACAGAGATATACACCACAGCACCGTATCATCCTTTGCGGATGATACTAGGATCTGCATGAGGCTGTCATCTGCTGAGGACGCGGTTAACCTCCAAGAAGATATAAACAAAGTTTTCCAGTGGGCAACGGTAAACAATATGATGTTCAATGAGGACAAATTCCAACTACTCCGTTATGGAAAACTGGAGGAGATAATAACTAGAACAGAGTATACTACTGACTCCGGCCATACAATAGAGCGGAAAAATAATGTAAGGGACCTGGGAGTAGTAATGTCTGAGGATCTCACTTTCAAGGATCACAACAGTGCCACGATCGCACGTGCAAAGAAAATGATAGGATGGATAATGAGAACTTTCAAAACGAGAGATGCCAAGCCCATGATGATCCTTTTCAAATCACTTGTTCTCTCTAGGCTGGAATACTGCTGTACATTAACATCTCCATACAAAGCAGGTGAAATCGCAGATCTAGAGAGTGTACAGAGATCCTTTACTGCACGTATAAGCTCTGTCAAGCACCTTAACTACTGGGAACGCTTGAAAGCACTTGACTTGTACTCGTTGGAACGCAGGAGGGAGAGATATATCATAATCTACACTTGGAAAATCTTGGAAGGAATGGTCCCAAATCTGCACACAGAAATCACTCCCTACGAAAGTAAAAGACTGGGCAGGCGATGCAAAATGCCGCCAATAAAAAGTAGGGGCGCCATTGGTACACTAAGAGAAAACACCATAAGTGTCCGGGGCCCAAAACTGTTCAACAGCCTCCCATCAAGCATTAGGGGAATTGCCAATAAACCCCTGGCTGCCTTCAAGGGAGAGCTGGACAGATACCTAAAGTCAGTGCCGGATCAGCCGGGCTGTGGCTCGTACGTCGGACTGCGTGCGGCCAGCAGTAACAGCCTAGTTGATCAGGCCCTGATCCATCGGGAGGCCTGGTCGTGGACCGGGCCGCGGGGGCGTTGATCCCCGGAATAACCTCCAGGTAACCTCCAGGTAACCCTGGGAGTATCCATATGCTGGTTCCTAGCCCTTGGGAATATCCATATGCTGGTTCCTAGCCCCTGGGAGTATCCATATGCTGGTTCCTAGCCCCTGGGAGTTTCCATATGCTGGTTCCTATCCCCAGGGAGTATCCATATGCTGGTTCCTAGCCCCTGGGAATATCCATATCCTGGTTCCTAGCCCCTGGGAGTATCCTTATGCTGGTTGCTAGCTCCTGGGAATATCCATATGCTGGTTCCTAGCCCCTGGGAATATCGATATGCTGGTTCCTAGCCCCTGGGAATATCCATTTGCTGGTTCCTACCCCTAGGAGTATCCATATGCTGGTTCCTAGCCCCTGGGAATATCCATGTGCTGGTTCCTAGCCTCTGGAAATATCCATATGCTGGTTCCTAGCCCTTAGGAATATCCATATGCTGCTTCCTAGCCCCTGGGATTATCCATATGCTGGGTCCTAGCCCCTGGGAGTATCCATATGCTGGTTCCTAGCCCCTGGGAGTATCCATATGCTGGTTTCTAGCCCCTGGGAGTATCCATATGCTGGTTCCTAGACCCTGGGAGTATCCATATGCTGGTTCCTAGCCCCTGGGAGTATCCATATGCTGGTTCCTGGTCCCTGGGAGTATCCATATGCTGGTTCCTAGTCCCTAGGAGTATCCATATGCTCGTTTCTAGTCCCTGGGAGTATCCATATGCTGGTTCCTAGCCCCTGGGAGTATTCATATGCTGGTACCTAGTCCCTGGGAGTATCCATATGCTGGTTCCTAGCCCCTGGGAGTATCCATATGCTGGTTCCTAGTCCCTGGGAGTATCCATATGCTGGTTCCTAGCCCCTGGGAGTATCCATATGCTGGTTCCTAGTCCCTGGGAGTATCCATATGCTGGTTCCTAGTCCCTGGGAGTATCCATATGCTGGTTCCTAGTCCCTGGGAATATCGATATGCTGGTTCCTAGCCACTGGGAATATCCATTTGCTGGTTCCTACCCCTTGGAGTATCCATATGCTGGTTCCTAGCCCCTGGGAATATCCATGTGCTGGTTCCTAGCCCCTGGGAATATCCATATGCTGGTTCCTAGCCCTTAGGAATATCCATATGCTGCTTTCTAGCCCCTGGGAGTATCCATATGCTGGTTCCTAGCCCCTGGGAGTATCCATATGCTGGTTCCTAGCCCCTGGGAGTATCCATATGCTGGTTCCTAGCCCCTGGGAGTATCCATATGCTGGTTCCTAGTCCCTGGGAGTATCCATATGCTGGTTCCTAGTCCCTGGGAGTATCCATATGCTGGTTCCTAGTCCCTGGGAATATCGATATGCTGGTTCCTAGCCCCTGGGAATATCCATTTGCTGGTTCCTACCCCTTGGAGTATCCATATGCTGGTTCCTAGCCCCTGGGAATATCCATGTGCTGGTTCCTAGCCCCTGGGAATATCCATATGCTGGTTCCTAGCCCTTAGGAATATCCATATGCTGCTTTCTAGCCCCTGGGAGTATCCATATGCTGGTTCCTAGCCCCTGGGAGTATCCATATGCTGGTTCCTAGCCCCTGGGAGTATCCATATGCTGGTTCCTAGCCCCTGGGAGTATCCATATGCTGGATCCTAGCCCCTGGGAGTATCCATATGCTGGTTCCTAGTCCCTGTGAGTATCCATATGCTGGTTCCTAGTCCCTGGGAGTATCCATATGCTCGTTCCTAGTCCCTGGGAGTATCCATATGCTGGTTCCTAGCCCCTGGGAGTATTCATATGCTGGTTCCTAGTCCCTGGTAGTATCCATATGCTGGTTACTAGCCCCTGGGAGTATTCATATGCTGGTTCCTAGTCCCTGGGAGTATCCATATGCTGGTTCCTAGCCCCAGGGAGTATCCATATGCTGGTTCCTAGTCCCTGGGAGTATCCATATGCTGGTTCCTAGTCCCTGGGAGTATCCATATGCTGGTTCCTAGCCCCTGGGAGTATCCATATGCTGGTTCCTAGTCCCTGAGAGTATCCATATGCTGGTTCCTAGTCCCTGGGAGTATCCATATGCTCGTTCCTAGTCCCTGGGAGAATCCATATGCTCGTTCCTAGTCCCTGGGAGTATCCATATGCTGGTTCCTAGCCCCTGGGAGTATCCATATGCTGGTTCCTAGTCCCTGGGAGTATCCATATGCTCGTTCCTAGTCCCTGGGAGTACCCATATGCTCGTTCCTAGTCCCTGGGAGTATCCATATGCTGGTTCCTAGCCCCTGGGAGCATCCATATGTTGGTTCCTAGCCCCTGGGAGTATCCATATGCTGGTTCCTAGTCCCTGGGAGTATCCATATGCTGATTCCTAGTCCCTGGGAGTATCCATATGCTGGTTCCTAGTCCTGGGAGTATCCATATGCTGGTTCCTAGTCCCTGTGAGTATCCATATGCTGCTTCCTAGTCCCTGGGAGTATCCATATGCTGGTTCCTAGCCCCTGGGAGTATCCATATGCTGGTTCCTAGCCCCTGGGAATATCCATGTGCTGGTTCCTAGCCCCTTGGAGTATTCATATGCTGGTTCCTAGTCCCTGGGAGTATCCATATCCTGGTTCCTAGCCCATGGGAGTATCCATATGCTGGTTCCTAGCCCCTGGGAGTATCCATATGCTGGTTCCTAGCCCCTGGGAGTATCCATATGTTGGTTCCTAGCCCCTGGGAGTATCCATATGCTGGTTCCTCGCCCCTGGGAGTATCCATATGCTGGTTCCTAGCAACTGGGAGTATCCATTTGCCGGTTCCAAGCCCCTGGGAATATACATATCCTGGTTCCTAGCCCCTGGGATTATCCTTATGCTGGTTCTTAGCCCCTGGGAATATCCATATGCTGGTTCCTAGCCCTTTGGAGTATCCATATGCTAGTTCCTAGCCCCTGGGAGTATCCATATGCTGGTTCGTAGCCCCTGGGAGTATCCTTATGCTGGTTCCTAGTCCCTGGGAGTATCCATATGCTGGTTCCTAGCCCCTGTGAGTATCCATATGCTGGTTCCTAGCCCCTGGGAGTATCCATATGCTGGTTCCTAGTCCCTGGGAGTATCCATATGCTGATTCCTAGTCCCTGGGAGTATCCATATGCTGGTTCCTAGTACCTGGGAGTATCCATATGCTGGTTCCTAGTCCCTGTGAGTATCCATATGCTGGTTCCTAGTCCCTGCGAGTGTCCATACGCTGGTTCCTAGCCCCTGGGAGTATCCATATGCTGGTTCCTAGCCCCTGGGAGTATCCATATGCTGGTTCCTAGCAACTGAGAGTATCCATATGCTGGTTCCAAGCCCCTGGGAATATACATATCCTGGTTCCTAGCCCCTGGGAATATCCTTATGCTGGTTCCTATCCCTGGGAATATCCATATTTTGCTTCCTAGCCCCTGGGAATATCCATATGCTGGTTCCTAGCCCCTGGGAGTATCCATATGCTGGTTCGTAGCCCCTGGGAGTATCCATATGCTGGTTCCTAGTCCCTGGGAGTATCCATATGCTGGTTCCTAGCCCCTGGGAGTATCCATATGCTGGTTCGTAGCCCCTGGGAGTATCCATATGCTGGTTCCTAGTCCCTGGGAGTATCCATATTCTGGTTCCTAGCCCCTGGGAGTATCCATATGCTGGTTCCTAGCCCCTGGGAGTATCCATATGCTGGTTCCTAGCCCCTGGGAGTATCCATATGCTGGTTCCTAGCCCCTGGGAATATCCATATGCTGGTTCCTAGCCCCTGGGAGTATCCATATGCTGGTTCCTAGCCCCTGGGAGTATCCATATGCTGGTTCCTAGCCCCTGGGAGTATCCATATGCTGGTTCCTAGCCCCTGGGAGTATCCATATGCTGGTTCCTAGCCCCTGGGAGTATCCATATGCTGGTTCCTAGCCCATGGGAGTATCCATATGCTGGTTCCTAGCCCCTGGGAGTATCCATATTCTGGTTCCTAGCCCCTTGGAGTATCCATATGCTGGTTCCTAGCCCCTGGGAATATCCATAGCCTGGTTCCTAGCCCCTGGGAGTATCCTTATGCTGGTTGCTAGCCCCTGGGAATATCCATTTGCTGGTTCCTAGCCCCTGGGAATATCCATATGCTGGTTCCTAGCCCCTGGGAATATCCATATGCTGGTTCGTAGCCCCTGGGAATATCCATTTGCTGGTTCCTAGCCCCTGGGAGTATCCATATGCTGGTTCCTAGCCCCTGGGAATATCCATATGCTGGTTCCTAGCCCTTATGAATATCCATATGCTGCTTCCTAGCCCCTGGGAGTATCCATATGCTGGTTCCTAGCCCCTGGGAATATCCATGTGCTGGTTCCTAGCTCCTGGTAATATCCATGTGCTGGTTCCTCGCCCCTGGGAATATCCATGTGCTGGTTCCTAGCCTCTGGGGATATCTATATGCTGGTTCCTAGCCCCTGGGAGTATCCATATGCTGGTTCCGAGCCCCTGGGAATATCCATATGCTTTTTCCTAGCCCCTGGGAATATCCATATGCTGGTTCCTAGCCCCTGGGAGTATCCATATGCTGGTTCCTAGCCCCTGGCAATATTCATATGCTGGTTCGTAGCCCCTGGGAATATCCATATGCTGGTTCTTAGCTCCTTGGAGTATCCATATGCTAGTTCCTAGCCCCTGGGAGTATCCATATGCTGGTTCTTAGTCCCTGGGAGTATCCATATGCTTGTTCCTAGTCCCTGGGAGCATACATATGCTGCTTCCTAGCCCCTGGGAGTATCCATATGCTGGTTCCTAGCCCCTGGGAATATCCATGTGCTGGTTCCTAGCTCCTGGTAATATCCATGTGCTGGTTCCTCGCCCCTGGGAATATCCATGTGCTGGTTCCTAGCCTCTGGGGATATCTATATGCTGGTTCCTAGCCCCTGGGAGTATCCATATGCTGGTTCCGAGCCCCTGGGAATATCCATATACTTTTTCCTAGCCCCTGGGAATATCCATATGCTGGTTCCTAGCCCCTGGGAGTATCCATATGCTGGTTCCTAGCCCCTGGCAATATTCATATGCTGGTTCGTAGCCCCTGGGAATATCCATATGCTGGTTCTTAGCTCCTTGGAGTATCCATATGCTAGTTCCTAGCCCCTGGGAGTATCCATATGCTGGTTCTTAGTCCCTGGGAGTATCCATATGCTTGTTCCTAGTCCCTGGGAGCATACATATGCTGGTTCCTAGCCCCTGGGAGTATCCATATGCTGGTTCCTAGCCCTTGGGAGTATCCATATCCTGTTTCCTAGTCCCTGGGAGTATCCATGTGCTGATTCCTAGCCCCTGGGAGCATCCATATGCTGGTTCATAGCGACTGGGAGTATCCATGTGCTGGTTCCTAGCCCCTGGGAGTATTCATATGCTGGTTCATAGCCCCTGGGATTATCCATATGCTGGTTCCTAGCCCCTGGGAGTACCCATATGCTGGTTCCTAGTCCCTGAGAGTATCCATATGCTGGTTCCTAGCCCCTGGGAGTATCCATATGCTGGTTCCTAGTCCCTGGGAGTATCCATATGCTGGTTCCTAGCCCCTGAGAATATCCATATACTGGTTTCTAGTCCATGGGATTATCCATTTGCTGGTTCCTAGCCTTTGGGAGTATCCATATGCTGGTTCCTAGCTCCTGGGAGTATCCATATGCTGGTTACTAGTCCCTGGGAGTATCCATATGCTTGTTCCTAGCCCCTGGGAGTATCCATATGCTGGTTCCTAGCCCTTGGGTTTATCCATATGCTGGTTCCTAGCCCTTGGGATTATCCATATGCTGGTTCCTAGCCCCTGTGAGTATCCATATGCTGGTTCCTAGTCCCTGGGAGTATCCATATGCTTGTTCCTAGCCCCTGGGAGTATCCATATGCTGGTTCCTAGCCCTTGGGTTTATCCATATGCTGGTTCCTAGCCCTTGGGTTTATCCATATGCTGGTTCCTAGCCTCTGGGAGTATTCATATGCTTGTTCCTGGCCCCTGGGAGTATCCATATGCTTGTTCCTAGCCCTTGGGAGTATC
This sequence comes from Cherax quadricarinatus, assembly GCF_038502225.1. Taxonomy (NCBI): domain Eukaryota; kingdom Metazoa; phylum Arthropoda; class Malacostraca; order Decapoda; family Parastacidae; genus Cherax; species Cherax quadricarinatus. Next base: position 18,838,316 of record NC_091321.1, read on the forward strand.
CATTTGCTGGTTCCTAGCCCCTGGGAGTATCCATATGCTCTTGCCCTACCATCCACGGGATGGATATGGTGTGCACAATAAACCAGCAGTTTTGGTGGTAAAATAAGAGAAAGAGAGAGTGAGAGAGAGAGAGAGAGAGAGAGAGAGTGGTGGTGGTGGACCACTTCCCGCCTCTATCACATTAACTATTTCACTTCACCCCCTTCCACCGTACATCCCCACCCCCTCCCCCTTACATCCCCTCCCTGCCTCCCTCCCCCCTCCCTCCCTCCCTCCCTCCCCTTCCCTCCCCCTCCCTCCCCCTCCCCCCTCCCGTCAAACTACATCAAAACTAAAATGAACCAAAAAACAAAAAGTTTA